>NC_081826.1:300333077-300642395 GCF_030867095.1 Alligator mississippiensis
ACACACACACATACACACACAATATATATATATACATATACGCACACACGTATACATCCTCCCATATACATAGATACATAGATAGATGTATGTCATTAATATTTATATATATACATTACATCCATTATAATTATATATATACATTACATACATTATATGTACATATATATATACATATGTATCCTTCCGTATACATAGATAACATAGATAAATGCATGTCATTAATTATCTCTCTCTATATATAGATGGATATATACAGGGTGGATTTATACAGGAGGAGATAGATATAGATATAGTTATAGATATATAGATATCTAAATCTTTCCATGTAGATATAGATATAGATAGATAAATATAGATATAGTTATAGATATATAGATATCTATACATGTAGAGATAGATAGATAGATAGATAGATAGATAGATAGATAGATAGATAGATAGATCCTCCTGTATATATCCATAATGCATGTCATTAATAATTGATATAGATAGACATATATATATAAATATACTCCATGCAGGGTGGTTGCAAAAAGGAGGGTACACATACACTCACACTCACACACAGATATATATATATATATATATATATAGATATATATATATATATATATCTATATATATATATATATGACATGCACCTATCTGCAGCCTGATTGGATATCTGTTCATGAGCAGGGTTGATCAGGAAGACCCCCTTCTCATTTCAGCGAAGACTTGATGATAAACCCCGAGCAGCTGTTTCGCTAGGATGGCCGCAGAGGTTAGCACCAGTTCTGCTCTTACCCACGAGTGCTGTTTCTCGCGGCCATGGGTTTCCAGTGCTTTGTGCGTGCACCTATAGTCAGACCCCTCAGTCGATGCTTCCTTGCCTGCATCAGCAAAACCATGGAATCGGGTCTCTCTACAAATCCCCCCAAGTTGATTCCCACCTTTTATCTAACGGAGGATGTATACAAGATGAAGGCAGTTATGCCAAGGCCTCTCCTGCGTTCCTCCCGATGCCTTCACTTTGAAGAGCCGCTCGTTTTCAGGCAGTGGAGCCAAAACCATCTTCATGATCAACTGGACAACGTCATGGCCCGGCGCAGACTTTGGGGGCCATTATTACTGTCAGTAAGTCTCTCTGATGAAAAAGTTTGTGTCGAGGCTGCAATGGTTAGTTCCCAGGCCTATAAATCCTGTAATGACCAGTTACGGAGCATGGAGCAGAGAGGGGCCAGGCTCTGCTCTCCCCTCATATTCGATCCCTGACAGATGATAATAGCAGCCCCAGGCAGTGCCGCTGCAGTTAATGGCCCGTGGGTCTATTATGAAGGCGAGCGGGTGGCCATTGCAATGCGTGCGCTGCCATTTGCGTGGCCCATATACTGCACACGCCAGTGCTTCTGCCTCATTCTTTCTCCCCTGAATAGTCCTCGGGGATGAGGTCAAGCATACGGCAGCTCCAAGGTCAAAGTGAACGAGGAGGAGTGATGGCATGCAATGCTCGAGAAACGGAGATGCACACTCGCTGCACTGGCTCAGGCGATGGCGCGGCTCCAGGAGAAGGAGGAACGCTTCCCCTTCAGCTCTTCCATTGCTCTTGACTCCTGACCCTCCCAGGGACCCCCATAGTGCAATGCAAGCTAGCTGCCCCCCAGCTTTGCATCTGGACCTGCACCCCCAGGCCTGCTGCCCCCACTCCCCTCCCAGCCCCAGCGTGCAGCCCCTCGCTGCCTGCCAGAGGTCCTCCCATGGGGGATGCACCGCATCCCCCCGTGCTCTGCAAAGGGCAGTTAACTCCTTTCCTCGCCGGGTGCCATTTGCAGTGATTCAGGCTGGAAACACTCTCCAGTTTAATTAAGACTTGGAGGACCGCCGTCAGACGGGGAGGAGAGAAACTGCTACGGCCAGCTAATTTCTTAAACTGCTCTTTGGCACCTTTTAAAACTTACCTCATGTAGCAAATTAAAAATGCTAATAGATGGCCAATAAAAAAGCCTTTCTTCTCTGTAATTTCAAGGAGCAGAGCAGCTCGGTGCATTCATTAACTAGGGGAAACGAGGCTCTTTGGATTGAGGAAAGGGGATCTACGC
Source organism: Alligator mississippiensis (assembly GCF_030867095.1). Classification (NCBI taxonomy): domain Eukaryota; kingdom Metazoa; phylum Chordata; order Crocodylia; family Alligatoridae; genus Alligator; species Alligator mississippiensis. The sequence goes on from NC_081826.1 coordinate 300,335,159, forward strand.
CCCCAGCGTTCTTGCCCTGCATCGCGGTGCACGGGGCTGAACCCAGCTGTGTTTAGACCTGCGTCGCCTACACGAACCCAGGAGTCGATCCACATTTGCATCCTGGTTTCTGAGAGCAGTCTGGCTCTTGTGTGTGAACTTCTGGAGATAGGATCATAGGATCGCAGGAAAGTCAGGCTGGCTCACAAAGTCACCCGGTCCAGCCCCCTGCTCGCGACTAAAGCATCCCATCCAAGCGGCTGTCCAGCCTGCTCGTGACGGTTTCCAGGGATGGAGCCTCCACAGCTTGACCCGCTTCATGAGCAGAAAGTTCATCCTAATCTCCAGCCTACCTTTCCTCTGCTACAGTTTGAAGCCGCTGCTCCTAGTCCTGTCCCTTACAGCCACGGAGAAAAGCCCATCTCCATCCTCTCTCTGTGTTCGCCCTTCAGGTTTTGAAGACCATTATCAGACCCCCCCCCTCAGGCTTCTCTTCTGCAGACTAAATAACCCAAACTCTTTCAGCTTTTCCTCCTAGGTCATGTCTCCCAGGCCCCAAACCATTTTTGTCACTCTCCGCTGGACACTTTCTAATCTGTCCTCATCTTTCTGTCCTTGGCCCGGTGGTCCAGGTGAGGCCTCCCCAGTGCTGAGTAGAGCCAAAGAGCGCAAACCACCCTCTCCTGACCTGTGTTGCCTCTGTGGTCCCACCCAATGTCTTCATGCACGTCCTGTCATCCTCTTAAATCGAGTTTCACGAGAACCAAAACCATCCTTGTCTGGGCCTTGCTCTTTCCCTACGCCCATGCACCATGTCCAAAACCTGCCCGTTGCCCTGGCCATCTTCTTCCATCACAGCCAATATATCTTAAACACCTCTACCTTTAGCCCATACTTCTGTAATTCATGTTATGGTCTCCCAAGACCTGCTTTGTCCTATCTTCCATGCTAACATTTATATATGGAGCATCCTCCTTGCATCTACCTAGGAGGCCCTCTGCCCTGCCCTCATTCAGATCCTTCCTGGAGACCCATTTTGATGGGCTCAAGTATAAAACCAGATGTCTTATTCTGAAAGACACACCATGAGCCACTGGGATGATGCAGAAGGCACTGGAGGAAGACCTCGGGTCTAAAATCAAGGAGTCCTGGGGTTGGGAGGGACCTCATGGGTCATCCTATCCGACCCCGGCGGGACGAGCAGTCCCAGACCAAGGCCGGGTTGCACGGGAGGTCAGGCTTGATCACTGGAGCTGGAGGTGTGTGAATAATGGATTTCTGGTTCAGTGACTGAACTGGAAAAAGCTAAAAACTACGTTGCCACCCAACTTGGTACAAAATGCTTTGTTTCATTTTCAGGCTATTTCACCCTTTATTTCCCCTTTACATAAATGCAGTTGGTTTTGAACTGAAAACCCATTTTTTCCCAATCAGCCGATTAAAGCGGTTTGTTTAAAAAATGTCAGAAGGAACCAATTGGCCCTTTCTGCAATTGTTGCCCCCCTTTTCAGCAAAATGTATTTATCATGTTGGACCTCAATTTTTTAAATAGCTTTAGCCCTCCCCCACAAAACTTTCATTTTCTGGTGATTACTCCATTTTCTGAAAATAAAACCGATGCTGAGTTAGCACCGCTTGGGAATTTCATCAGACGATGCAAATGTATCGAAACCTTTATGTACAGTGATGCACCAACTTTCATCAGGAAACAGTGTTTTACTGCCAAGCCAGAGAGATGGGGGAAGGGAGAGACCCATCCCAGAGTAGCCGGTGCCCCCGCTGAGGTTCGCTTTGGGCACTCCCGTGGCATGTGGGAGGCCTGATTCAAGTCTCCCAAGTGCCATCATTAGCATCGCTATAGGGTCAGGCTTTGCCCCTCTAAACCCAAAGCAGAAGAGCCCAACAGGAGAGATTCACATGGACGTGGACCAATTCCCCCATCATTAAAGGACTTCACCCCAAGGCAGGGGGCTCCCAAAGGAGGGGCTCACCTCTACTTTTCCTATCTCCTATGTGAAGACCCAGGACGACCGGTCCATTGCCTGTTCCTTGGGTCTCCGTCATCTTTCGTGAACATCCTCAATAGGTCTTGCATTTTTCCTGGTGTTAAATAGGGCAATTTTGTAGGGCAGGAAAATCATTTCCAGCCTAGCTTGATCTCAGCACCTTAAAATCTGGAGAGAGGAAGGTCCATTGGATCATCCAGTCCATTTCTAGGGTGCAATAAAGAGGGTAACCTGGGCATTACCTGTATGATGATGAGACGGGTGAGGAGTAGCTGGGCTCTTCCTCCTCCTCGGGGTGTTTGCACCACATGCATCCTTGTGATCTCCTGTAAATACTCTGGAGAGACGCACACACAGCCGAAGCGTGTTGAATTCATAGGTCACCCACAACATGTTTAAGGTAAAAAGTCCAGGGAGCTTGAAGGAGGTCAGGGACAGCATCATAAAAACGTAACTTGGCCTTGATCCAGTGGCAATGTGTTAAAAGGCTTTCAGCCAACTCGAGCCAGCCAGGTAGCACCAGGAACGGCTGCATCAAAAACTCGAGGGCTCGGTGAATGAAGTTCTGCGCCGGATGTATTTTGCCCGTGTCGTGCATGCACCCTCCTCCCACCCTCCCCTCCTTCAGCCGAGCCGATGGAGGGAGGGAAAATATAGCGATGGAAGTTTCTCCTTTCCCTCTTTAAATTGTCTTGACTTCTGATTCCCCCGAGGGCTGCGCGGGTCTGTCACACAGCAGGCCTGGAGAAATGAGCAGTGACACGTCTGTAATTGCGCCGGGGATGGAGAGCTCTTCAAAGAGAGCCGCCGGGAGCTGGAGGAGACGGATGCCTCCCATCAGGGCTCAGCTCGGCTGCCCCGGGCCTCCCGCGGCCTGCTGCAACGAGGAGCGGGCAGCGGGGCCGTTTTGCCCAACCCGAAAGGACACCGAGCTTCCCAGCTGCATCCTGAACTCAGATCTTGCACGGTCCCGGCATGGCTGGCTGCGGTGCTGCTTCTCCAGATTGGCACCAGGGAAAGCGGGATTCAAATGTGGTGCCTAAAGGCAAGGGCTGGGCTGGAAGGGACCCCGCGAGGTCACATCAATCCAGCCTCCAGTGACTCTTTGCTGCTTTCTGCGGCACCCCAAGGGAAGCTCCTGGGGTCGAGGCAGAGCAGCTGAAGGGAAGCCAGACAGATGTGCCCGGCGTCCCTTGGCACACCGGGCTCTCTCCTCCCGTGGCTGCTGGTGTCTTGCTTCCAGATGAGCCGTTTCCAGCACAGGAGGCCTTGCAGTGATGCCATTGGCTGGGACTCAGGTCATTTGGCTCAGGAGGTGTCAAAAACCACAAGTTTGGACCTTTCCTGATTTGTTTTTTCTTGGCTGCAGCCAGCTGCCACGCATGACCTGTGCTCACAAGTACTTTGGTCACCTTAAACGGCCTGCTTTAGTAAGCCTACAGTTTGCTGCAAAAATATTCACCCAGCTCCGCTCAGGAGATCTGGGTTTGATTCCTGCCTCTGCCACCCAGCCCCTACGTGACCACGGGCAGGTCTGTTCAATTCCCCCATGTCTCTACACACTGAAGATACTAGTATTATCCCCCTACCTCATGAGGAAAAACTTCTCGTTGTTAGTGGCAGTGGGATCGATGCGCAAGGAAGGGGACAGGGGGGCTCTTCATCACTGGAGGTGTCCAGGGAGAGGTTGGACCGCCACTGGGCAGGGATAATTTAGGTGTAGTGATGCCTGTTTTACTATAGGCATTGCCAAGGCTCATGGGTTTTGCTGGTTGATGCATGGAGCCTGCAAGGATCCCCCGCCGCTGCTACACCTGCCTTAAGCAAGGGGCTGAGCCAGATGATCTCATGAGGTCCCTTCCAGCCCTGCTTTCCTATGACCCGACGTGTATCACAGCTGTCTTCTTTTTTACCTTCCTCAGCAGCATCGGGTGCTGCTGCAGCCCAGGCTGGGGATGGGACCGGGCTGTGCCAGTGCTCCTGCTTGGACTCAACCCTGCAGGGTCCTGGCTAGAGGCTCAGACTGATGCTGCACTGGGGTCAGGAAGGGATTTCCCCCCTGCTCAGACTGGTCTGGACTGGGGGGATTTGCCTTCCTCTGCAGCAGGGGCACGGCTTGGGATCGATTGAGTGTATATTAATTAACACCTTTTGCAGCAGCAGGACATTGGCCATACGGCCCCCCTGCTTTCCCTGGGGCGGGGGCAGACGTGATGTCTTGTGCTTTGTCAGGGTTGCTGGTGCTTATTCTGAGACGATAGATTTGCATAGGATGGTTTGGACAGGGCTGATCCTGCCTCAGGCAGGGGCTGGCTTAGATGGGACATCTGTCAACCTGGCTTCTCTATGAGTGTGGGCTCAGGTAGCTTAGGTGAGCTGGTCAAAATGACTACCGAGGCAGGCTCTGACTCCCTGGCTGGTTTATTCCCCACGACGCACTGGAAGCCACGGACATCCGCACCGTCGAATGGCCCGTGGGCGAAGGGCTGTGTAACAGACCCCTGTTTGCATCAACATGGGCAGTTGCAGGAGGTGAGTCAAGGCCCAAGTACACCAGGACGAGGCTCTCACCTGTGTCCCCAACCTGGTGGCTGTCCTGAGTTGTCTCAAATGGAGGAGAATTATATTGACCAGGGCCCTGTCTTCAGGAAGCTTGAGCCGATTCCCTGCTTGTCCTCGGGCTGTATTGCAGTCTCCAGGGCCAGTAGCTATCTATTTTAAACAAACCCTTAATCCCCTTTAAAAAGAAAGGGAGAAAAAGAGTATGGACATCGTTGGCATTGACATGACCGACATTGGCAGACATCGCTGGCATTGACTTGACTGTTTCTTGGTTTACAACCATCTCCCCTGGATGGTGGCAGAGCATGCACTGGCCCAGGTGTATCCCTGCACCTGCTTTACTGCTTCTCACACGTCTGTGACAAGCTTGGACTGACAGGGTGGAGAGAGGGAGCCTGTCCTATTTTTGGGGGGACATTCCCAGGTTTCTGCAGCCTTTGGAGCCCCTGGGGATGGTTTGGATCAACGTGTCTTCGACCCGTGGGAAGCCATGCCCTGGAGATCACTGGACGGCCCTGCTCGGGCTGTGCAAAGGGTGAATGCAGATGAGGTACATGCAGGGATCTGGGTGTTGGTCTACGCTTGTGGCCTGATGATGGTGGATGTGCAAGACAATTGTTTCACCCAGCAGGGCTCAAGGTGACAGCCCCAGGCATCTGCTGGGTCCCAAATGCCTTTTCCATCTCCAGCGGCTTATGCCGTAAGCACTGGCAAGCGCTCTCCATCCAACAGCTCTCCAATGGCTGCAGGGGGAATGAGAAAAAGAGCCAGCAGGACTTTCTCACCTGGAGTTGGGTGGCTTGAGGAAGGCAAAGCTCATGAACAAGGCAACGAGGTGGCTCCAGGAGTAGGCAGAAGCTTTAATTTCTCTGGCAGCTTCACCCCAGGGATGGTGCAGCCAAGCCTTGCCTACAGCAATGCTTCTGCTGCGCTTGCAGCTCTCCCTGCCCAATGCCAGGATGTACCATATTTTCTCTCAAACAACGTGCTCTGGAATAAGATACCCACCTTGATTTTGAAAGGCAGAAGTAAGAAAAAAAGGTATTTTCTCATGGAGAGGGAGCGGAGCCTACTCTGTGTTGTGCTCCCTGTGGATTTGCTGCAGACTTTACTTTTGCTTTCACCCAGTAAGTGGTAGAAATGGCTCTTACCATATTTCCTCACATATAATGCCCATCCTAATTCCCAGCAGCTGGTTAGGGGGTATTGTATGCAAGAAAATATGGTACTTCTGGGAGGGGTTGTCTCCATGCAAAGCAGTTCCAGCTGCATCGTGATTTTCTGTGCTGTACTTTGCAGCGACCAGCAAGAGGAAGCGATGGGCGACCGACCCCAGCTCCGTAGCGTAGCATCCAGAGAGCAGGTCCAGTGCAGGGGAAGCTGCTGCCTCACCACCCAGATAACTAATCTTCCTTGCTTCATCCTGGAGGGCCCCCCAAGGGGCCAAGTCCCCCGATTTTCCATGTAGGCCATCAAATAAGTTTTGGGCTGAGCTTCGGGGCAGGGCACGGTTCCACCCACTGTGTTTGCATCCTCTCTGCTAGCATGCCCCTGACTTTGTGAGCCCTCTGGCACTTGCCTACCCTGGGACCTAACAGCAGACAGCCCCCAGCCCTGCCCGGCAGGGTCTCCTCCATGCTCTCCCACCCGCTTCAACCATCACTGGCTCCATTTCCCTGCAATTACCCAGATCAATGCCTCCTCTCACCCTGCATCCCTCCCCACACTTCCCAATGTGGAACAGTTAATTGCAGTTCACAGCTCATCCTAATGTTTCCTCCCTTGCTCGCTCTTTCTTGTGATTTACGGGCATGTCCTCAGCACGTTTCGGCTGTGTTGGCAGCTGGATTCCGCGATAACGTTTCTTGACATCCAGTGATGGTTGGTCGATAACATTTCTATCCCATAATGGAGGGGGGGAGGAGGAGGAGCAGGAGCGATCTCCACCGTGCGGGGATGAGATCATTATCCTCTGAAATGTGGGAAGTGGAGGAGTGAAAGAGAAACGCGAGGCTGTGCTCACGGCTGAGAGCTGGCTAATAATCACCTTTCAAAGAGCAGGCAGCCTGCTGTACATACGCCGGCGCTAGAGACTGCTCTCCATATTTATGGCTCGGGGCCTGTTAGCAAGGGATTCGGATCATATTTCACAGGGTCGGACGCCAAGGAGGGAGAAATGTGGTTTTCTCTTCCCCTCCAGTGGCCGGCACTGATGAGACTTGAGTCTGCCGGTGAGGTCCCAGGCATTGGAGAATCACCTTAGATTTGGGGCATGTCCATGCCATGGCAGGCTCCTATCCTCTCTATTGCCAGGTTTGCTGGAAGGCACTGTCTTGCACTCGCCATCTCTCTGTGCAGACTCATCTGAAGGCCTCTAGTGCAGCTGTAGCATTGGTATTGAACTATGTAAAATGAGCCATAAATCAGTAACGTAGCACCCAATGGGAGTGTCTACATGTGCATTTAAGTGCTCCTAAATTTAATGTGCATTAGCTTAATGCGCATCAAGTGGGTTTAGGTAGGTGTCTACATGTGCAGGCATTAAAGCGTATTAACACTGTGTAGGGACTGATTTGGGACTAAATTTAGTCCCAAGTCAGACAACATGCAGCATTAATGCATTTTAATGCATCTACACATGCCTTAATGTGCAGTAACTATAACCTAAGGGTGTTTATACACATATGTTTTCATCTCACAATGTGCCAGAGATATGCCGCTTAATCGAGTCTGCTCTGCATGCGAGGTGATGCGAACTGCACTGTACCGTGTGCACTTGTATAAGCGGAGAAATGCACATCAGTGCACAGAAAATGGGGGTGGTGCACTTTTGAACTAAAGCACCTCCGATGTGACACCACCGCCACTTTCTCAGTTCTGATGTGCATTTCACCGCTTGTACAACTGTATGTGCCACAGAGCTGGGCACTTTTCAAAGCGCCCACCGCTGCAGCACGTGCATGTGTACAAGTGCCCTAAATTTGCTCTAAAATTACCTTGGGGACTCAGACAGTAAAGAAATTCTTCCTTATGTCCAGCCTGAAATGGTCATGGAGGAGTTTGTGAGTGTTCGACCTCGTCATCCCTTGGGGCGCTCTGGTGAACAAATGATCCCCCAGATCCTGGTGGTCACCCCTGATAAACTTATAGGTGGCCACGAGATCACCCCTGAGCCTGCGCTTCTCCAGGCTGAAGAGCCCCAGGGCTCTCAACCTCTCATCATAAGGTCTGTTTCCCTGACCTCTGATCATGCGCGTGGCTCTTCTCTGGACTCTCTCAAGCTTCTCCACATCCTTTTTGAATTGTGGAGCCCAAAACTGGACGCAGTACTCCAGCTGCGGCCTCACCAAGGCCGAGTACAGGGGGAGAATGACTTTCCAGGATTTGCTTGAGAAGCATCTATGGATGCAAGCTAGTGTTTTGCTTGGTTTACTAGCCGCAGCATCACATTGCAGGCTCATGTTCATCTTGTGGTCAGTCATGACCCCCAAGTCCCTCTCATCCGTAGTGCTAACCAGCGTAGCACTGCTGAACCTATAAGGATGCTGCAGGTTTTTCCTCCCAAGGTGGAGAACCCTGCATTTTTCGATGTTAAACACCATCAGGTTCTCATCCACCCATTTGCTGAGCCTGTCCAGGTCAGCCTGGATCACCCTCCTGTCCTCAGGTGTGGACACTTTACCTCAAAGTTTGGTGTCGTTGATGAACTTGGCCAGTCCGCTTTTGATACCAATGTCCACATCATTAATTAAGATGTCAAATAGTGTGGGCCCAAGGACAGAGCCTCGAGGGACCCACTGGTCACAGGGCACCACAACAATTGACTTCCGTCAACCACCACCCTCTGGGTCTGACCACGGAGTCAACTCCCAAGCCAGCAGATCGTGGTGAGGCCGACACCGCAGTTAGCCAGTTTTGCTAAGAGGTGATCCTGGGATACCAGATAGAAGGCTTTTTTAAAGTCAAGATATACGACATCAATCTCTTCTCCCTTGTCCAGGTGATAGGTCACCTGGTCGTAAAAGGAAATGAGATTAGTTAAGCAAGACCTACTCACAACAAACCCATGCTGGCTATCCATCAGGATGTTGGTGTCAGCCAGTCTGTTAAGAATGGCCTCTTTGATAATGTTTTCTAAGACCTTCCCCAGGATACAAGTCAGGCTGATGGGCCTTTAGTTTGCTGGATCCACTTTCCTCCCCTTCTTGAAGATAGGCGCCACATTGGACTTCTTCCAAGCTTCAGGTACTTCACCAGAGCGCCAGAAGCTCTTGAAGATCTGTGCCAGGGGCTGAGCTACGACACTAGCCAGCTCCTTGAGTACCCTTGGGTGTAAACCATCAGGGCCAGCTGACTTGAAGGTATCCAGCCTCTCAAGGTGTTCCTTCACAAGGTCAGCACTGATGGAGGGCAGGGGATCTCCTTCATCCGGGCCTTCCCATCCTGTAATGGGCAGGGACATCCCATGGGACCGGTGAAAAACCAATGCATTAACTTAGGCTAACATGCATTAAAGCGTCATGTGTAGACGTGCCCAATTTGTAGGATTTTGTGGCTAAAGTGCTGGCCTAATAACCAGGTTTGAATCCCAACTCTGCTGCATCCTTGCTTTCTGACCTGGAGTGTCTCAGTCTCCCCATACCTGTTAATTCCCCAGGGGTAGAATTGAGGTGTCACCCACATTACCTGTTTAGCCAAGGGTGGGATCTCACTGTGTGTTTATGTGCTCCCAGGTCTTTGATGGGGACTCCAGTTGCTTCTGTTCAGTAAACAGAGTGAGAAGGACCTGCCTTACCCTGGACTTGTGATGTCTAAGGCATTTGGGTGCATCTCCAGCATCACGGCACTGTAATTGTGGAAGTGACATTGAGTCGAATGGAAAGGGAGAGCTGCATAGACAGGCTGACAGGCTCTGCGGTGCAGAGCCGTGGAGGAGGAGGGAATGGCTCGTTCCAGACTTTAAGCACATACACGGGGATGGCATCAGCTCAGATCCGCCAGGATGCACAGAGCAAAGTGTGGGGGGATCCAGCTGGTGCAGTGATCACGTGAATGCTTCTCTCACCCCTTGAGGTCTCTGGGAGCAGCAGGGACAGAAAATCAAATGAGTTGTAAGTCAAGTGAGCAAACAGGGTTAGACAATGTTGGCTCCACCATAGCAAGGCCTGGGCTCAGCACCTCAGGAATCCCCTTGTTTGGATGAGGGCAACTCTACCGAGATCTCTAGCCTTAAGTTCTCACTGTTTCCACTATGGGATTATGCCATTGTTCTGGTGTAATAAGGGCTCAAGAGCACCCTGTTACTTACAGGCCGTGTCTACACGTGGATGCTAATACGACCTAAATCATTTTAAGTCTCATTACCCACCATTTTTAAGGTGCATTAAGGGTGCATCTACACATGCTTGCCCTTAATATGCCTTAAAAATGGTGACTTTAGGCTAATCTCGCTTAAATTTAGTACTTGCCTAAAGCAAGTATCAAATTTAAGTGGGATTAGTTAATGTGGATTAGTGCATGTGTAGATGTGCATTAATGCAGTGTGTGTCAATCAAACACACCTCATTAATGTGCATTAGCGTGTCTACACGTGTGCTAATCTGCATGAATCCCGCTTAAATTTTAAGGCGTGTTAAGGAGAACATTAAGGGTCTACCGGTAGACTCCTGCCTAATGTGCTCTAATATGCATTAGTTTTAAGGTTCATTAGGCTTAATCTCGCTTAAAACCACATGTCCACATGCCTACAGGGAAGGAAACAGATGCAAGGAACCTCAGAGGCTGGGAACAGATTACCAGGAGACTGGAGAGGCTGAGCAGCAGAGGACTGGCACAGTGCAGACAGATTAGGAGCCTGTGGGCACCCTTTTTGGAACTGGCAAAGGACATATCCAGGGCCAATGAGGGGGAAGCCAGAAGGGTGGACTGGAGCTAAAGGCTCACCAGGGGTTTAAGGGCTTGTGGGGCCCTGAAACCCTTAAGAGCACAGAGACCTGGAGGGGATGCTTCTTGATCTGGGGCCTGAAGACTGGCAGAGGTTCTTCAAGACACAGAGTCCAGGAAGAATAAAGGGTCTGCAGGCCAGCTGAGGCCCTTAAGGACATGGGAACTGAGAAGTAGCCAGGGTTTGGAGGTCAGAGACCAGGAAATAGACCCCAAGGTCCAATGTTGCTCGTGCACTAATCAACAGCAGAGCATCAGCCATGTGAGGTCCTGGGCAGTCTTCCATTTCCTGAGGGAATCAATTCCAGCAAGGTGCGGCAGGCGAGAGAATGGAACGGAGACCAGGGATCCCAAGTGGAGCAGGAGCTATGCAGATGTCAGAGGCTACTTCACTGCTTCTGGGGTATAGACCTGCACAACCCAGTCTCAGGCCAGGTTTTGCACCACAGTCCCTAGGTACTGACCATGATTTCATCAGCAAAGCTGAAGTTTAGTGCTTCCTCTGGGAGCAGTGGAAAGGGTTATGCAGTCTCTGAACAGTCATCTTAAAACAAAGCAGTGCCTTAGTCAGGACCAAAGCAGGGCAGAGAAAGGAGATCTTCAGTCCACATTCTAGATGCAGGCCTGTCGTGCCGTAAGTCTCCCTTCACAGCATCTCATTGAAGTAAGTCCTCTATTCAATGAAAGCTCACGCTACACAGCTCCAATTTAGTTAGTCTATGGGTACATCTACACATGCCTATTCAAGGTGCGTTAGTCATTTTTAAGACCAATTAAGGGCGCAGGTCTACATGTGCGCACCCTTAATGCTCCTTAAAAATGGCAATTTTTGGCTATTTACACCTAAATTTGATACCTACTAAACTCTTAATGCACAGGTAGACATGCTAAGATGCATTAACGCTTTGTATGTTGACTGACTTGGGACTAAATTTAGTCCCAAGTTGGTGTGCACACTGTGTTAACTTGCCTTAGCACATGCATGTGTAGACACACACCTCACTCACCTTAATGCACATTAGGCAAATGCGCATTAAGTTTAGGTACATGTAAAAGCACGTTTAGACACACCCTATGAGGTGCAGATCTACCCTGCCTTCAGCCTTGTCCTGAGTCTTCCACCTCCTTCCCTAGTGTTTGCTGAGAGGTTGCTTGTCTTGCATCATGGGGTTGCCTTCCTGCATGCTTTTCCCTTTAGCTAGACAGACGTATCCATGCAGTCCCACACCCTGGTGACTTATCCTCCCTGCCCAGGTCGTGTGCAGAACAACTCCACATCCACGCCCCTGGCACATTTGTTTTACGTTGTTATAACACAGTAAAGAGAAATCTTCAGGGATGGGGAGCACGAGGGGAACGGACACTCTTCAGCCTAGAGAAAAGCATTTCCCAGTGCACCAGGCATGGCAGAGACTCCATGCCAGAAGTGCTGGATCCAGACCAAGAGTTAAGAAGGCCAAGTGTGATGACACTTGAAAGCAAAGGTTATGTTTAGTTAGCCCAAAGAGACATACTGGGCGTGCTGGTGACGATTCACCGCCACCAGAGAGTCCCCATGGAGCCATGTCCTTACAGCCATGTCCTGTCTCCTCTTGCCAGTGAGACCAAAATAAAAATAGTATTATTGTAACCCACTGGCCAGGGGGGTCATGCCACCCCTACCAGTCTTCAGGTACCGGGGGTATGAATGTTATAGCCCCAGACACAAAGTCTGCCTTGTTAGCCCAGATTGCACACTTTCTGTGCTCATCTATAAGTGCCCTGGGTTCGACGGCCACCCTAGGATTACGAAGTGGCTGCTACGGTATTCTCTCTGTCCCTCTCTCCTGAGCTGATCCCAGCTACGTCCTGCTCCGTGCACGTTTTACCCCTGAATCCAGTCACTAGGGGACACTTCTCGATGTGCTCTTTCCATGTGCGAAACCTCGACCGGGGCAGGATCAGCTCTCTCAGAACTAATCCCTGTGTAAAACCGACAGGATGGCAGATGAAAAGGGCTTCTTCTGACACACTGAGCTCCTTTATCTGATGGGAAGGATTCCCTGTTTGTGGAGTCCAGCTTTCAATCATCAGGCTGCTGGATACACCGCCGCGCCCTTCGCATTGTCAGCCCCGAGCATTCATGAGATCAGCTTAAAAGATCACACGCGCTTGATTCCTGCACCTGGGGCTTGAGGGATAATGCCTATTAACCAGGACAAAATTGTTAGAGCTGGCAACACCCTTCCCAGCAGGGCTGGCTTGGGCAACCCATGTGCTGGGGAGTGCGAGAGCTATGCTAAAGCAAGGTCTGTTTGTGCACTGGGGAGGCAGAGTTGGTGGGTAGATGTGTAAGAATGAGTGTGCCGGATAGGGTTTAAGCTTTGAGCATGGGGTACTTCACTGCACTGCCCTTCCCTGGGGTATAAGAGGAAGTCAGGTGTTGCCACTGATGGATAAAGAAGACAAAAAACACCTTTCTCTCTCACTGCAAAGAGCAGGACACAGATCAATGGCTTGAAGTTGCTGCAAAGTACATTTTGCCTGGATCTCAGGAACAAACTTTTTCACTGTCAGAGCAGAGAGGCCGTGGGATAGATGCCCAGGGAAGAGGGGACTCTCCATCACTGGGGGTGTCAAGGAGAGGGTGGGCAGCTCCTGGGCAGGGATGAAGTAGGCACAGTGATGCCTGTGCTCTGCTACGGGCTTCTGGGCTTCGCTGGCTGTCCCCCAACTTTGTGCTCCATGTGTCAGGGGGTTTTGAACCTTCCCCAGAGGCGCCGGGTGTTGGCTGGGGATGGGAATGGGGCTGTGCCCATGCTCCCACTGGGACCAACCCTGCAGGGTCCTGGCTAGGGGGTCTTGCCCCCACATTCAGGCTCAGATCATTTGGCGTCAGGAAGGAATTTAACCTCATGGCCAGATTGGTACGGACTGGGGGTAGGGTTTGCCTTCCTCTTCCTTGGATCTCTAGGACTTATTTTAACAACCTTCACAACAGCAGGGCACTGGCTACCGTCGCTTTATCTGGGGCTTGTTCGGCTGTTAAGCCTTGCGGTCGTGCCTCAGCGAGGCTGTAGCATTTCACTAGTAGGTTAGACAAGGATTTACATGGACTAGTTTGCATGGGGCTGATCCTGCCTCAGGCAGTGGGTTGGACTTGATGACCTCCACAGGTCCCTTCTGGCCCTGACTTTTCTATAATTCTCAAAGTTTAGGGCACGGACAGATGAACGCATGCCCTGATGTCTAGTTTACACTGGTTCTCTATCCCAGTGCACATGACAGCAGGATCAGGAGTGGACAGATGTGCAAGCTATTCCAGCATCGCTCACACAAGGAGCAGCTATTACAGGCCTCATCTCTAGAGCAGGCAATAGCATTTTTGTCCTTAGCAAGCACCTGTATAAATGACAGCAGTAGTCTTATCCTGGGTGTCATCTGCCCACTTCTTTTTAATTTTTACATCAACACAATGCCAAATAAATGTTGCTTGCCCTTGCCCTGGAGCACCGAAATAACCAGCCTGATCCCCAAAGGTATCACGCACTGGCAGAGCCAGTCCAAAGAGCAAGGGACACGACTAATAACACGGTGCTGCACAATTACCCCTCCCTAGCACCAACCAAGCTCCTCCGGGTCTGCCCGAGCCTGTTCTGGGCTCTGTGGGAGGCATAGGGAGGATTTGCTTCGGTGCAGCCCCTTGTCTGGTTGCTGCTGATTCCTGGATAGGATGTTTTGCAAGGAGTGAGGGTGCAAAGCTAAGTCATCAAGGAACAAAGTATGAAGCAACAGTCAGAGAGAAAAGCCGAACTCTTCTCTTCTCAGCTTATTGGAAGCTTTTATTTAGGGTACGGACTTCATCTCATTCCCCGGTAGCTTTGCAGCAAGCCCAGTGGGACAGGGCAATCCACCATACACGGTCCAGGTCAGTTCATGTAGAGATGGGGTGAGAGTACATGGAGGGAAGAGAAGGATCTCAGGATGAGGACCTCCATTGCACTCCAGGGCTCCCCTCTGGGCTTGCACAAGGATGCCCAGACACAGAAGGATCAGTAGGGTAGCAAGGAGCTGGACGTATTGCAAACCAAGGAGTGCACGCAGGGCAGCAGGTTGGTTAAACTGCTGCTGGCACAATGAGCTCCAAATGCCATACAAGCACATCACCTGAGTGGTGAGGGGCAGGGCACCACAGGCTGCATGCAATGCTTAGCCAGCCAGAGGTTGGGACCCCTAATCATGGCATCCTGTGCACCTCAGAAGCGGGGGCATTGCAAAGGAGGCAGGGTGGAAAGTCTAGGGGCTTTGACAGGCAGCTGCTCCCTAGCAAGGGGCAGAGACGGGAGGATGGAGGCTGCCGCTGCTGGTGAAGCGACTGCGGGGATGGATCTTGCAAAAAGGGCACAGGGCAGGGAGGTGGGAACTGGAGGGCTCCTGGTTGTGCCAGCCAGGGCTCAGCTGAGGTGCCGAAAGGGCGGTCAGGAAGAACTGGCCTTTCCTCTGAACGACTCAATGACAGACACAGGAAAATGCGAATGCACTAATGAGTGGGGAAGCAGGTACAAGAAGGGCGTAGGAAGAGGAAAGTAAAATGCAACAGGACGGGTGCTGAGATAAAAGCAAACCGAAGGGGCCAGGTTGAACTTGGCAGAGGGACAAGTAGAAATGGAGATCTGAGCCGAGAGACAAAATACTCAGGCATTGGGGGGGTGGAATAAATACAGGGGAAGACTCATGCACAAGTGCGGGGACTCGTGCCCCTCTCGGGGAGCAATATTGGGCAGGACCCCCCATGTCCCGACACAAGGGGAGAGAGAAGATTGGCCCGTCTTCTTCCGCAGCATCACTTCAGACTCACCACCTGGACCAGTGGCCCATTTTTTCCAGCACCCTCTGACTGCTGGAGACAGAAAGAGGAGCTGGGCCGAGCTCTCCTTTACTCCTAGTATCATTGCTGCTTCCTTTTCTTCCCTGGAAAAAGCCAGCAGAAATGACCCAGCAGAAGGCTACCTTGGAAGACCACATCAAGTGCAGCAACATGAGGAAGCGCCAGACTTATCCTTGCTGATCCCACATCTTCTGGTCCAGGCTTTCCAGGCAGGAGCACGTCTTGTTCGGCTACAGGACCCCTGGCTCCTTCAGCACAGAGACACCCCGGTGAGCAAACAGCTGCATTTCCTGACTTTGCAAGGCTGGACTCTCCCCCTCTGCCCTAGATAACATCTTTAAAAGCAATTTGTGCGTGTGCAATTGGAGCTGTGGTTGTATGCACGCAGGATAGCTGCAAACCACACACACACAGACGCGCGCACACGCAGACGTGCACAAACACACACACACACATCGTACAGTAGCACTCGCAACGTGGCAGGTGAGGAAGCCCGATTTCCCCCCCAAGTCACAATCCCCCATCAGCACGGATGTGAAAACTTGCTGCACACCGTTCAGCCCAGGCCCAGGCACACAAGGAGAGGAAGCTGGGCTTTTATTGTACGGTATAACCTGACACCGGAGCAGAACCCAATAAGAGACAGACAGCAATATCCCTACCACATAAAACCCGAGGCTGGGTCTATGAAACACTCAGGGTCTATTACATCAAGCTCCTCAGCCCGGAGAGCACAGGGATTTCACACCGCTGGTGATGCTAACCAGATCCCCTAGCATGTCAGCTGCATTTGCACAGGTTTGTGCATTTGCAGGGCAGTTTCCTGAGAGCAAGCTCTTTCCACCTGGGAGAGACAAGCAGAAGCAGCCCTACCGTGCTTGCTTGGCTCTCTGGAGCTGGAGGGGGTGGGTGATGGGCCCTGATCCTGGGAAGCTCTGTGCAGGATCAACATCCCTTGGCTGCTTGGGCTTGCACCGTTCCCCTTGTTCCTCTGCGTCCCCCCCACACCCCGTGAGTCTGTGGTACAAATCCCAGAGGTGCAAAATGCCGGGGACCAGAGCAGCTCCAGCCTGTTTCAGCTAGCTGCCGGGCTCCTGCTCTCTCCCTCCGCAGCTGAGGGTGGGATAGCCTGGGCCCCCAGGGCAAGTTTCAATTGGGCTCCCAGTGCTGTCTGGTTCCCTAGCTGGGTTTTGTTGGACAGCAGCTGGTGCTGAGAAGGAGCTCGTAGCCTCGTGGCTATCAGAAAAGACTGAGAGCCAGCAAACTCCAGGCTGTGCCTCAGTTTCCCTTGCTGTCACATGGGGCTTGTCATGCCTCTTAGAGGAAGATTGCTCTATTATCATCTGTATGGTGCTGAGAGCCTTTCTCAGCTGAGAGCACGTTTCTCAGCTGCTCCCCACTTGTCTTTCTGCATTAGCCTTTTGGGCCCTGCGGTTGGTGATGGAGATTTTGCAGCCCTCGGCGGGGCCCAAAGCTGTGCCTCTGCCAGCAGTGCAGGTGTGCTCCCGAGGGTGCATGCAGTGTGCACACGTGTGCCCATCAGGTGCCCCTGGAGCACCAAGGGTGTCCTGTCTGCACCTGGCACAGTTCACACAGCAACACAAGGCTGTTGACGTAGATGAGCTTTGAGCATCCAGGTAGGGATGTGTGGGGAAAGGGCTGGGGTCGGGGAGTGGAGAGCCCCTGACTTAGGCTCCCAATGCACTGGGGAGCTTCTTATTTTACTTCCCTTGGAAAAAACATTCTAAGAGATGAGTAACTTTGCCCTACTCCAGCCCCTGCTCCCAATGCTAGTTGCTCCCAATGCTAATCCTGCTCCCAGTGCTCCCATTGCTCCCAATGGTAGTCCTGCTCCCAGTGCTAGTCCTCCTCCGTTGCTTGCTGCTAGCTACGGGCATGCTATATATTTCAAGGTCAGAGCATAGACTTTCCCATCATGGTGCAGTTTAAGGTAAGTCATTTTGTTCTCACCCTCCCTGCACGCCCTCTTCCCAGGTGTGGGGAGAGTGTGTGGTCCATTGCATCAGGCATGATTCATCGTTGCACTGCTCCCTGTGCAGCGATTTCACCAGTGCAAAGCAGGTGCAAAGTGACAGGGGGTGCATTCTCACACCTGTCTTGCATTGGTTGTTTGCCAGTTTGAGCAAGGTTTTGCTTGCACTTTGGTACCAATGAGGGCACTTAGCACATAGAAATGGGGAGCCGGGTTCCCCTCATTTCCCCTCCACCACGTGGATTTTAGCACTGGTCACGGGGAAACTTTTGCAGAACAGCCCATCACCAGGGGTTGTCTAAGGCCTCATCCGCACGTAGGACCGCAGCGGCTTGAACCGGAGATGTGAGGTGAAACTGGGGCATCTCTGCCTGCAACTCCCTCCTATCAGGAGCACAGGGTGATAAATTGGTTTAATGCAAACCACCTTGCAAACAACTTCAGCTGAATTGGTTTTAGAGGGTCAGAAACCAGTTTAAAAAGGTCCACACTGGGGCAGAAGGGTAGTTACCAGTTTAACTTCATCAAGTGACCGATTGAACTAACCTTCTAGATTTTAAATCGATGTGGGGAAACTGTATATTGGCAAGGCCTTCTGCTACAGAGTGCTGATGGCTCTGGATGTACGTAGCATAGTAAGTGGCAGGCAACTAGTTAACCCTAGCAGGTATAATCCACTGCAGCTAGACCTGCTTTGCAGCTAGTTACACTAAGTCCACAGGAGGTCAGCTCTGTCCTGCGCTGACCTAGAAGAGGGGACACAAATAACCATCTGTGAGTTTTGGTGTGGAAAATATTACTAATTAAAATTAAAAAAGAGAAAGAGAGAGGGAGAAGGAAAACATCTGCAGTCTGCAGCATCTGTCATTCTTGCTTCTTCAGGGCATCGTGCTTGGAAACTTTAAAATGAGAGGATATTTTTAGTTTGAAAAAAAAATTAAAAGCATAATTTTAAAATTAAGAAAAAAAATATCTTTTTCCATTGCTAGTTGGGCAGTCTCTGAAATGCACTTTGAATCCCCTTCCAAGGAGCTTGCTGGAGTGAGGTGGGGGGCGCGTGCGTGCGGGGAGGGGTCCAGTCCCCTCCTGGTCTACGGAGGCTGGCTGCTTGTGAAGGGCTGGGGGCCGGGGGAGATAAGGAGCAGGTCTTGACCCCGAGCTACCTCTGGCGTGTATCCTTGCTGAAGAGATGTGTGTGTGCTAACGACAATGTTGTGTTAATTATAGGGTGGGGGGGGAACAACCTTCACTGGAAGTTGGTTGGCTTGACAAAAATCTGTGTGGGCATACTGGAAGCAAACAAATCCCATAAAAAGTTAGAAAGAGAGAGAGCAGGAGAGAGGAATCCGTGAGATTTAAAGGGGAAAACAGAAGCAGAATCGTAGACATGGAAGTAAAGAGCTGGTGGAAGGAAACACGTGAACCATCGATGCACTTTCATCCTGGGCTGCGGTCCGGGGTCTCAGCCGGAGGCTCTCCCCATGCCCCCTCCATCCTGGACCGATGCCCCTTTGCTATCTGTCCCAGGCCTGGCTCACTCCACCCACGGCGGAGCACGTGCTCCCAAACCTTGCCGTCCCGGCTCCGGGATCCAGCCCCATCCGCACTCCCAGTTTGACCCACGGCCCAGCTCTGTCGATGCAGACGATCCTTGCCTTGCATCTTCACCGCTCTGCCATTGTGGAGCCTTTCCTCATCCGAGCCAGCCCGTTAGGGCCGAGCCTACAAAATGAAATGAGAAAAGGAGCAAGAGCTAAACCTTTGTGCAAGCATCAAACCCTTGAAGTTCACAAGCCTGTAGCTTCCTCTGGCCTGAGCTGTAATTCTCGCCGTCTTCTGCATTTACTCCTCTGGCTGAAGTCCTTTGACAAAGCCTGCTATCTTGCCAGCCCACCTGTCCTTGTGAAGCTCCCCAGTAGGCTCTGAAGATCAAAGCGCCCGGCGCCGTTCAGATCAAGTGTTTCAGAACAGAGCTGGTGGGGAAGTTGTAGATCCCCTTCGCATCCCCTTTGGAAAGAAACAAAAGGTTTTATTCTCTTCTCTATTTTTGTTAGGGAACTTTTGGGGGGATTTTTTTTCATTTTAGTAAAAAAGAGGGGGGAAAAAAATCTGGGTTTTTTTTTTCCTGCAATCCTGGGTCATTTTATTCTCCCCCTAGGAGTTGCATTGCAAAATTGGCACATTTTGAACATGACTTAGGTTTTCCATGGAAAAAAAAGTGTGTTTAGAAAGCTGGGCTGAAAGAACAAAATTGATGCAAGGTCTGAAGTGTCTTGAGCTGAGTTTTTGAGTGCAGGTCAGTGCTAGTGGCCCGTCCTCTCACCATGGTACAAGGCATCGGGTCTCTTTGGTCCTGGGCCTGCAAAGTTAGAAGGTTACTGCTCTCATATCACCTCATCCCATGTGGCTGCCTTGAAGCATGGCGGGTGCCTCGGGCACTGATGAGATGCACCGACCTTCTTCTCTTATTAGGGCTGTTGGGATGTCGGACCGAAAGCTTGCTTGCAAATGTGTGTCTAGTTTGGCAGTAGCACACGCAGGGCCAGTTCACGGGCTTTGCACTGTATAGACACGCCTGCTGTCCCGGGGACCTGTCGTTAAGCTCTGTCTCTTCTTCCCAGTGCCCCATGCCACCCGGTCCTCTGATGCTTGCTAAGCTAAATCCTATATGGTGCATTTGTGCAGGGCAGCCAGCCCTCCCTTGCAGAGGATCTCTGTATCTGGGGAGGGGGAAGGCTGTAGGACCATAGCTTTTAAGGCCAGAAGAGACCACTGTAGCCATGTGGTCAACCTCCTGCAGAGCTCAGACCAGAGGACCGCCTGCTTTGCCACCATCTAGCAATTCCTATAGACCATGTCCAGCCTTGATTTAGAGATGTCCTGTGATGGGCAATGCACCACAGCCCTTGGTCAGCTGCTCCAGTGTCCCATTGCTTTCCCCGTTACACATCCACACCTTATTTCCAGGCTGGATTTATCCTGCTTCCAAACATAGGCTGAAGGAGCATCGCAGCGGGTTATAAGACAGCCTCTAGCTCGAAATAAGAGAGGATGCAGACGTGGGTGATGAAGATGAAGAGGGGCTGGAAGACAGCTGTATGAGGAAAGGTTGAGAGAAGTGGGGAGATTTAGTTTGGAGAAAAGGAAACAGAGCCGGGTCATGGTAGCGGTTTACAAGGCTGCCACAAACAGAAGTGTGAACAAGTGTTTTCCCTTAGCACAGAGCACAAGGCACTGGCAATGGGTTTCAACTGCAGCCAAGCAGATCAGATCTGAGAAAGCACGTCCTGGTGGGCAGAGCAGGGGACCCGGCTGCCCGGGGACGTGGTGCAATCTCCGTCCCTGGAGCTTTCCGGGCAGAAGTTGGAGGGTTTTCGTCTGGGATGGGGTAGGAACAGCGACGTCTGCCTCAGTGCAGGGCGTTGGACTGGATAGCCCCGGTGGGCCCTGACTCTGATGTTATGTCACCCCAGCTCTTCGTTTTGGAGGTTTTCTGGCACTTTGGTCTGAAGCTTGTTCTTGATTCTGCAGCTCCGTGCCGGGATCCAGGAAAGGGGTCTGTGCCATGTACGTAGGCAGCTGAGCTTTAAGGGGAAGTCGTGGGCACAGAGCCCACAAATAGCAAGGGGGACAGCTGGCAATCAGCATTTCCCTTCTCCACTAAGTGTCAGCTTTGCACATTTTTAAAGTTCCCCAGTCCGCACAGGCGCTGCTAATTACCGTAATTGCTTTGATACAGCAAGCAGATGTAACAGGTGCTTTCACATTTAAACACTAGCATCTGCTTTAAGCAAATAAGTTACTACAGCAAGAAGGACCAGGGAAGAAAGCAGTGACTCTGGAGAGGAGGCAGGGTGGGAAAACCACCGGTGTTTTCTCCGGGCATTAAGGGGGGTCGTGAAGCAGGGAGTTAGCAGTCTGTGGTTTGCAAACAGGCAACAGCAGGTATCTTTGGCCCCATTCATATGGTCCTTCCTTTGACGTAACTGCTGGAGCAGCTCCAAGAAGCAGCCTCCTGGGGATGGTTGCTCACTGTGTTACACACCTGATAATAACCTCATGGGTGCAGGACCTGAACAGATGGATGCCCACAGAGTCTTACTGGAGAGCAACCCACAGCCTGAGCGAGCCCAGGGGTGCTGCCAGGGAATGGGTGCTACAGCCTGCGTGCCTGAGAATCACTGCGAGGGTGGAAGGGAGCTCAGGGGGTCACATCTAGTCCAACCCCTGCTCCAAGCAGGACCAGCCCCAACTGCATCATCCCAGCCACAGCTTTGTCTACCTGGGTCTTCAAAACCTCCAAGGATGGAGAGTCCACCCCCTCTCTGGGGAGCCTGGTCCAGTGCTTTACTCCCCTCCTAGTGAGGAAGTTCTTCCTAATACCCAACCTCAACTTCCCTTGCTGCAGCTTGAGCCCATTGCTCCTTGTCCTGCCATCTGCCCCCACTGAGAGCAGCCCAGCTCCATCCTCTTTGCAGCCCCCCGGCAGGGAGGTGAAGGCTGCTATTCAATCCCCCTCGGTCTTCTCTTCTGCAGGCTCAATCAGCCCATTTCCCTCCTCCTCTCCTCACATGTCCTGTCCCCCAGCCCCACAACCATTTTCATTGCCCTCCACTGGACTCTCTCCAATGTGTCCACATCCTTTCTGTAGTGGGGCCCGCAGCTGGACACAGGACTCCAGATGTGGCCTCCCCAGTGCTGAATAGAGGGGAAGAATCACTGCCCTGGATCTGCTGGCAGCGCTCCTACCGATGCAGCCCAGGACGCCGGTCGCCTTCCTGGCACCAAAGGCACACTGCCGGCTCCTGTCCAGCTTCTTGTCCCCTGTCACCCCAGGTCCTTTTCTGCAGAGCTGCTGCCCAGCCCGTCACCCCCCGCCTGCACCGGTGCATGGTACAGGGGCTGTGGATTTGTATTATAGATGTGTGGAGGACCTGAGTCTGTGTGCCAGGTGGAGTGTACACACCTAACGGTAAGGCAGCCTCTGCCCCCCAGATTTCATCTTCTGGGCTGGGGCCTTTCACAGGTCTGTGCCTGCTTTGGGGTACCCAACCCACAGCTGATATCCTCCCAGGATACCAGCTTTTCCCAGGAGGGGAAACTGAGGCAGGAGGCAGTTAAATGACTCGCTCGAGGTCACTCAAGAAGCCTGTGGCAGAGCATGGGAATACTGCCCTGATCCCCAGCTGCAGGTTTCATACCTGGGGCAAGGGGGAAGCCAGCAGTCTGGGAAGCCATTTTTGGGGGGTCCCCCCCACCATTTAAGGCTGGAAAAGTGAACCCAGATAAACCCCATCCTCTGGGATGGTAAGGCCTCCCAAATATCCATCCCGGGCCCCATTTATCCAGGGGGCGCGGTGCATGGAGGGACGTATTTCTCCTGGTTCAATAACTTTCCAGTCCCATTGTGATCCAGGTCCCCCAACAGCCAGGTGGATGCTTTGCTCTGGCGGGCCTTGGAGAGTGTGATTTATTTTGCAAGCCCCGCCTGGCCGGGCATCCCCTCTGGGGGCGAACGTGGGGCATGTGCACATGTGTGTGTGCAAGAGAGGGTGTGAACGTGCGCACACACACAAAGTGGGGGAAGATTTTAATGACACGACTGTAAACAAGAGTTGCTTCAGCTGCAGCTCATTAGCCGGCCAGCCTCTCCACTCCTAAATCATTTCCTGAAGGGCTTTTTAAGACCAAAAGAAGAAAAAAAAAAATAAAAATCCCCCTCAGGACAAAAAAAAAGAAGAGAGAAATGGTGAAAAGTTCAAATCCGGGCTGGTGTCCCCATGCTGCTTTCATGGCTGGCTCGCTTCAAGGGGGGCTTCTCCCGGCACGTGAAAGGTAACACCGAGTGTAGATAAACCGTCTCCCCGCTGGGGGGTGGGAGATGTGGAGCCCCCGTCTTTTTCCGGCTTGTGACTTTTTAGCAGCCCTTAGGGGACATCCCAAGTATGTGGCCAGGCATGGAGATAGTTTAAAACCCATTAAGCTCACGGACAAGGTGTCATGAGGGCTTCTTTGCATGTGGAGGGGGGTGAGAGATGGGGCCTCTGCTCTAGGAAGAAGCTTGAAGTTCATTTGCCCGGAGGGAATCTGTTTCCGAAGAGGACAGATTTGGGGTAGCCGGTGTCTGGCTCGGGGTTTTCTCTCTTCCTGCTACTTCAAAGAGAAGGTGCAGTGCGCTGCTTTGAAGAGATCGGTTATTAAAGAGGAATTGAGTGGGAGAGGCAGCGAAGGGGAAGAGCTCATATCCTCCGCTTTTAATGCGCCTGTCGCCTCGCGCCTTGCAGAGCGTGTCGGAAACCAGCGCTCTGGGAATCGCAGCTTGGTGGGGGACAGCAAATTCCCAGGTTTCTGTGGAGCCTGGAAATGCACCCCAGAAAGCTGCAGCGGTGCCAGGGCACGTGCCGCCCCAGCTGCTTGCTGCCTAAGGACTTATCGCAGGATGCCACAGCTGAAAGGGTGACGTTGAAATGGTTTCCACAGCTTTTTTTTTCGTTAGTGGCTTGGATCCAGTCTGTGCTGTCTTTTGATCCCATCCATCAGCCTTCTTTCTGGCTGAAGGAGTCCAACTGGCACCCTGCCTGTCTGTGATGCTGTCCCGTCCCCCCCGGGTAGCACCTTGGTACCCGAGGGTACCCGAGAGCAACCCAGGCGGTGTGCAGTGGAGGATGGCATCTTCTGCACCCCTGGGTCTGAGCGTCTTTTGGGTGGATGGCGCATCATGCCACAGCACAGAGGTCCAGCTTCCTTCTAGGACTGAGAGAGCTGGACCACTGCATGGTGGGGCTGGCTTTTATTCACCCAGGCAGGTGTGCTGTGCGTGCCCTTTGGGCAATGGAGATGCTGCAGGGCTGGAAGCTCACAAGGGAGGGCTGGTTCTGGAGACTGGGGAGGGAG
This sequence comes from Alligator mississippiensis, assembly GCF_030867095.1. Lineage (NCBI taxonomy): Eukaryota > Metazoa > Chordata > Crocodylia > Alligatoridae > Alligator > Alligator mississippiensis. The sequence goes on from NC_081826.1 coordinate 300,359,403, forward strand.
CCCTGCTTCCCACCCCGTGGCTTGCACACCTCCCTGGCCACGCGGCCTGCTCTACGCATGGCTCTGGGGTGGAAGCAACAGGTGAGCAGAGGCTGCAAGCACCTTGCATTCACACACCTCCTTGTCCTGGGGGCTTGGATGCCCTTGCTTCTATTTAATGGCTTAGGAAATAGGCAAGAAGCACAGACAATGAGGTCTGGAAGGTACATCAGGAGGCCATCGAGTCCAACTCCTGCTCCAAGCAGGACCAGCCCCAACTGCATCATCCCAGCCAAGGCTTTGTCTACCCGGGTCTTCACACCTCCAAGGATGGAGATCCCACCACCTCTCTGGGTCACCTGTTCCAGTGCTTTACTACGCTCCTGGTGAGAAAGTTTTCCTTATATCTAACCTCAACTTCCCTTGCTGCAACTTGAAGCAGGATCTGCTTAGGAATCTCTTTGGTGGGATCCACTGTGCAGCTGGACGAGATGGCAGACACGGCACCAAAGACCCCTGCTGAGGTCTGGGGAAGAAGCGGAGCCCGCCAGAGGGGCATGCTGGTTTGCAGGGAGAAGGGTGACAGCTCGGCTTCTCTTTTCCTGCGGGTGTGAATCATCCCTCGAGATGAAACAATGTCGCTGCCTTCCCGGTTCTCGCACTGCTGCTGCTGGGACCGTCTGGGGGGCACAGCTAGTCCAACAGGAGGTGTTACCGAGGGAATATTTCCTCTGGATCCAGCCAGCAGGAACCAGGATGCAATGCTGCCCTTGTTTCCCTCACAGTGTCTGGGCCAGCTCTGGGTGATCGACTTCCTCGAATGCACTAGACTTCCCAGCAGGACCTGCTACAACCCCAAAGCCCTCCACACTGCACTCATGAGATCCTGTTGGCTCCCTTTCTTCTGCTGCTGTCTCATCTCAAAGGAAATTTCCCATTAGCAAGGGGTGCAGCAGGGCACTTTGCTGCCTTCCACTTTAAGAGGCTTGAACAGGCTGCGGAGCAGCCAGCAGGTGCAATACAGCCTAATGAGGTGGTCACATGACTGCAAGAGGGCTCCTGGATTGGAGGATGGGGTTGGGTGGCCTCAATATAAACCCAGGCCCCTATTGCTCAGTGAGCAGATGTTGCAGGGAGCTAGAGGGATAGCATTGCCTCCTCCTCCTGCTACTTCTGCTCCTGCAACACCTGGAGGTCAGGGTAGGGACTATGGCAATGGAGGCGGTTCCTGACATGGCAGGTCAGCAAAGGGTGCTCCTGCACTGAGCCTCCCACCTCACTGTGCCCGACCACCTACCAGGCCCCAAGTGCCTCCCTGGGGCATCTCATGTCTGGCTGACCCCCTTCCTGGAGCACACCCACGAGCCTGGTATCAACCGCTGCCACCACCCAGGAGTCTCGGTCTGTCCACGGCCCTGTGCCTCCTGGGATACACAGGCCTTGCAGACCTTGAGGGTGCTCGACCCACTGCAAGAACTTGGGGTGCTTCCCTTGGCCTGGAGCACAAATAGCGGTCTCTCTTAGTTAGCCAGACCAAGGGGACACAAAGGCATGCCTCTTATCCCTCTCCCAAAGGATCCACCCCGCTAGGTACAGTGGAGATCTTTATTGGTTACAGAGAGGAGGCTTGAGGGAGGATTCAGGATAGGGAGGAATTGCAGAATAACCCTAGAGCAAGCAGTGTGGCTAGGTCGTGGTTGATCACACAACCAGAAGCACCAGAAGCAGCCCCATTGGCTGATGCCTGATGCTTTTAAGTGACCTCACCTTCCAGGTCCAATCAGGCAGCTGTTGTCTGATGTCAACCAATCCATTTAAAAAGCAACACTAGTCACGTATAGGAGTCAAGCCCTACCCCATGCCATTAGGTCATTGAGGTGGAGTTCCTCCCTTGGCTACCTGTAGCTTCTCACATCTGCAGGAACAGGATCCCCCTCCTTCAGGAATATTTTCAGCTCAAGTTAAAACTTAGGGTTACATGAGATAGATGGCAGAGGGCTACCTGCCCACCGCAGTGACTATGGCAACCAAATTGACAGACAGGTGATAAGCCCAATAGTTTGGGGAGACACTGTGCAGACTTTGGGGAGGTACTGTGATGGCCTTCTGCCACACCTGGTCCTGGGGAATGACTTAAAACTACACCCCGCTGGGGTTGGATGGTGTGGTGGGGTTGCCCAGGGTGGGGTAGTCTCAGGAAATGCCACACCAGTGCCTCCCTAGTGAAAGCTAAGCATGGGGCGCCGTATAGCACAATCTGGTAGGTTACCCATAGAGGGGACAGGCAAGGGGTCAAGGCATGTCATCAGGCTGGAGACCCAAGGGGTGTAAGGCCGAGCGCCCCAGTGAGGGGGTGGTGTAGTGGGCCCAATAAGGGGTCGTATGAGAAGTGAGAAGGCTGCATAGAGTAGGGTCTGCATGGGTGGGCTTGATGGACTGTGCATGGGCTGGCCTTAGAGATGGTTTGAGCTGGGTTTGGAAGGGCCTGAGAAGGTGAACTCATATGAGACGGAGAGGATGAGCAGCTCAATACTCTAACCAGAGTAACCTCAACTGGTCAATGCTGGGTCTGGTAAAAGAGCCAGAGCACCCACCATGAGGGACACCCAGAGCCAGGCGCCTGGGTCCTGACTGGCCTGGAGGCAAGGCCAGGGCCTGTGTGGCCAAAGGTCCTGGAGGAGCCACTACCAAGGGGGAGAAGAGTCCAGGGAGCTCAGCAGCCTACAATGAGATGGACCACCAGAGAAGGAGGGGGTCTGCACACCTGGTAGGCATACAGTGAGGTCCATCGTGGGGCCGAAGCCATATAGTGATGCCATCTGCAAGGCATGGGACACGGTAAAGGGGAGGTTCGGAGCTGTGTATTACGCCCTTGGCATTGGGCAGTAAATGGGCAGCCTCCTGGCTTATAAACAACTAATTAGATACGCCAAAGGCGAGGCAGGTGGGTGGACTGCCCTAGGCAGTTGAGCAGGCCAGTAATTTGACTGTCCTCATGACTGCCCCTGTCATAGGCTTGTATGTGAAGCCAGGGGGAAGGGGCTTCAGGGAACAGGAGGCAGTGCCTGGCTAAGGTAGGGGCTGGTTGGGTCTCACGGGCTTGGCAGAGAAGGGAGGGGAGTCTACGGCTGAGCACAGACAGCAGCAGGGACGGGTCACCAGTGTGGACCAGACCTGGGCATGTCCTGTCCCTCACCCAGCTGCTTCTGAGCAGCTGCCCAGACCCCCTGTCCTTGGCAGCCAGCCCAGTTTGGGGGTTTGTCGCACATTCCTCCACCCCAGGATGGAGGCCCGTCAGCCTTGGTTTGTGGCATGCATTTAGCTCCGTGGTTAATCAGCTCTTTCTTGCACCGTGAAAGACCTTGGGGCAGTGCAGCATCTCCAGAGGCTCTGGTGTCCAGGGGTTGGATCCCATGGGGTGCAGAGTATGTGCTGCAAGGATGCTGAGCGTTACCTGGAGGTGCCCTTCCATCCAAGAAAGCCAAATCCGGAGGATGCCTAGCATGTGGAGTGCTGGATTTGGACTCTGGAGAGCTGGGGTCTATTCCCGGCTCTGCATTGGCCTGAGGTTTCCTTCCTTTTCCTGTGCTTGTGACAAGGTATTTTCTGCTATGGCCTTGAACTTGCAACCTCTGAACTGTCAACCCTGTGCCCTAGTGCCGCCCCAGCCTGAGACTAACTTTGGGATGAGTTACTCTCTTTTTTGTGCCTTCATTTCTCCATTGTACCATGGGGATCGTGACCCCAGCCTCTTTTAAAGCACCTTGAAACTGCTGGATGGCTCATGTCTTCTCGAGGAGCTTTGTACTAGGATAGGGATAGAGCCCTGTGCCCCCAAAATAGCAAATGTAACATCTTTTTTTTTTTTTTTTTAAAGGAGGAAGAGTGATCTAGGCCTGTTCACTGAACTTAGATCTTAGAATAGATACAGAAAGAAAGAATTAGTCAGAGATGCAGAAGGAAATGGAAAATGGGGCAAAACACAACATGGGTTTATCACAGGATGTTCTTGTCGGGCTCAGTTAATATCTGTCTATGGCACGATAACCAAGGTCTTGGGTAAGGGGAGATTGGTGGACTTCATTTATCGAGACCAAAGCAAAGCTTTTGATGCCAAGCTTCAGGGGAAACTTGTTGGCCAACCTGGGGAGGATGGGATCCATGCTACAGCTGTGAGGTGGATGGAGTTGGCTCACAGGGAGAGGTTAGTGGGTTGTCCTGAAAGGCGAGTAATCCCACAAGGGAGCGGGGATCAGTGATATTCCTCTGGGATCGGTCTTGGGACCTGGCCAGGTTAACATTTTTACCAGCGACTTCAATGTGTTCTCATGAAATTTGGAGGTGATGCTAAGCCAGGGGCACTGGCAATGTGGAGGAGGACCAGATTATTACACGGGCAGATTCGAATAACCTTGGGGTGTTAGCGATGGAATGAAGTTCAGCAGTGGGACGTACAAAGCCATACCCTTGGGGACCTATTACAAGGACTTCAGCTGTAAAATGGACGCGTGTAGACATGTAAAGAACAGGAGGACTAGGTTGACTTGGTCACTAAATGACCCTTGATAGCTCTTCCAACCCTGTGATCCTATGGTCCTAGGATGACTGTGAGCTGCCAGTGCAATGCATCTATGCACAGTGCAATCCAATACAGTCTCAGAGTGTATATATACAGCAGAGGCAAGGCAAGGCTGGTACCCCTGCACAGGGCATCGGTAAGACCCCATGCATTGGATACGCCAATGTTGTAAAAAGTGGGAATTTAAATTCCAGGAAACGTCACTGAAACGGTGAGGGGAACGGAGCCCTCTTATGAAAGAAGATTACAGGAGTGTGGCTGGTTTTGTTTAGCAGAGCAGAGGTTAACAGGAGATATGCTTGCTCTGCACAAGTATGCATGTGGGCTGAATACTGGGAAAGCAGCACAGCTCTGTAGGCTGGAAAACACCAGCTCAAGATCAAACGGCAACAAACTGACCGCAAATAAACTCGGAAGCAGATTTCTATCAGAGGAGCGAAGTCTTGGAGCGGCCTCCCAAGCAGAGCGGTGGCAGCAAGGAGCCTCTGTCTCTTCCAGCCAGAAATGGATGAGTTCAGGGAAGGGAGGGTGCCGCGGCTCGCTCACCCAGGGCTGTGACATGGAGCCAGGTGTTTGAGCCCTCAGGTGTGGTCTATGATAAAAGACCTGACATCCAGAGAAAAGCAAGAGCATGAAAGAGGGAGGGCATATCACGAGAGGCAGATTTTGGAAGCTGAGGGGGAGGGTATCAGACCTTGAGGTAGACCAAGGCAATAATGGGAAGGTGCCATAAAAATGGATGCGTTGAACTACTATCCTGATCCTTCCTTACTCTAAAAGAGTTGCCCCATCTACCCCAAGGAACCTAATTTAATGCACATTACGGGCACGTGTCTACATGTGCACACCCTTAATGCACATTAAAAATAGTGAAATTAAGCTAATCACCCTAAATTTGATACTTGCAAATGCAGATATCAAATTTAGGTGCAATTAGTTAAAGTTCATTAATGCACATGTAGATGCGACCTGGAACTAACTTTTGTGCTGGGCCTGCACTAGAGGCACATGGCAGGGCTGCAGGGACTTGGCATTAACTTTAGTGCCAAGTCCCTGCCCGTATAGACACCTACCAAAAATCGCTTAGAATGCATTGTCTTAACGTGCATTAAATTTAGTTCTGCTTAAGTGCATGTGTAGATGCACCCTATGAGTCAGTCCTGGGAAGTTTTGTGTCCCGCCTGTCAGATGCTTGGCAGCCCTTGTTCTCTGTGTGCTAAGGGTGCTCATTGACTTCCCACTGGCTGAGAGCCTGGTAGGGTCAGGCCTGATGGTGCCCCCCGCCATGAAGGCCCTCTTCGGTAGAAGAGGGCCTGACTTTTCTTTTCTTTTTTGGCCCTCCTCTGTAATCCAGGAGGAAGGTCACATCAGCCCCTGAAACCAGGAGGCTGGCTGCAGGCACAGTATTGAGTTTTCCTAATAAATACTAAGCTGGGTGGGCAGCAGGTGTCTAAATCCAGATACCTTAGGAAGCAGAAGTATGCACCTGTGCTGCTAACAGCTTTTTAAAATTATTATTATTATTATTGTTGTTATTACACACCGTAGCGGAGGAGCTGGCAGGAGAGGAAAAGAACTTCCTCCACCAAAGTGTTAGGATCTGGGATCAAAATGGATGTGATCAAAGCCTCCTTTGGAGAGCTCTTCTCGAGAGCGGCGCGGCGCCGGCGAGCGGCAGGCGGGGCCCCATTGTGTTCGTCTCCATCCTCCGCTTCGTATCCCGGTCACATTGCGTTAGGCAGAGTCGAAACAGGCAGCACAAAAGCCGGTCTGCACGCAGGTTCTGTACAAAACCTCGTTAGAGCAGCTTGGCCTCGTTAGCGTGGGAGTAGCTAACTCTCTTCATTATACCCACCGCCGAGGGGTTTCTACCAAGGTAGCTGACTCCTTTCAAGGTGCAGAAATAAGCGGTAGTGATACAAAGCCCCTGCTCGAGTGGCGTGAATTCATCCTCGTTACCGGCACCATTGATTTAACAATGTCCCATTCTAAACCGTCGCAGTCGCAGTCACGTCGGCACAGGAAAATATAGGCACGCCAGCTGAAAGGAGGATGCCGTCCTGAAGGGCCTAGGAGCTGCCGATGAGGATGCGTGGGTACAGCAGAGCAGCGGGGAGGAAAAGGAAACAAGGAGGGAAGGACTGGGAGCCACAAGATAAGCAGTCGTTGCTGCATTTTGTAAGTCGGAGAACGCAGCCCTTCAATAGAAATAGATCTTGCCAAGAATAAAGAGAGAGGGAGGGCTGTAATTAGAGGGATAGGTATTTAATGCTTTTTTTTTTTTTAAGGCAAGCTTCAGGCCAAGCATCATTGCCTGCGCCTCAGATATGGTTTAGTGGTTGTGAGCTCTTTGAGGCAGGGACCATGTCTTCACTCTGGGTTTGCACAGCTCCAGCCTTGGGGCACCCTGGCCCATGGCTGAGGCTCCAGAGACGTACATGAGATTGCAGAGGCGGTCACCAATGCTGTTTGTAAGGCAAGGGCATCGGGTGATGCTCGTCACGCCGGGATCCCTCCATTTGGTGCTCCATGTCCGGGTACCATCTGTGCTACAGCCCGTGCATGCTCCTAGGGCTGGGATGATGTAGCTGGGGCAGGGGTTGGACTAGATGTGACCTCCTGAGGTCGCTTCCATCCCTCATCGTCTGTGATGCCTTGATAACCCTGTTACCAATCAAGTGCCCACAGACCTTGACCAAATTGCCTACAAAGCCCCTAAAAACTATGCGTGACCAGGTGCACGGTGCAGGTCAGGATATTTGCAGTAAAGTGCAGGCATATGAGAAGCCGAGTCTTATCAAGTCTGGAGAAAAGAAGACCGAGGGGGGATTTGATAGCAGCCTTCATCTCCCTGCCGGGGGGCTGCAAAGAGGATGGAGCTGGGCTGTTCTCAGTGAGGGCAGATGGCAGGACAAGGAGCAATGGGCTCAAGCTGCAGCAAGGGAAGTTGAGGTTGGATATTAGGGAAAACTTTCTCACTATAGAGGTAATAAATAGGCTCCCCAGAGAGGTGGTGGGATCTCCATGCTTAGAGGTGTTGAAGACCCGGGTAGACAAAGCCTTGGCTGGGATGATGCAGTTGGGGCTGGTCCTGCTCGGAGCAGGGGGTTGCACTGGATGTGACCTCCTGAAGTCCCATCCAACCTCACTGTCTGTGATTCATGGTAGTACTGTCCAAGCCGGATACAAAACGTCCAAGGCTCCCAGCCCCTCTTATACACCGATCCAGACAGCTGCATGATTACAGCTCCTTCAGGGACATCGTACCCATCCCGGTTCCCGCTAGATAACACGACATTATGCTAAGCAGGAAAGCATGTTCGCCAGGTCACTTCGGCCCTTATTTCGATGTCTGGTCCAGTCTTACCTCTCGCTCTCTCTCCATTGGCCTTGTGAGGAGCCTGCCATAGTCCGACTTCCCTGGCGCCTTCTAATCTAGGACTATGTAAGTGATATATAGTAATGCCTGTAGGTCTGTTCTCGGTGAGGACAGCCTGGGGGAAGGGTTTTGGCAGGGCCCTTGTGTGAGCTGTACATGCACGGGTGCAGGGTTGCCTTAATTCATCCATACTCCAGAGACGTCTGCAGCAGTCGCCTGGTTGTTACAGGCCTGGAGGGAAGAGGCCAGTGTTCAGCGAGGTCTGAAGGCGAGAACATCACAGGCCAGGAGACTGCTGGAGCTCGGCAGCTCGTTTTCTGTTGCTAACCATTTTCCCTGCAAAGATGGTTGGGTTTTCACCAAACCACGGGTTTAGGCAGTGCGACCTTACCCCTGCCTTTCCCATGCTGTTTGCTGCAATCTCTTCGTTTAGCATCCAATCATTGGGCGTGTCTACACGTGCGCATTTACTGCGCAGTAACCAAAATGACGGCACAGTACGGGCACGCGTGTACTTGTGCACACCTGTACTGCGCAGAAGATACAGCAACTTACACTGACTTGAGCGTTAACTTGATACCGGCATCATGCAGGTATCAGATTTACACCCGGTTAGGTACTGTGCAGTAACACGCATGTCGATGCTTTGCTGCGCAGTGCATGGACTGACTTGGGACTAACTTTAGTCCCAAATCAGTCCACACACAGCATTAATTCACTTTAACACCTTCACGTGTAGATGCCAGCTTATTCCTGCTTACTGCACACTAAGTTACTGCACAGTAAATTTAAGCTGGTGTAAATGCACGTGTAGACACACCCCTTCTGAAGACTGTCGGGCCACTGTTCTTGGCAGGTCCGGGTCACCGAGATATCCTTGCAACCCAGGTTGGGCGAGAACAAACGGCCCACAAACAGTGGGATGAAAAAGGACAAGAAGAAGAAATTCCCAGAACGAAATAGTTTGAAAAGCACTGAGCTGGGGGTGTCTGAAGATTTTTGTTCTGACGGTTTTCCAGCCAGCTCTGCTCGTGGCCTGGATTTCGCTTTGCTTTGCCTTCCTCTTTGGGGTTTCCAAGGCTGGGGTGACTCCTGCTGAGACCAGGACTAGGCAAAAGGATCCGACCTGTGTTCACACACTGCATCATCCGCGTATCTCTGAGTCCTCAGCACCAACACAGACATGTCAGCGGGGATGACGGCGGCTCCGGGAACCCCAGAGCTGGCACAAGCCTTGCATGAGCAGATAACAACTTTCCTCAGCCGCTCCAGCCTCCGCGGTGGTGTGTGACTGGAACAGGCTGATTTGAATAATTGGTGTTAAGCTTCTGTGTTTCTGTAGTTTAGCTACGCATGCAATTAGTTGAAATAATAACCTAAATGATCCCCCGCTGTGGGTGCGCTTGCTGCTCTGCTTGCGTCTGCAACGGGTCTGCTGGGAAAGACATGCGATCGTTCTCCGGCGAAGAGCAACCGCTGGCAGAGATGAGCCCAAGCTGTTGAAAGCCCTCGTAGGAGAGCTACTATTGTCTCGCCTTGTCCTTTATCCCTCATCTTTACTGCTAATATTATCTTTGCTTGTCCTGATGAGCCATCTAGGAAATGGCCAGGGCAAATTAGATGCATTTTCAAAGCATCTGCACCCCTCTACCCCCAGTTCTGCCTGTTCCCCTTATATTTTGCTTTGCTCAGCTCAGGTTGTAATTTGTATTGGTGTCTTTGCAAGTGCTGTCCACCCGCCACTTCGGCTGTGAAGTACTTCACATCAAAGCGCCTGCCCTTGCCACGGTGGTTGCTTTGAGGCTCAGTGCATGGATCTGGGTGCCTAAGCACACAAATCACTCGGGGGGGGAGAGATAAATAGGCATGTCTGGAAAGTGAATGCTGTCTGAGTCCTGTGCTTGGTGAAGCATGGATTTCTGAGGCACTTCGGTATTTCTGAAAGCACCGTCCAATTGCTCTTCAAGAAAGAAATCCACCATCTCCATCAGGCCCTGCTTACTGGGTCATCTTTAGCTGGCTGTCAATCCCATCCAGGCTTTCCGACTTTGTGTTTCTAGTCCCTCCCAAATCCTCGTCTCCACTAGCCCAGCACTGCTTAATATGGGCTCACACCCCCTGGTTGGATAGCCAGGCTTTTTGCTTGCTAGCATAAGAACAGGCAGGGCAGGATCTTCCTTTGTGAGGTTTGGGATGATAAAGGCACAACTCAGGAATGAGGGGAAATAGCAGAGTTCACACCCCTGTGCCCTCGCCGGCAGCCTGGAGATCTCCTTTCATAGCGTCGCAGACAAGGAGGGTGGACAGGAGCTCAGGGGGTCACATCTATCCAACCCCTGCTCCAAGCAGGACCGGCCCCAACTGCATCATCCCAGCCAAGGCTTTGTCTACCTGGGTCTTCAAAACCTCCAAGGATGGAGAGTCCCACATCTCTCTGGGGACCTTGCTTTGCTTTATTACCTTCCTCATGAGAAAGTTTTCCCTAATATCCAACCTCAACTTCCCTTGCTGCAGCTTGAGCCCATTGCTCCTTGTCCTGTCGTCTGCCCCCACTGAGAGCAGCCCGGCTCCATCCTCTTTGCAGCCCCCCTGCAGGGAGGTGAAGGCTGCTATTCAATCCCCCTCGGTCTCCTCTTCTGCAGACTCAATCAGCCCATTTCCCTCCTCCTCTCCTCACCAGTCCTGTCCCCCAGCCCCACAACCATTTTCCTTGTCCTCCGCTGCACTCTCTCCAATGTGTCCACATCCTTTCTGCAGTGGGGGGGACACAGCTGGACACAGGACTCCAGATGTGGCCTCCCCAGTGCTGAATCGAGGGGAAGAATCACTGCCCTGGATCTGCTGGCAGCGCTCCTACCAATGCAGCCCAGGATGCCATTAGCCTTTTTGGCACCAAGGGCACACTGCTGGCTCCTGTCCATCTTCTTGCCCCCTGTCCCCCCTGGTCCTTTTCTGCAGAGCTGCTGCCCAGCCCGTCCCCCCAGCCTGCCCCGGTGCAGGGGTGGAGGACTTTGCACTTGTCCTTGTTGAACCTCATGAGATTTCTTTTGGATTTCTTTCAAACCCATGATGTTTCCTGCTATTTGCTGCTGGCTGCAGGTCCTCTCTTTCAAGGCTAAATTTGTGGCTGTGCAGTTTCTGAACATGCTGTTCGCCCTTGCTGAACATCCTTCTCTGGCTCACCTATCATTCTTCCGAACGGGGAAATCGTTTCCACCAGGCTATTGCTCTTGGGGACAGTCGGCATGTGCTCCATTGTCTTTCGATGAGTTAGACGATTGCAAATGGAGCCAAAACTGACCCACTTGGGATCCGCTCCTTCTGCGGTGCTTCGTTGCTAGTTCACAGGCTGCCACCCAGGTCTGCGACATCAGCAGCCTTGACACGATCTGTCAGGTCTTCCAGAGGGATTCAAAGGCCTTGTATCCAAGGGGAAGCACTTCTCCAAGTAGCCAGTGCACGTGATTTATGTGCAGCTTGAAGAGTAGCAAGCCGTCTCCTTAAATTCTGCTTCATTGTGAAATCAGTTGCAGAGCTTTGTTCTCCAAATTGGCTCTCCGCTTCTTCCATCTCTCTCTTTAGTGGCCTGAGCAGCATCATTTTCAAGCACTTGGATTTTGCTGCGTGAAAAGCATTCGTGTAGCTGTGCACAAAATACAAATCACACCCAGGAAGAGATCTTTGTCACTTGTCGGCTCGTTCTCGGTCAGAGATGAAGTCCCATATCAGCGCATGGGTATTTTCTTGTCCTTAAAAAGAAATGAAGTATGCTTTGCACAGCTTTCTAGCATTACCAAAGTGTCTCGATAGCCAAAGGATGTGACAGCCGCTTCGTTGGTATACGCCGCAGAAGGCTTCTGTGCTCTTCCCCTGGGAACGCAAACCGTTGCTGGAGTCCCCTTTGCCTTCTTGGCAGAGTTGGAAAACTCATTATAAATCTGGATTGTCACACCTCCCACATCATACTTCATCCGTTTGCTCGCATGCTTTGCTGTGGCATGTAGCGCAGGAGCATAACAATTTGCCGGAAGCGATGTAGGGGATGATATTTGCCAGTCACGAAATATGGAATGACTTTTCCCATAATTAACAGATGCATCAGCAGTCACAGAGTGCACTAAGCTTTCCTGCGCCCAGCCGGCATCGCTCACGTTGGTGCGGGTTGCTACCCACCGCATCAGATGTTCCTTCAGAGCCTTTGCAAAAATCCAGCGACCCTTTTCCAATGTCAGTGGAGGGCGAAAAATACCGTCAGGCCAGCGGGGAATACTGGACGTGGCCTTTAGTTGAAGTGTCAATGGCTACACGAGAGCAATGGTGGGGGACACAGGGAGGGAAGGGACCTGAAGAAGTCATCTAGCCCAACCTCAGCTCATCCCCAATGAAAGCATCCCCAAAAAGTGGTTGCCTGGTCCAAACGTAAAAACTTCCAAGGATGGAGATGCTATAATGCATCTCACCCTTTCCCATGCTAACCCACTGTCCTGCTGCAAAATCCTTCCTAGATTTCAGTCTGTATCTTCCTTTTTTGCAGCTGAAGGTCATTCTTACTCATCCTGCCCCATGTGGATGGCACACAACTAATCGCCATCCTCTTTACAGCAATGTGGGGTTTTTATTCTATTTGAAGGCTGTTATCAGGTAGACCTCCAGTCCTCTCCTCTGTAGACCAAATAATGGCCATGCTTCCACCTTTCCCTCATATGCCATGTTTCCCAGGACTCTGGTCATTTTGTTTTACTCTCCTCTGGACTCTTTGCAGTTTGCTCGTATTTCCCTGACATGCAGTGCCCAAAATTGAAGGCAGTGCCCTAGGATAGGCTTCACCGGTGCTGGATAGAGCGGAGGAATCACTTCCCTTGACTGGTTTTTGATGCTCCCGGGATGCTATTATCCTTCGTGCAACACCATTATGCTATTCGCTCCTGTTCAGCTTTCTGTCCACTATAACCCAGGCTCCTTTTCTGCAGGGCAGCAGCCTGGCCTGTCGCTCATCCGTGTGATACCCCAAGCCCAGGACTCTGCATGCGCCTGGATCGAATTGGGTCTGATTTATTTCGGACTGCTTTTCTGATGTATCAAGGGTATTTCCAGCACTAGTCCTGCCCTCTGAAGGACGTGCTACCTCGCCCATCTTGGTGTCTTTCCCAAGTGAATTCCTTTCACCTCCATCCTCATGTCATTAAAGAGGAGATTGAACGGTATCAGGGTCAGGACAAGCCCCTAGGAAGAGCCAGTTTGATCCCTCCATCCAGCCTGACATCAAGCCATCAGCGGCTGCTCTTTGAGCTCACTTATCCAACCAGTCACACACCTACCTTACAGGAGTTTCATCTGGGCCATATTTCCCTAGCATCCTAATGAGAGTGCCAAACCCTCAGCATCCATTACTCGTCCCCTTGGCTTCATCTCAGAAGGAAATCAAGTGGGTTTGGCATCTCCTTCTGTTAAGAAACCCAAGCTGGCGGTTCCTTATGGCCTTGTTATCCTGTCAGTGCTTACAGATCGATGGTGTGACGATACACTGCAGCGCCTTTCAGAGAGTCACAGACAAGGAGGGTCGAAGGGAGCTCAGGAGGTCACATCTAGTCCAACCCCTGCGCCAAGCAGGACCAGCCCCAACTACATCATCCCAGACAAGGCTTTGTCTACCCGGGGATTCAAAACCTCCAAGGATGGAGAGTCCACCACCTCTGGAGCAGGGAACCCCTGGCTCCATGGCTCTTCCCTTTGCTGCACTTGTGGCTGGTGCATGAGCTGGAGCGCTCTGTAGCTGGGTGCTCATGCACCATCCCTGCCCTCTGAGATGAAAGGCAGCTAAGGCGGCGTCTCTGTCTCTGTCTCTGTCTCTGTCTCTGACTCTGCCTCTCCCTTGCCAGCCCCCCGTCCCCGCAGTGATCGGCTGGAAGCACCTTTCCAGGCGAGCTGGGCTCAAAGCAACTTGTCCAGGAATGGGCGAGCTGGGCAACGCTCAGTCTGACTCATCTTGCTGGGAACATGCAAGTAGATCCCATCACTGGCATTGCCATCACTGGTGTGAGTGGGTGAAAGTGGCCCGCAGAGGTAGCAGACAATGGTCGGACACTGGGCACCCTGTTTGCAGCTCCAGGGGAAGCTCTACCCGCTCCTGAAAAGGCTGGCAGCCAGGGTGGTTTTGCTGCCCTGCCTTGCTCCTAGCAGCCCCTGCCCCATCCCCGGAGGAGCTGGTACCAGCACGGAGATGCCCGCTACCCCAATGCTGTGCCACCCCATTGCACTGATGAGGACAAGAGCACGCAAGCTTGCTTCCCAGCAGGTGACTAAAGTGGGCAAGGGGTGGGGGGTTCCTTTAAAAATACCAGGTCACCGAGCAGATAATGCTCATGAAAAGAAATATTATAGGGAATGAGGCTTTTTGCCACAAGCCTAGATGCATCTGTCAGCACGAAGGTGTCTCTTTCGAACTTTTTATTTTCAAGATGACAAATAGAGTGGAGGTGGTGGAAGAGGAAGGTGCTGGAGCTGCCTCCCTGCATCCGTGCAGGACTTGGATCCCATGACCCACAAGCCCCCTCCAGCTCCCTGGCTCTAGCAATCTGAAGCAAAGTTTCCAAACCTTCACAGATATGAAGCCTGGCTGGGACACTTTGGGACCTTTCTGAGCTGATCCCCTGGGCTTGCTGCACAGAGCCCCGAGCATCTGTCCCTCTCTTGTGGAGGAAACCCTCTCCGGACATCAGTGTTGCTGTAACTTCAGTCCTCCAGCATCTGCACGGGCTCCCGGTAGCTTTCTGGGTGCAATTCAAGGTGCTGGTTTTGACTCATAAGGCCCTACGTGCCCAAGGGCCCATCTTCCCCCATCCCGATTCCTAAGGTCAGCTGAGAGCAACCTCCTGCACCTTGCACCCACACCCCAAGTGCATTTGGCCCCAAATTGTGGGGGCTGCATCTCAGCAGTTGCTCCCCCAGCACTCAAGCCTTGCTATCTTCCAGAGCAGCTGCAAAACCTTCTTACAGGGGCAGCATTTCCCGACCAAAGCCCAGAGGAGACGTTGTTTAGAGGGTCTCTGTTTCTTCTTGATATTCTAGTTCCCTTTTAAGCAGCCTTGTTCTCTTGTCACTGTCCAGTTTGAAGTTATTCTCTTCTCTTACTGTGAGCTGCCCTGACCCTTTGTTAGGAAGGGCAGCATATAAATCAAATAAGACCTAAAGATGTCGAGGGAACACTGAATTGTAAAGAAGTGGGGCTGGAAGGGAGCTCCAGAGGTCACATCTAGCCCACCCCCCTGCCTGAGGCAGGACCAGCCCTGTGCAAACCACCCTATACAAACCATCAGATAAACTCGACAAAAGACTGGTGTTGACCACGAGACAATACAGACCTAATGGCATGACCTGCTGCAGGTAAAGCAGGCGAACGCCGGCAGTCGGTGTCCCGACGGCAGCATCCAGCGACCTGCCTCTATGCAGCCAATGCATCACTAGGCACACCTTGATGTTAGGCTGATGCCCTGGTTGGACTTGCACTGCTTTATGCATTAGCTAAAGGACGTGCTGGTGGTTTGTGCCCCTGAGAAATGATCGCTTTGGGCTCGGAGCTGGGCCCTGTGCTCCCAGCATTGGGAGGGGATGCTGAGAGGAGCCCCAGCAGTAATCCAGGAGGAGAGAAGCCTGCAGTTTGCAAAGAGGGTGGATGTGGCAACAGCCTCCGAGCAGGGTGCAAAGGGTCCAGGCAGGATGGTGAGAGGAGTGGTTTTTCGGTTGCACGAGGGGGTTTGCGGAGGTGCATGTGCGGATGATGGATGGGAGGAAAAAGTAGGGGGACCGTCAGGGGGAAGCATCCAAGACAGAAGTAGCCTTGTGTTCAGTCCCATTCTTCCTTGAACATTTCACAGGGTTTCCACACAGGAAAAACATCTTCTTCCTCACTGCTTTGAGACTCAGCCCCATGGCTGGGAGGAAGGCCTGGCACACAGTAGCTGCTTCTCAGGGGCTCACACAGGGAGGGAAAGGGGGTCATACCCAGGTACTGAATTGCCAAGCAGGTGCAATAGTATCTGGCAATAGGTTTCTATGCCAGCTGTGCCACATAGCTGCTACAAGGCCTTGGTCAAGTCCTTTCACCTCTTTGTGCTCCCTTCTCCCCTGGTCTGTCTTGTGTGGGAGGGTGAGCTTTGCTGGGCATGGCGCTGTGGCCCAGGCGTGGGGTCCTAGCTGCTCCTGGGATAGAAACAGTGCTGGTGCAACAGAGCCCGGGTCTGACTTGCAAGCAGGGGCTGGCTCGTAGCTGCAAACAGAGCTGTTGGGTCTCCCCCAGTCCCAGCAGTGGCTATTCAGGCTGAATTTCTCCCTGGAGTCAGGTGTGAGCCCTGGAGACAGCTGTCTTCTCCATAACCTGCCTGCTAGGAAACATTTTACCATCAAATACCAGGGCACAGAGGTGAAATAATTGGTCATAACCGTCTCTTCCATGTGCGCTGAGTGGAAGCTGCTGGCAGGTCTCTGCTGACAGATGTGAAACCCAGCTGCTGCCGTTCGGGTCTGCTGTCAGCCTCGCTGCCGTTATGTCTAGGACCGGAGCAGTCGGAGTCCCTCGGCGAGCCCACAAGCTACTCAGACGCTGCAAGACACTGCTCCGGCCCTACAGGGTTTACAGCATGCATGGCCGAGGTAGCAAGAGAGGGCAGGGGAAACTGAGGCAGAAAGTGACCTGGCTAAGATCAAGCAACAGGTCAGTGGCAGAGCGGAGCAGAGACCCCAGGAGTGTGGATAATGCCTCTCCCGTGGTCCAGCTGCCTTTACAACCTCCACAGCTATCAGGTCCAAGCATCCCCCACAGAGATCCTGAGCTGCTATCTCCCCTGCTCCCAGGGGAAGCGGCATCTTGGCTGGCCATATGCCTTGCCCTTCCTTCTGGGGAAGACAGCACCCTGCTTTTCTCATGCGGGATAAACAGCACCATGGGGCTCGCCTCATTTTTTTTGTTTTTCCTGCCCACATATTTCTCTGGAGCTTCTTGGCTAGTTTTTCCCACCCTGTCCCCATCCAATCCCTCTCAATATCCCCTTCCCAAACTGCGGATGCAGCAGACGAAGGCTAGGTGGATTGCAAATCCCTGTCTGGGCATGGGTACAGGCGCAGGCACACGTACAGGCTCGGATATGCTGTCCCCATCGCTCCGGAAAGGCCAGGTGGAATTGAATTCATCCTCAAGCAGGCCCTGTCAGTAGGTGGCACTGCAGGCAAGGAGAACTGTCCCGGATATATAAAATGATATATATACGCATACATGCATATATATACACATACATATATACACATACATACATACATACATACACACACACATATACATAGTCAGACATATATATACACATATATATACATATACATATATGTATACATATACACACACATACATACATATATGTACATACATACATACATACATATGTTTGTATGTGTGTGCATGTGTATATATGTATATATATGTATGTGCATGTATATGTTTGTATATATATGTGTGTGTATATATGTATATATGCAGATGTGTGTATGTATATATTATACACATACATATATGCATGTGTATGTGTGTATATATGTTATACACCCATACACACCCATACATGTGTGTGTGTACATATATGTGTGTGTATTTCTTTCTGTCTTTCTCCCTCCCTTGAGACACAGCTGGAAAAACTCTCCTTGAAAGCTGCCCTTTTCACGAGTTTGTCATCGTCCCCGTCTCTGCCAGACATCTTGCTCTGAGGATTGCTGGTGTGCGCGGGGGTGACAGGTGCTTTGCAACCAGTGCATCTCGGGACCTGCGCATCACCTCCGGGGCGGGCTAGGAAAGTGGCTCTCTGTGGCAGGGAGCTCTCCTCCTCCTCCTCTCCTCGCAGCTGCCACTGGCTGCTGGGGCACTCGCTGCCCGCTTCATTTTCCTGTGGGATGCTATTTGCCTACATGGAAAGCACCGTGACTTGTGTGCAATACTTTGTGCCCAAATAAATGAGTCAGTAGATGCTCCAGTTTTTGTTATAGATTGATTCATAGCCTGGGAATCCTGATATTTTTTTTACCTTTTCTGCTGCAGTTGGTTTAAAGAAAGAAATTGTTTCAATCCAGTGAATGTTTTTCTCCCCTGATTGTTCCTGAACTTCTGAGGAACACATTTCTTCCGGGATTGTTCATCTGGGGACTTCCAGCCAGCCCTCTGTTTTGCAAAATTGCCTGGTTCTGTATCTGGGGGAATTTTTGTGCCTGAGGTCGTGTCTTTCCTTCACGAGCATTTACAAAACATTTAAGGTAGCAAAGATCTGACTTTTTTCCAGTGTGAAAAATCCAGCAAGAGTTGATAAGTTTTTCATGGTGCAGATTTTTTCACTGCCCATCAGGAATCTGTGGATAAAAAGCCTTGGGTCTCGATGCCTTTGTGTTTTGCTGCGTGAAAATTTTGCACAGTTCTTGTATGGTCTGAGCGAACAGTAGATTAATCCTCTAAGGACCAATATTTCAGTGCTTTGGTTTCATCGTGGCAAGTGTCTTATGGCACCTAACCTTGAACCATGTGCTCCCAAAACAAGTGTTGTCATCAAATTGCCACGGAAAGGAACCTCACACATTTTGCATCAAAAGTAATTGGGTATCTTGATGCCACATGTGGTGGAAAGCTCAGAGCTGGAGCCCACTGGGAATTTTTTAATGAGCTTTTTTTTTCCGCCTGAGTGTGCCTATTGGTCCAAACTGCTTTCTGGAAAGAGTTGGTTTTGATGAATTCCCCGTTTTGAAAAACTGTTGGACAAAAAGTTTTTGCACTTGTTGAAATGTCCTCTTTGGACAGTTTCTAAATGGAAAAGTACTGGTCCTTGGTTTGAACTGATTTTGGAAAGCTAAAAAAAAGAAACTTGGAGAGGGTAAAGCAGAACTACTTCAAAATTATCTAAATGAAAAACGTCTCTTGGTTCAATGAGTGCTTTTCTATTATTGTTGGTCTTGTTCTTGTTTGGACCTTTGGGTCATTTCTGAGATTTTTCTGACTGCTTATCTCAGCTTGGGATGCAAAACATAAAATCTTACCTCTCCGCAAACGGAAAACCCAACGCGCGTCCGCTCAAAGTGTCCTTGGTTCAATTCAGGGGGAAAGCCAAGTCGCTCGGCTCTTGTTGCAAAACCTGGCCTTTTTTTCCATGACAGACAAAGGTCTGTCCTGGCTTGAAGGATTCTTGCAGAAGGCAGGGTAGATTTGCACCTTGCAGACTAAGTAGGATGATAGATAGATAGATAGATAGATAGATAGATAGATAGATAGATAGATAGATAGATAGATAGATAGATAGATAGATAGATAGAGTGGGTGAGCTCAAGCTTTGTGAGCTGGAACTCACTTCATCAGATGCTGTTCAGAGGACATACACAGAACAGCAAGTGCAATAGTGATTTATGATACAGATATATATATATATAATATATATAATATCTAATGTAGTTGAGTCTATATGGTGTAAATCTACCCTGCCTTCGGACTGCCACGGCTACCTGCATCTCTCTGTTGAAGGACTCTGACCCTGGCTCAGGGTCCTCCGTAGAGACGGGCCAAGTTTCACCTTCGTTCAAACCCCTTTGGATTTTGAGAGCTTCCCCTAGACAAGTTTGCCTGGCTTTGCTCCTGTGCCCCTTGTCCCTGAGCCCAGACAGAAGTGGATGCTCTTTTCTCACAGCAACAGAGGAACCTCCGGCACTCTCCATGGCCTTGTCAACATGTGGCCCTTTTAAGCGGGATGAGCCTAAAATTGCCATTTTAAGGTGCATTGAGGGCACGTGTCCACACGTGCATCCCCTTAATGCACCTTAAACATGGTGATTTTAGACTAATCCCACCTAAATTTGATACAAGTAATAAATTTAAGCTGGCATAGCTAAGTCGTATTAGTCCACATGTAGACACAATGCTTGTTAATGCAGTGTGTGTCAATGGATGCCCACCACATTAATGTGCATGAGTGTGGCTACATGTGCACTAATTTAGCTATGCCAGTCTAAATTTAACGTGCCTTAATGAGCATTAGCAGGTCTATGGGTAGACAAGTGCCTGAATTGCCTTAGTGCGCCTTAAACAACGGTGCATTATGGTTCAGCATGCATCACTACAGGTGCAGACACGCCGAGAAAGACCGCTCCATGTTTTTGATGATCATTGCTTAGGTTTAACAGGCTCTGCTTGGCTGCCACCAACGCCTGATGGCTGTTGCTGATGACGCTGGATGCACATACAGTGCAATTCAAGGAAAATCCAGTTTGGAAGAACCAGCTCCCACCTCTTTTTTTGACATGGATGTCCCATTTCCCTGCTGTGAGATCACCACGTAGGTGGGGAAAAGCCAGGAGTCTCCACCCAGTGATGTTGCTGGGTACCAGTCCCACCTCCAGGCTGGAGTGGATGAGGTGACGTAGAGACGAGGCACGTGTTGTGATGGAGGAAGGGTCCGTGTGCGAGAGAGTGTCACGGAGGAGGGAAGGAAGGGGAAGAAGGGGGCAGTGAAGCAGGGTGGATGGACTGAGCATCCAGGGGCAGGGAGAGGAGAGCTGCTCATCTCTCTGTAGGGTGCTGAGAAACCCACAGGTCCCTATAATGATCTCCTGGATCATTATAGCAGTCCAGCAGCAGGAAATGTGGTTGACTTCAATACACCCCTTAAGAAAGCAATGGGAGCTGTGTCATGGGTTTCAGTATTTGCAGGGTCTGGGCAAAATACAAATATTTATTCTCATTAGACGTTTGCTCTGCAACTCGGCGCATCGAAATCTAATGGGGTGAAGTTTCTGAAGGGAATAATAAGATGTTTGCCTGGATTAGCACGAGGTGAGCTTAACCCAGCAGCTCTGGTTTGGCCCGGCATGCTGCGTTGCTCTGACGTGGTCTCCAGGAACAGGCGTGTAAAACAGCCCTGTGCCTGATAGACAGCAAGAAGATACAGCCTCCGAAGCCGGGGAGCTGAATCAATTTGCTGTGTGTCATATCTGTGGGATGTGTGGGTGTTACGAGTGTGTTAAATACAGGCTGTGTTTATATTGTACTCAGCTATCAGGGAGATGCGTATTGTCATGCTAATCTTGCCGGAGCCTACGGGTGTTGCACAGACCTTTTCCACGTCTCATTGCAGACTGGGTGCATCCTACGTGGCGACTTCAGTGTGCATCCTCCATGAGCTCACGTGTGGCCAGTTGGGATTGGAGTCCCGCCGTCGTGGGACACATAGGTCGTGCCGTGCCGGGTCCCTGGGCTCTGCCGATCTGTGGTGGTCCGCCCTGATGTGCTGCCTGGCTTCTTGTATGTTTTTTGGGATGGGAGAGGTAGAAACCAGGGTTGTGGCCAAAGCAGGTTGTTCTCTCCCTCCTGCCACGACTTCATTCTCACGGAAATAACGCACCTTCAACTGAGCGGAGGTGCAAGACAAGAGAGGACAGCCCACGGGCTCTTCCCGTACGGACCCAATGGGCAAGCTCCTGGGGGTGGCCTGCTCCCTGTTACCCAAGCAGGGGCGAGGGAGGCTTTTGCTCCAATACCCTGCGCAGGCCGTAGAGCCTGTGGTGTGCCTCAGTTTCCCCTTTTGGAAAGGGGAATAATGACACCGCCAGTCCTGCGGGATGGCGCTGGCTTAGTGCTTCCAAGAGGTTGGTAGAAAGCACAACAGCTTTCTATGTGAAAGTGAAGCAGGCCTCGGGGCAAAGTTGTGAGTGTGTGTGTATGTGTGTACACACCACGGCTGTCTGGTGGGTGAAACAGGAAGCGCTCACATCACTACCATCCAACCCAGCTTGCAAAGGGTATGCACTTCAGTTGTGCCAGGATGGAGGATACTAGTCTATAGCCACGGCAATGCGCCTGTTACATCCGCGTGTCCCCAGAGCCATAGAAATGGAGCAAAATCCTTGGAGCTTGCCCCTAGCTTCATTCAAGTCTCAGTCATGTCACGGCCATTAGCTCGCTGCCCTCGCTCTCTTGCTCCAGGAGCGGGCAGACGATTGTGCGCTCCAGAGCAGCCCCCTTTCACCTGCCCGTCCCCTTTTAAAGCCGTGCCTGTCCGTGACCCGGCTCACCCCCAGCTTGTCATGTTGGCAAAGCATCCTCCGCGGCCCGTCCTGCGCGGTTGTGACAGCTGCTGGGCATCTTCCCTAGCCGTGCTCTCCTTCCTGAGCCTTGCCCGTATGGTGCACAAGTCAGCATGCGGGGGAAGGAAGGGGAGCCCGGGCACAACTGCCTTCGTCTCCTTCCAGGGGGCAAAGCCATCGCTCCCACGGCTGCGGTTCAGAAGGACCCATGGGGTCTGGGAGCTGGTGCGCAGCCTGCCTTGCTGCTCCTGGAGAGCTGCGGGGAATAAAAACACTTCACTACAAGTGCTTTCAACCCAGCGTGCGCTCAGCATTGCTAGAGGTGCTGCTGTGGGCTCCGAGACCTGGCGTTCCTGGGTTGTACTGCGACAGTTTCAATCGATGCTCGGATTATAGGAAGAACAAGGGAGTTTTACTGTCTGCAGTACGGCTGCTGAGCTGGGAGCGACTCCGCACAGCCACGCGGTCCTGCCCACAACTGCACACGGAGCTAGCTCTTGCTCAGCCCCGTGTTGCACGCGTGTAGCATGACACGTGCTGCTTTTATGCAGGCATGCGGTGGCACACTAATGGTCACCCATTGGTGCAAGGTTCTTTGGGTACAAGTCATATCTTGTATTAAGCCAACTAAATAGTTGGGAAAATGGTTCTTTGCAAGCTTTCGGGCACGAACACCCTTTTTCAGGCAGAGGGAGAGTGTCTCTAGGCACAGGGAGAGTCATAGGGTGACTCTCCCTAGGCATGTCTACACATGTGCTTTAATGCGCAATAGCCTATTTTTCTGTGCATTAAAGTGTCGTGTAAAAAATGGTGCAATTATGCTAATGCACAGGAAAATAGGCTACTGCACATTAAGCGTCACCTAAAAATCATGTGCGTTCATTAGTGTGCATTAAGGCAGCCTAAGACACATTGCTTTAGTATTTCATATTAGAGGTACTAAATTTAATGCGCATTAGAAAAAGCACCTTAATGCACGTGTAGACATGGGCCCTACTCCCAAAGAAGGGTGTTTGTGCCCAAAAGCTTGCAATTTTTCCAACTCTTTAGTTGGTCTAATAAAAGTTATTACATTTACCCAAAGACCCTTGTCTGCCTACATCCTTAGACCAACACAGGTACAAGCAACACCCCCACTGATGCAAGGAAGTTATGGGCTTGGATTACACGCTCAGACACGCGTGCAGGGTTAAATGCACATGTCGCTTTTCTCTGCCCGCTGCACAACAGCCAGCAAGAAATTTGGGAACTCTCATGAAAACCGAGCGAAACGATATAAAATAATCTCTCCGGCCATGAGTCCTGAGGAATTTTAATCAGGCTGGGGGTAGCGATAGGCTGTCAAATCCCTTTTCCTTACAACCTTTTCACTGTTGGCCTCTTTCTCTCTCTCCTGTTTCCTGCCTGGAATTTTTTCTAAGAAAACAAAAAATGTGATCAACTCTGGCTGGTCGGTGGTTCGTTAGCCCTCGCGCTCAGCTGCTTTCTGGTACGTAAAATACCAGGTCGGTTCTTTCTTGGAGTTTCCCGTATTTTTTTTCTCTGCCATTGTTTTTTCACTGAAAGAATCCCTTTGGTGGCAGAGGATGAAAATGAGAAGCTAAGCCCAACCTGCTGTGTTGTTGTTAGCCGCAAGCCTGGCAGGAATTCGGGGGGAGGTCCTCCAAGGCCCCCATCCCCTCTGCCCCTGCGCGGTGGCAGCAAGATGTCCCGGGAGAGAGGATCTTTCTGCAGAGGTCTAGGCCGGGAGGGAGAAGACTCATGTCCGAGCCGGCTGTGAGCTGAAGGGGCAGCAGTTTGTGAGATTCGGCCTGGATTTTGGGGCGCCGCGAGTCCTCCTCCCAGGAGCCCCGGCGTTGTCCTGCGACTAAATGATTCACCAGCAGTCCCTCCCTGGATAACCCGGGAGTAATTCAGTCAGACATTGCCCAGAAAATGTCCAGGCAATGGTTTGGAAAGACATCGGGCCCCTCTCACCAGCACCACGTTCACCAACAAAGCAATGGAGAGCTGGGATTTGCCCCTGGAACAAGCTTTCTGCCCAGCTGCCCCCCATCCAGACCTGCCCAGTGCCCACGGGGCTCCTTTCTGCCACACTCACAGGTCTGTGGCCCTGCTCCCCGTGGTACCCAGGTGCTTTCCACCCAGATCCAGTCTCCGGGTCCATTTCTTCCCTTTCCCTGGGCCCGGTCCCCATGCTCTCTGGGACGGTTAAACCTCCTGGCAGGATCGTGCCCAAACACACTTCTACCTTTTTAATTTGGTGAATAATAATAAAATCAACTTATTTTTTTGGAGTGGTCTGATGGCTGAGGGGGCCCAATGGCTCCGCCACTGTCCCATGTAACCTTGGACCTGTTCTTGCACCTCTCTCCTCCTCGCCTCCTTTTTGCATCTCATCTATTTTAATTGTATGATCCTAGGAGCAGGGACTCTCCTTGCTGCATGGGTATCTGGATGCTGCTGCGAGACGTAGCAGTGTCAGCGGTAGTGTTATTAGCCGTAATATTAACGAAAGATGTTCTCAGTACACGTAAACGATACAATTAATGCAGTTAATTTAAGGAGCCGGTGGAGATGCTGCTGCGGACAATGATGATAATGCATCCTGTTGCTCCGTTAGAGATGAAAATTCCCCATTTCTATCCAAGGAGCACTGGCTTCTTGCAACATCAGGCAAATACTAGAGAGAGCTCCCCCTCCACTCGGCCCCACGTACCAGGGTTTGTAGGACTTCACTTTAAATGACTTTTTTTGCTGTAGGAAAACAGGATTTTTTAAAATTTGTTTGCAGTGACGTGAGACTGGGACTATGTCCCCGGGAATATCTGCACTCAGCTCTGTTTGGGGTATTGGGGATTGGACGGGGAGCGTCGCAGAGACTCGGTGTGGATGCACTGGGGGCTGGTATGAATGCCGGCAGAATCACGGCCTGTGATGGCCGTGAGGCCTAGAGAGATGTGCTGCTGGCAATACCAGTATCTGTTGCAGCTGGTTTGGGGCTGGCATGGAGCAGCAGTCTCCAGGGCTCAGATGCCCTCCAGTCGCTGTCCCACAGCTCTCTTCAGCCCTGGGGCCATTGCTGTATGGGAAGGAATTCATACAGTGCTGCATTGTGATGCACTTGTATCATGTTACCCCCATTATACAGAGGGGTAAACTGAGGCTCAAGGCATCAATAGCAGGGCCAGGAACAGAGTACACAAGTTCTGACCACGGGCTCCTGCTCCAGCACCAGGTGCCTTTCCTCACTGCCCTGGGCTTGGTCTGTCCCGGGGCGGGGGGGGAGGCTTCACTTCCCTCCAGAGCAGCAAGCAGAGCAGCCAGCAGTGCCAAGTCCTGGCCTCAACGCCCGCCTGGCCTCTCCTGCACTGCTCCCACGGTCCCCGACTCCGACCGCAGCCAGCCCACCCTGCCTGGACTGCTGGTGTGTCTTCCCGCACGCACGCCAACCTCTGCCCTGCTTCAGCAGACCCACAGAGCCCTGCCTGCCACGCTGCTCACACCCAGCACAGCTCTCCCCATGTACCCTCCCTGCTGGGCACCTCGCCTTGCCTTGCCTTGCCTTGCCTTGCCTTGCTGGGGGGGCTCTGGCTGGGTGTGCACTCCTGTGACACGCCGGCCTGGAACCGCGTCTAGGGTGGCAGCCCAGGCTCCAGCGCCCGGCCCCGCCGCTGCCTTCCCCCGGAGCCGAGCCGAGCAGCTCGAGGAGGCGCAGCCCGAGCCGGCACCGCACCGCACCGCACCCCGCATCCTGGGCGCGGCGGGGACCTGCCGGCTCCCGGCTCCGAGGGATGGAGGGATGGAGGGCGGGCGGGCGGGCGGGGGGGCAGCCTCCCGACCCGGCTCCGGATCGGGCCCGGCCGGCGCGGGGCTGCGGAGCGGGGGTTGTGCCCGGAGCGCGCGGGTGCGTGTGCGCGCGTGCGGGTGGGTGTGGCTGAGTGTGTGCGGGTGGGTGTGTCTGTGCGTGAGGGGTGTATGTATGTCTGGGTGTGCGCGCGCGGGTGGGTGTGTCTGGGTGTGCGCGCGCGTGGGTGTGTGTGTGTTCGAGTGGGTGGGTGTGTCTGAGTGTGTCGGGGGGTGGGTGTGTCTGGGTGTGTGCACGAGTGTCTGTGCGGGGGGGTGTGCGTGTTCGTGCGCGTGCACGGGGGGTGTAGGGGTATGTTCACACCGTGCAGTGGAGTTTGCTCACTCGAGGGGGTGCGTGCGTGTGCACGCCCCTGAGTTCGGAGGGGTGCGTGTGTGTGTGGGGGGGGGTGCTGTGCATGAGATTGCGGCCCTGAGTGTCGGGGGGGCGGGGGGTTGTGCTCTGTGCAGGGGAGAGTGAGTGTGCGTGCGTGTGTGTGCGTGCCTGTGCTGGGCATGGAGCTGTACCCCCGAGTTCCGGACGGCGCCGTGTGTTGTGTAAGAGGCAGTGCCCGCAGGCCTGAGTGTGTGTCTGCGAGCGTGAAGTTGTGCTTCTGGGCTCGAAGGGTTGTGTGTTTGTGCAAGAGGTTGCACTCGCCGCTTTTGCCCGTGCCGTGCCTCCGCGCGTGCTTGTGCTCCCCTGGGTGCGGGGGTCGCGTGCGTGTGCAACAGGTTGTGCTCGCGCCTCGTGTGTGCGCGTAGACAGGGGGCTGCGCCCCTCGCTTCGGGGAGCGTTGCGTGCGCGTGCAAGGCGCTGTGCTCGCCGCCGGTCTTCGTGTGCGTGCGTGCCGTGCCCCTGGGTCCAGGAGAAGGAGGGGGGGGGGTTGTGTGCGTGTGCAAGAAGCTGCGCCCGGGCGCGTGTGCCCGCGAGCAGCAGCAGCACTTCTGGAAAGGCTGGCTAGGGGGGGCCGAGCGAGCGAGCGAGTGGCTGCATCCCCGGCGCTTCTTACCAGTGGCTTCCCCGGTCACATGGGCTCCGGGCGAGAGTTTAAAAGAGCTTATCGCCCTTCCAGCCGGTGCAGACGGAGCCGAGCCGAGCCGGGCCGAGCCGAGCCGGGGCGGGGCGGGACGGGACGGGACTGGACGGGACCTGCCGCGGGCGCGTGAGTACCACGGGCCGGACCAGGCAGGGCAGGGCAGGGCAGAGCCGGGCATCCTCCGCCCGGGCTCCGGATCCTGCTGCCGCTGCCGCTGCCGCTTTGCACGGGAATAAAGGCAGGCGGGCCCGGCGCTGCCGCGTGTGCCGGGCTGTGTGCGTGCGTGCGTGCGCGCGTGCGCGCGTGTGCCCCCTGGACCTCTGCTCCCTACTGGGGCTGCTGGGGCGGGGGGGTAGTGTGCCCCCCGAGACCCTGCTCCCGACTGGGATTGTTTAGTTTGGACCTCAGCGTGTTTACGCTTGTGTGTGTGTGTGTGTGTGTGTGTACACCCCCACAGACTGCTCCGTATGGGATCTGCTCAGTATGGACCTTAGTGTGCATGTGTGTGTGTGTGTGTACCCCACTAGGTCTCTGCTCCTTATTGGGGTTGCTTAGTATGGACCTCAGTGTGTTTGCGTGTGTGTGTGCTTCTGTTCCATATTGGATGGAGCAGTATGGACCTTAATATGTGTGTGTGTGTGTGTGTGTGTGTGTGTGTGTACACCCCCATAGACCTCTGCTCCTTGTTGGGGTTGCTTAGTATGGACCTCAGCGTTTTGTGTGTGTGTGCATACCGGCATGGACCACTGCTCCAAATCAGATCTGCTCAGTATGGATCTCAGTGTGTGTGTGTGTGTGTGTGTGTGTGTGTGTGTGTGTGTACACCCCCAGGGGCCTCTGCTTCATATCAGGACTGCTCATTAGGGACTCAGAGGGGTGTGTATGTGTGTGTGTGCCCACCACAGACCTCTGCTCCATATTGTAACTGCTCTATAGGGACGGGGGTGGGGGTTATACCGCTCTGCTCCGTATGGTATCTGCTCAACAGGGACTTCAGTGAGTGTGTGTTGTGCGTACCCCCATAGACCTCTGCTCCTGATTGGGACCTTAGTGTGTCCGATACACCTCTGCTCGCTGTGGACCTTAGTGTGTGTGTGCGTGTGTGTACCCCCATAGACCTCTGTATCATGCTGTGACTGCTTCATATGGACTCAGTGGAGTGTGTGTGTGTGTGTGTGTGTGTGTGGAGACCTCTGCTCTGCATTGTGGCTGCTCAGGATGGACCTTGGTTGGCGGGGGGGTGGGCGGGTTGCATGTGTGTGCGCACACCCAAGGGACCTCTGCTCCGTGCCGTACCCGCTCAGCAGGGCCGTCGGCCGGGGGTGAGGGTGCGATGGGGAGTGAAGAAGCCCCTGGTGCCGGCAGCCAGCTGCGAGCGGGGCAAGAGGAAAGGGCAGTGTCCCAGAAGGCAGTGGCAGGGGCTGGGGTGCCAGGCTTGCTGGCAAGCCGGAGGGGGCTGGGGCATGGGCAGGGGGCTCCCTGCTTGCTGCTGCCGGCGTGGGTCAGAGGAGGCAGCGACCCAGTGTCAGCAGTCCCGCGCTGCAGCTATTCTGCACGGCTGATTGATGAGCTGGAGCGGAAATCCTTTCTTCCCCCCTTTGGCTTGTCTGAGCCCCGGCTTTCTTCTCCCTCCCTTGTCCTGCCCTTCCCCCTCTTTGCCTCTCCACCCCTCTGGAGCTGGGAGACCCAGCCCTGCTGCCGGCCTGCCTTCCCCTGAGCATGTCCCTGGGGTGGGAGGGGAGCAGCCGGCATCTCCCCCAGCTGCTGAGCTGCCAAGGCCGGGGGTGGGAGAGCGCCTCGCCTCGCCTGGTCCCACTGCCGCCTGGAGCAAGGGGGTGCATGGATGGAGAGCAGGGAGCGTTTTCCCTGGGGGGCTGGAGGAAGCACCCGTGGCAGGGTGGGCCCCATCCCCCTTGCTCCCTGCCTCCCAAGAAAAGTTGCACAGAACAATAGTGGTCGGCCAGGTCGCTCGCGGGGGCTCGGCAGGGAGAGGGGGCTGGGGAGCCCCTGCTGTCCCCTGGCTGCACGGGGGCAGCAATCTGGTTCCTTCCCACCCGCCAAATTGGTGCGGAGAGCAGCTCCCGGCTCCCGACCCAAGCTTCTCCCTGATGCTTGGAAGGACACCCAGCTGCTCGGGCCCCGCAAGGGCCTGGACGCTGGGAGTTCAGGGTCTCTCTCCCTCTTGCAATCCTCTGCCACCCCCTCCGTCCCCAGGGCACGACTCTGGGCTCTGCGTGCCTGGCTGTGACTCCCCACTGCTGCCCTGTGCTCAGCTGCTGGGCACCTAAACGGGGCTGCGCGGTCCCGATGCGGCCCCACACATGGGTGGAGGGAGCTCTGTGCTGCCCAGACCCATGTGGGGAGCAGCTACGCCAGGGCTCACATCAGCGGCTTGCAAAGACGCTCGGCTCCTACGGTCAGGGCAGCGCTTGCAGGTCATTAGCCTGCTGCTCCACGAGGAGCCTGAGACCCCACAGCCTGCCTCTGCCACCCCAGAGGGTCTCGGTTTGCACCCCTCCTTCAGATGGGAGGAGAAACCCCATGCCCCGTAGGTTGGGGCCAGTTGTGGGGGGGAAATCCCTGCTTTGTTCGGTTAGCGGGTGTTATGGGGAGTGCTTAGACACCCAGCCCTGTGGAGCTGTTTGCAGGAGACCGTGCTTGCCCCAAAGCCTTCGCAGTCCAGACACAATGGGTGCCCCGGGGCAAAGGGAATGGGTGTAGCGGCATCCTGCTTTTACCGATGGGTCCATCCATGCGATGTGTCCAATGCCCCTTGGAGCGTCTCTGCCCCCTGCCCCCCCAGGCCTGGCCAGGGCACTGCTTGCAAGCTTGCTGCCTGCTGAAATAAGAATCAGGCCCTGTACTTTCACGTATGCCTCCGGTATCCCCGGCCCCACACGGTGATTATTCAGGGGGAGTTTGCATGTGGGCAGCCTTGCTCTGGCATGGGTGGGAAGGGGCAAAGCTGAACTGGAGCATGCCAGAAAACAGAGAGAGGTCTCCACAGTCCGGGTTTCTCATCCGGGTCCAGTTTATTGAGAGAGAAAGCAGCTCTCCAGCACCCAGGCGAGCTCTGATTGATGGAGAGGTTGGTGCTATTTGGAGGATAAATGGCTTTTTTATTTTTTTTGGATTGGGGGGGACTTCTAGGGAGTGATGCCCTGGGGGGCCATGAGTGTCCTCATTGCCCCTCTTGCGTCCGTGCCCAAAGGGCATAGGCTGGGTCTTCCAGGGGCGCGACAGGTGGCCCCAATGGTTGTCACCGCTCATTGAGTCTATCCATGCCTTTCACTCCTCCAGGGGGTTGTGCAGATGGAGGTGCCTGCCTGGGCGGATTTGGCCCATGGGAAATGCCCCCAAATTGGCACCTGCTGCTGTGTGGATCTGCACTGAGGAAAGTCCATCTGAAGCTGCATTTCTCAGTGCCAGGGCAGCACCATGCACGGGTGCTGCACCAATTGCTCAGCTCTTGCAGGCAAAGCAAGGCTGGGCCTGCTTGCTCCTGGCATGGGTGGTGGCAGAGGAAAAGCAGGGGCATTCGTTCCCCAGGACCTGGGACCGGTTCAAGGCCCCAGCATGACGCTAGGGGGCACCAGTGCTGCTAAAATATTTTTTGGGAGAGGCTGGCAGGGAGCTCCTGAGCGTGCAGGCTCACGAAAGGCCCCACAGTGTGTTTTGCCAGGGTTGGAGCGTTAACCCCAGTGTCCTGGCCACGTCCCCATCCAGGCAGCACGCTCTTGGCTTCTGCCTGTTCTTCCACTACCTCCTATTTCCAACCTGCCACTCCGAGAGGACGCAACGTAGGCTCTTCCCGGGGCAGGCGTCCACGCTTGCAGCCGATGCCGCGTCAGTGGCTGGAGCAGGAGCAGCCACACTAAGATCCACGCACAGGGAAGGGGTCAGAGAGGAAGGGGGACTGAGCAAGCCAGCTATAGAAAGGATCCCTCAAGTTTCCCAGCACGGCTTCAACTCTCCAAGGAAACTAGTGATGGATCAAGGAGGCAGCACGCAGACCGGGGGAAAGACAGAGCTGCGTGAGAGTCACAGCTGAGCCAAGGCCTGGGGCTAGGCTGGACGGGGGGTTCATGGCTTTCATGCTGTCTTTGCAAGGGCATGTCCCGAAAGACCAGACACTTTGTGCGGGGGGCTCATTGGATTGATTGTCCTGTGTGCTGCAGGTGCCTGTGTGTGTGCACATGTGCACGTGCATGTGTCTATATATACCGGAGTGTGCGTGTATATAAATGTGGGTTTGAGTGTGCTTATATATCTATACATATATTCATCACAGGCCTTTTGGCCCTTAAGGTCTGGGGGTGTGTGTGTGTGTGTGTGTGTGTGTGTGTGTTTGTGCATACATTTATATAGACTGAGTGTGTGTGTGTATATAAACGTGAGTTTGAGTATACTTGTATCATCTATACATATATTCATCACAGGCATTTTTGCCCTTACAATCTGGGAGTGTGTGTGTTTCTATTTGTGCATGCATCTGCATACACTGGAATGTGTGTATATAAATGTGGGTGTAAGTATACTTGTATATCTATACATTTCTTCACCATGAGCCTTTTTGCCCTTAAGATCTGTGAATGTGCTTATAAGTGAGTGTACACACACACACACACACACACACACACACACACACACGTAAATACTATATATTTATACATAAGAACACCTATTTCATGCCATTCTATATTGAGACCTATTTCTCTGGTTACAGCAAACCTAGCAAAAAGCAAACAGAGACCTTGTACTTTGGGAGGATTCGATGTTTCCCTTTCATGAATTTTGATGGTTAATAACTTTGTTCACATTTGCAAGCATTTCTTCCCTGGTGCTTATCTATGTAAATTTTTTGCACTAGCAGAACACGGGGCAGGGGGACGTCTCGGGTTCCTACAGTTTAATCAGCACTTCACAACAGCAGGAGCCAAGCTTCTGAACTGATTTTTTTGGGTATTTGATAATATTTTGATACATTAATTTCTGACTTTGTTAGCTTTCAAGTGTCTGGTGTCAGAAGCTACTGGATTCTTTGCCGGAGCAGCTGTCGAGGTGTCTATCATGAGGCCTCTAGTAATATTTTAAATGGATGCTGACATTCATCTCAAACATCCTTGTTCTGTCTGGAGCGTGTTTGTCGACTCTTGCTGCTTGTAGCGCCGACGAGGGCTGGGAATCGAAAAGATGAGCGAGCGGAGACGCATGTTCTCTATTGTGTCAGTTTGTTTGCTTTGTGCCTTTGACAGCACTTGGTGCCTACTCAGTTCCTGCGCATCTCCCCCTGTGCGTGCATGAGCGTGCAGACAGTTCGCACAGCTGCTGTGCGAGTCTTGCACCGCCACCAAAGAGATGAAAACACTTAGAAATGCAATTTTTTTTTTTTTGTCTATCTTTTTTTTTTCTTTCTCTCCGCCTCACTTAAAGCCATGCGTGTTGGCAGGAGCCGGTGTTGGGCCGGGAGCTCCTTTGAACTCGGGTTGAGAAGCTGTCTCCCTGGCACGCTGACACCAGACACTTAAAAGCTAACACGTTTGGAAATGAATGTACCAAAATATTATGAAATACCAAAAATTCAGTTCAGAAGCTGGTTTCACGGGGGCTTTCCAATGGGTTGCCCCGACTATGGGACTTAGCTGGCAGCACTCCTCCCTCCAGAGAGCACCTGCAAAGCACCGGTGATTCAGACGGGCATCTCTAATCCTGGCCGGGGAAGGATAGACGCAGGGGTACGACTGGCTCCGATCGTGTGCTGCATTCGGGACGAGGGCGCGAGCTCTCGCCCAGGGGCTGCCTGGCTCCTGGCTCCGATCTCCGGGTAGGACGGCGTGGAGGCTGGAGGACTCCACCCCCATTCAGGTGACTTGAAAGCCCCCCACGGGGCTGTTGCCAGGTTTCCTCGGTGCTCCGAAGGCACATTGAAGTCTCCAGATGAAAGGGAGCTGCCGTGAACGGAAGAATTAATATTAGCTCCTGTTACCTGGGTAATCTCCTTTCTCTTTCCCTTTGGGTCTCCTCTGTGTCTGTCCCTGTTTGGCTACGAGGCTGGAGAGGCTCGTGATGGAGCGTTTCCCTAACGGAGTTGCCATTGCGGACAGCTCGGGGCTGTTGCTGGCGCTGCGGCCTGCCGGAGACGAGCGTGGGGAGGGGACGGGGGAGCTCTTTGCGTCTGCCAGTAACTGGGTGTGCGATGCACAGAGAGCCGGGGGGGCAAGGGTGACCTGGCAATGCCGGAGGAGACGGGGGTGCAGAGGGCATGGCTCCTTTCTTAGGCTGGAAATGTTGCTAGGCAAAGGATCTGCAGCCATTCCCTGTGGACCTTACAATTAATATGGATGGGGCTGGAGTAACCCTGCGGTAGAGCCCATCGGATAAGCAGCGATGGACAGGGCTGTGCTGCCTTTACGGAGCTGGTCCTGGGGTTAAAGCAACAGTCTCCTGGTGTCGTGCAGTGGGCCCTGCCACTTCCTGCCTGCGGGGCCTTGGGCAAGGCCCTTAGCCTCGACACGAGGCACGAGCATCCTGTGAGTCTTGCACTACTATGCTCCTCTCTCCAAACGGGGTGGTGCAGTGGGGGCGATGGGGTCACAACCTTGACCTTACCATAGCTGCTGGCAAGGCGATGCGACGGCTTCCTCCCGCAGGGGGTCTCGGCACCACCTTTGCCATAGAAATACCAAGTGATGCCTTCTGAGCAACTCTGGGAGCTGGTAGTGGTAGCAGGCTGTTATCCGAGGCATGCAAGCAGAGGTTTAGCGCGCGTGCCGCACAAGCGCGCAGCCAGCCTTGCCATCCTCTCGGGTGTGCAAGCTGCCTCGTGCTACCCCGAATTAGCTGCAGCTTGTGGGTCTCCTGGAGCCCCATGGCTGGGTTCAACGGTGCTGATTTGCTCCTGCAGGAAAATCCAGCGGAGCTCCCTAGTTACCCTGTGTCGACACATCCCCTTGGGCTGGTGAGAGCATATGGGGACGGGGATACGATCCTGGGGCAGCTCCACCTGGCTGTGTCCTCGCCGTGGAGCGGCAGGTGAAGACGTCTCGGGCACCGGTGCACCTGAGAAGCAGCCTCTGACTGAGCAAGCTCCATGACGCTGTAATGCGCTGCCCAGCTCGGTCTGGAAACCCTGGGTCCGAGCCCCACCACACGTGGCAGAGCTCGAGGAGCTCCCCCAGGCGATGGCTGGAAGGGGGATGAGCTCCAAATCGCTTGCAGTATTAGTGCAAAGACTTGATTTGAGCTTCAGCTTAGCCTGGGGCGTTGACTTGCCTGCATTTGCGAGGGATCATCCGTGGGTCCCCGGAGCCAAGGCTTACCCAGGAGCAGCCGTGTCTGCCCGGCTCCAAGTAAACACTCGCTAGGGGCAGAGCCCGGTCTTAGCGCGAGGCCTGTACATGCGGAGCAGCGTGGCTGATTTCCCTGGAGTGACTCGCAGCCTCACGGTGATTTAATTTTGACCGACCTGCCCCGGTCTGCAGCCGTTTGCATGACGAGCTGCATCTGGTGAGCAAGGAGGCTGGAGCACCCCTTTCAAGACCTGGTGAGCCACCTCGGGGTGCTTACTGTGTGCTGGAAACCAGCCGTGCATGTACAAAGCCATACATCCGGGGATCAAGCCTTGCTTGGACCCCACGGTGCTAGTGCTCTGCTATACCAAGAGCAAAGGGCACTGCAGTGGCTGGTCCTTCGTGTGCATCCCCCTGTAACACGGCAAAGTTGGCTGGGAGCAAGCAATTGCAGCGTCTGCTTTGGCCCCTGGTTCTGACCTTGTCCAGGAGGGCGTAAGAGGCTGGTTTACACCATAAGGGCTTTGCAGCTGTGGTTGCTCAGTGCCAAGCCTCCATCCAAGCCTGTGCCTGGAAGGTGGCCCTTTGATGCTTCTTGTGATCCACGAGAAGCCTAAAGTTTCAATGTTCGGAGGAGTTTCCAAGCCCAAAGCAGGGGGAGTGCGCTCAGGGCTGGGGGCAGGACGCCAGCCCAATTCTGGGCTCGTTGTGGCAGGGTTATTCATTTGCAAAATATCAAACAGTTCTGCCTTGTGCCCACATCCCCCCTAGCTCTGCTCTCCCCCGGGGGTGGGAGCCCAGGGGCAAATGGCTTAACCCTTGCCGTGCCTCAGTTTCCCCCGTCTGGGAAATAAGGACTGAAAACAACCGAGCCCTTCTGCTCAGAGGGCGGGGAGGTGCGATCGATAGATGTTGATAAAGCGTTTTAGCTTCCTCTCCGGGGACGGGGGCTATCGAATACTACTAGAAATAATCCTCTGGAAGAAAGACGTGGGAGAGTTGGCGGTTCGGGGGGATCTCATGGCTGAAGTGTGCCTGAATGGGGGCTGATTTTTGGTGGGGCAGAGGGGTAGTTCTCAGCTTTTTTTAATGTCCCTTGAAGGGAGTCTCAGGTTGGACCCCCCCCCCCCAGCCCCTAGTTGCTCCCAAAAGCCCGTCGTGTTGCCGTCAGGGGTAGCTTTGTCTGGGGTGGGGGCTGTACTGTGCAGCGGTGGGCAGCTTTGATGGCTTCCTAGCTCTCCGTTATCCTGTTGCTTCCCCCGGTCCCGTGCGGGGAGCCCACACATGTTTTGTGCACCGGTGGGCATCCTTCATCGGACCAGCTGCGCACGGACCCGGCGCTGCTCTTCCCTGCCATTCATAAAAAGCCTTTTGCTGCATGGGCTCGTCTGAGCTTTTATTGACCCGGTTCCGGGAATGATAGAGGCCGATGCGTCTCCAGCGTCCGCTCCTGCCAGGGCTCCGGAGCGAGGGCCAGCCCCTGCTGCTGCTGCTAGGTTTCCGGTCTTGAGAGCATCAGGCGTTCGACAGGCCCCCTGGGTCCACCGGGGAAGCAGGTGGTTGTTTCATCGGCTCTGCCACCGACTTGCCACGCGGCCTTGGGCTTGTCATTTCCTCTCCGTGCGCCTCCGACTGCCGAATGGTAAAGCAGGGGCAGAGCTGCAGTGATGGAGCCTCGGCCACGTGCAGCGAGGGCTTGTTCAGCTGCATGGAGCTGGGGCTTTGCATCCTCCGAGTCCCGGGGCTGCTGGGTCGGGGAAGGTCTGAGCACCGCAGGTAGCGACACCTGTGAGACGTGCAGCACCGTATTATGTTGGAGCGGTTGCTTTTAATAGAGATGTTGGATGCCTGGAGCTTTCACCAGCTGGACTTTGAGGCAGGACAGGGATGGCGAGGCACCCCGGGGCCTCCGGGTTCATCTCAGCCAGACGAAAGTTCGAGGCCGGTCACCGCCTGCTGACACCAGCCTCGTCACTGAGATGCTTTGCCGAGTGTCGAGACGGCGGCTGCCTTTGGCTCGGACTCAGGCGGTTGATCTCCACCCACGGGGGACTTGGCCGTTAGCTAATTACAATTAGGGGAGGGCTGTGCCGTCCTCAGCAGGAGGGACCGGGGACGCGCGCGGATGTTGGGTTTATTGCATAATAAAATATGCATGCGGTAATTTATCCTCCGGGAATTTCCATGGCAACCCATCGCCGCACCTCGCATGCAGTGATATTGGACCTCGCAACCGCCCCGGCGGCGGAGGGGATAACTGTTGTCTGTGGAGGGAAACTGAGGCACGAAAGGCAGCTCAGGTGTCTCTGCACCTTCTGTTTGTCACTCGTCCTTTTGGTGACAGCGCGCCTGGGGGGTGACCGTGGAAATGGCGTTGGGCGTCTCCACCTTCCTCCTCCCTGATTCTGTTTCTGAGCTGCCAGAGATGCTTTCCCTAGTTATCATCCCCTGCAAACTGCTCCCGATGCAGGGAACCCGGTGCAACCCCCTGGCCTCCGGTGCCAGCTGTAATAAAGACCCTGCAGGGGCATCGTGGGCGTGCAGCATGACCGCACTGGTGTCAAAGCCGGAGGGTCCAGACTAGAGGGTCTTGCTTGGGGTCAGACCGACGCTGCAAATCTGGGAGGGATTTTCTCCCCTGATTAGAGCGGTATAAATTGGAGGGTTTGCTTGCCGCTGCCTGGGGTCTCTGGAGCATCTCTGAACCCCCTTGGACGGTGGTGTCCGCGGCCCCCCTGCTTTCCCTGGGGCAGGGTCGGGGCTGTGGTAGGGTGACTGTTGTGTTGCTCAGAGGTTGGACTGGGTTTATCTGGGCAGGTCTGATCCTGCCTCAGGGGTTGGACACCTCTGCCGGTCCCTTCCAGCCCCACTGCTGTGGGACCCTGCGATGATGGGTGAGGACGAGGTGAAACAGGATGGGACGTCTTCGTGGTCCGGGCTGCACGGGGCTTGTCCTGCCAGGGTGAATATTTGCACGTGCAAAAGGCAGCAGATGGGATCCAGAGGGGCTTGTGCAGAGTAAAGGAGAAGTGTCGGAGGCACTTGGCACTCCTTTAGGACCCGGCCCAGGTTGGTAGTAACCCAGACGTCACCTCTTGGGTGGCCCGTGTGCAATGAGCCCGGGTCCTGGCAGGCGAGACATCCATCTCTCTACCATCGCCAGCAGCGTCGACACTAAGCAGCTGCTTTCTTGGCAGCCTTCAGCAGAGAGGCCAGGCCCTTGACGTGCAAGGAGGGGAAATTGGTCTCCGGTCCCTGGAGGCAGTCGCTCCAGAGCCGTGCCCAGCCCAGGGAGCCGCGTGCAGACACACCTGCCTGTTTGGGGACAAACAGAGGCCCGGTGGCTGCTGCATGAACACGCGTGTCGAGGCTTGTCTCCTGTAACCAGCTGGTTAATTCTTGCTGGTTGAATTTTGGACAGAGGCTGGGGTTTTGTTCTCAGCCTCTACCTCTGTCTTGCTCTGGGAGCTTGGGCCAGCGCCTTCTCTTTCTGTGCCTCAGTTTCCCCACCTGTAAACTGGGCCAGCTCCACCGTTCGCATGCGCTTGGTGACGTGCTGCTGGAAAGCGCGGAGGAAGATGGCACAGATGCAACGGGGGAAGCAGGCATGGGGCTTTTATGTACAGCGTATTTTCTACTGCTCTGTCCAGCCTTATTTTTTAATGTCCCAAATGCTGCAGCTGTCTCCCTTACCAGGGGAATTGGGCCCTACCCGGAGTCACCTTGCTGCTGGGTAGGTTACGAGTTCAAACCATCCTTCTCCTCCACTTCTCCCTTCTCCCACCTTCACATAAATCCCTGTTTTCAGGATGGTGCTTCAAACTTTTTCCAGTTACCCCTGGACCTGGCTCTCCCCCAGCGCCGTCGCGTCCTTGGCTGATGGGAATTATCAGAGCGCCGTTGAGTTTCTGGCTAGGAGGGTGGCGAAGCACTCTTCCTAGCGATGAGACACCCCGGTAGCGCAACGTCCCACTTCCAGCTTAATGAAGTCGTGCCGGTGTTGCTGCCTCCCCTGGGGATGGCTGTCTCTCCAGGTGCAGGCTAGTATCACGGTGACACGTTTGATCTGTCTGCTGGCTGCTCTCCCCACGAACGAGCCCTGCTTTTCTGTTCTCCGTTGAACCGTTTTGCTCCACAGCGGTGTTCGCTTGCATTTCTCCCAGGCCAAGCCCCTGCTCCTAGCTTCCCGCAGTCCCTCCGTGCCATTGCTCACGCCTGGTAGCTGTTTGCTGCTCCTCATTCATTACCCTCTTATTTCTCTGGGGATTTGTCACAGCAGGGCTGGCCCTTTGCACAGGGGGCTGGTCCCACCTGAGAGCAACTGGTGGGTTTATGCCAAGTCCCCCTTGCAGACCTGCAGTCTGGTCTCTGAAGGGTGGCAAGGCTGAGGGACTTGGAGGGAGAGGCTGGGTGTCTGGCTGCCTGGGGTTGGGGAGACCGGCTTGATTCAGTGATGGGGAGCAGCTGGGAACCCCTTAGCTGGGATACAGGGAAGGTGATGGTCTCTCCAGAGGTCCCTGGGCTTGGCAGAGCTGCCTCACTTGGTGGGCAAGGATGTGAAGCCGGGTGCTGGTGGGGAAAGCAGTGGGGAGGCTGCATCTCATAAAGACTGTGCCCTGGAGTCTGCAGAGGGGGTGTTGCTGGGGGTCCTCTGGCCTGCCAGCGAGTTGTTCCCACTAAACCCGCTCTTATAGGGTTTGGCAACCCAGACCCTGTTGCAATGTACCCATCCCCTTCTACGTGCCAGCCTGACGCTGAGCATCCCGTGACCCTGCGTGCCTCATTGCACTCCAGGGAGGCAGGATCCACCCTAGCGTCTCTCCTGCAAAGAAGGCCACCAGCATCCTTGTCTGCGTGGGTAGGAGCTGTGCCGGCAGATGCAGGGCAGTGATCCTTCCCCTCTATTCAGCACTGGGGAGGCCACATCTGGAGTCCTGTGTCCAGCTGTGGGACCCCACTACAGAAGGGGTGTGTACACATTGGAGAGAGTCCAGAAAATGTTGGGGGGCTGGGGGACAGGACTGGTGAGGAGAGGCTGAGGGCACTGGGCTTATGTAGTCTTCAGAAAAGATTGAGGGGGGATTTGATAGCCGCCTTCAGCAGAGGGGTTGCAAAGAGGATGAAGCTGGGCTGGTCTCAGTGGTAGACGACAGGACAAGGAGCAATGGGCTCAAGCTGCAACAAGGGAAGTTGAGGTTGGATAGTAGGAAAAACTTTCTCATGAGGAGGGTGGTGACGCACTGGAC
This sequence comes from Alligator mississippiensis, assembly GCF_030867095.1. NCBI lineage: Eukaryota > Metazoa > Chordata > Crocodylia > Alligatoridae > Alligator > Alligator mississippiensis. Next base: position 300,398,852 of record NC_081826.1, read on the forward strand.
CAGGCTATGCAAAGAGGTGGTGGACTCTCCATCCTTGGCGGTGTTGAAGCCCCGGCTAGACAAACCTTGCCTGAGATGATGTAGTTGGGGCTGGTCCTGCTTGGATGCAACCTCCTGATCTCACTTCCACCTTAATTGTCTATGATTTGAAGCTTCCCGTACTGTAGAGGAGCTGCACGCCTGTTTTTTCCATGGATAGATACATTCCTGGAAGCCATCCCCACAACACTAACCACTAGACCCTTTATCCAAGCCATTCGTGTCGGAGGAGCCCCCGGCTCTGCATCCAGTGAGGCCGAGCAGCCCTTCCCAACCCGGCTGCTCCGGCTCTCCCAAGACCTGATGGCAGTCACTCCTGGCTGGGTAGTCCTCCAAGCCGGCCTCACGTGGGAGACGGCATTCGGCGGACGCAGCCCAACACTACTTAAAACAAGCCTGGAGCTGTCGCGGACACGATAAGATAAAGCAGGGTTATGATTTCCCTGTCTGATCCCGGAGCCTCTTGCATTATTTAGCGGGCGTAGCGCGAGGTCACCAGCCTCTCTGATAATTTTCATTAGAGGAGCCGGAGAGGATAATCACCTGCTCAGGAAAACCAACTTGACACTGTTTATTCAATAGTTTGGGTTTAACGGCAAATAAACACAGGATAATAATTACGAGGACGCTGTCAAGGTCAAGAGGCTCAAAGAGTCTCTCCTGTCTCCTCCTGCATTTACAAAGACCCTGCAATTCTTTATGCCGGCGTCTTTTAACATTCAAACCCAAAGCTTCAGAGCTCTTAAAGGAGAGTCGGCGCTACTGAGGCAGCGTGCGTGAGCAGCCTGGTAATAGCGAGGTAGCGCGTGCCCCGCTGTGCGCGCACGACCTTACACGCTCACAGGGTACACAGCGCACAGGTACCTGGAGGGCGCGAGCAAAGCAAGCAAGCGGCACCGTGCGTGCCTGTGGTCACGTGCTAACAAACCGGTGTGCACGCAGCTGCACGTGGGCCGTCTGCTGCTCTTGAACTCGGTAGGGAAGCCCAGGGCAGGAGGAGAGATAAGCGCACAGGAGGCCCTGGGGACTAGGAGGAATATCTCCAGTGGGGTCTGCATGGGATGAGAGCACCGAGGGCTGGAGAGACGTGCCCTGCTCGGCGTTCACGGTGGATGTGCTCGCCCCGGAGAAGGTCTCTGTTACGGAGGCTTTGAGGATGAGGAATGTGCTAAGACCAAGGAGAGATGCAAGACTTTGCTTTCCCGCGGGGATGCTGCATGCTGCTAAATCGCCGCCGGGTGCAGCTCCAGAGAGAGGCATTGGGGGAACCGGTTCGGAGCTGGGGCTCACGACTACGGCAGATCGAGGGATGCGACTCTTCCCCTCCGTTCAGCACCGGGGAGGCCACATCTGGAGTCCCGTGTCCAGTTTTGGGCTCCCCACTGCAGAAAGGATGCGGGCACATTGGAGAGAGCCCAGAAGAAGGCATGAAAATGGTTGGGGGCCGGGGGACAGGACTTGGGAGGAGAGGCTGATGATTTAGTCTGCAGAAGAGAAGACGTAGTGAATAGCCGGTGAGCTGTGCTTGGCCAGGAGAGGCTCCGTACTCAGGCCAGCTTCCTTCCCCTTTGCTGGGCTGTGATTGACGCCCCGAGACACGGGCACCAGAATAAACCCACCCTCGTGCACACATGCACACTCCCTCTCGCTCACTCTTCATCAGCCTGAGAGACCGGAGGAGAGGAGGCTGGCTTGACAAGTTGTTTTGAAAGCGGATCATTTTAGGGTTGGCTTTTTTTAATTCCCAGCCTCCCCCCCCCAACTCCCCTCCTCTTTCTCCGTGCATGGCAGAAGAAAAGCATAACTCCTCTTGGTTTAATTGGCGCTTTGCGCCCGTCTCCTGCCAGCGCGCCATAGGAAGGGGATTGTCGACATCAAAACGGCTCGGGACGTTTGGGAAGCTGCTGTTGCTTGCTTTCCGTCGCAGAATCCCCTGGTTTTTTTGCTCTGTGCGAAGCTGGGCCGCGGCGCACGGCAAAGCAAAAGGCAGCGCTCCCTTGCAAACCCGCTCTCCCAAACCTGATTGAAGTGGGAAGCCAGGCTCCGAGCTCTGAGAGACGAGCGCTCGGGGCCTGACCTTCTGCTGATGGCAGCATCTGAGCACCTAATTGGCATGCTCTGGCAAGGCTTCAGACCCGGTTTATGCGGTTAGGAATAAGGCCTGCCGGTGCCGGCAACACACACAGCACAGTGAGAGCACGGAGATCAGACAGGGGAGTGCTTGAAACTCCTTGGGCTGTGCTTGTGTTGGGGGGTGGGGTTGCTTTGTGCCTCAGTTTCCCTTGTTCTTGCACCCCTGCACCCCCTCCTTCAGCAGAGGGAGAGCCTGTAATGATCCCTTTATCTTCCACCTCCTCCAGCCCCGCTAGGCCACAGAGCTGCCCGCCACGTCCCTAATGGTGCGGAGCCGTCTGTGGCCGGGGTCCCGGTGGATGGAGGAGTCCCCAGCTGTGTATCTTGTCCAGGCAAGGCTGGTGGAGGGGGCCGTGTTGGGCTTTCCTCACCCTGCCCAGTCTCTGTCTCCTCATCCAGGCCAGACCCGGCAGACGTCTCTGGTCCACGAGTGCCATGCACCGGCCACGGCGTGTCCTGGGCACCTCCACGCCCTGCTGGATGGGACCGAAGACCTCCAGACAGGCAACGTCCTTCTTTAGCTCGAGGGCAGCACCCGAGGGTTTGCAGCGGGCAGGCTAAGACGTCCAGCCCGGTCGCTGCGATGTGGCAGCCGTCTGCAGCGGGAATGATCAGAAGGTCCCGTGAGAGGCAGTGGGGCCTAGTGGACAGAGCACAAGGCTGTGGTATAGCGCACTCTCTGCTGCTGCTCCTCTGGGTGGCCTTGGGCAAGTCCCTTCACCTCTCTGTGTCCTGGCAGCCCCGTCTTTTGTTCTCTACTGGCTGCAGGCAGCACCGGGTGCACCTGGGCTGCTCAGAGCTGGCTCAGCAAGGGGCAGGATTCGGAGGCCGCGGGGGGTGCAGGAATAGCAGGGGGTGAAAGGCTCTCGTTACTCTGGTCTGGCAGCTCTCAGCTCCTTGCTTTTGGGAGCCCTGCATAGAAAAGGCTCTTGGAGGGGTGTGATTTAATCCAGGTTTGTCCGACTCGTCCTGCCTTGGACTTTGCCGTGCTCTCTGTGCTTCTCCTGGCAGCAGCGAGGAGTTTTCCTGGTGCGCCGAAGCCCGAAAGGAGGGCGCAGCATGGGCAACACATCCTGGCTTCTCTGCTGAGCTACCCCTCGGTCTCAGCTGTCTCTTGGGTTGCGGGAGCTCCAGCACACCTCGTTATTCATAGTTGCATAGTGGTAAGGGGGTGGAAGGGACCTTGCAGATGTGCATCAGGGCTGCTCGGTGCTCGGGGCTGCACAGAGAGAGTGCAAAATCCCCTCTCCCCAGGAGCTTATCCTGGGAGGTGGTGGCTGGGGGAGGGCAGGGGACCAGCATGATGGGAAGTTGGAGCCTTTTTGCCCCCAGCAGCTTCATTATTGCTGAGTTTTTTCTCTAGGCCTTGCAGCCAAGGGGCTGTGTGGGGGAGAGCGCGAAGGGCTTGGGTGCAAATAGGAGGCTGGCACCAGAGAAGGAAGGAGGCAACAGCTGTGCTCTGGGCTGTGTTGTGTCCATGCTGGCTGGAAAGGATGCAGTCGTAATGGTGCCGTGGGGCAGCGAGCTCTCCATGCATGGGTGGAAAGGGCTCCCGGGGCCTAGGGAGAGCCGGCGGTGAAGATGGTGCCCAGGTACAGAGCCAGGGAGACCCTCTCATAACTGCTCAGGCAGGGTTGCTGCATCCGTGGCTGGGGTGAAGATGAAAAGCAGCATTTCAGCCCTGCCGGGAGACGTCGGAGCAGGGTCCAGCTGCCTCTGGCGTCATGGCCTGGCAGGCAGCTCACCCACGAGCAAAAGCATGTGGCTTCATCCCTCTCCGTCCAGTGGGGATAGCCATGGGCTGAGTAAATCTGAAGGGCGATGGGGCTGCCGGTTTTGCTTGGCATTACCCCGTCCAAACGGGGAGCAGCTCCAGATGGGTAGCGGTGCAACTGAGAGATCAGAGTCTGGCCCCAGGGGACGGGCTCCAAAATTTGGGCGAGGTGATGGGCCTTTCCCATTGGTTGGGGGGTACCAAATTGTAGGACAGATCTCAGGCCTGAGCACAGTGCCCGTCTCAACTCGGCTCCTCTCTGACGAGGTACGCGCTCTCTTTTTATCGGACCAACATGCACATTTGCTGCCGTCACCCCCCCTTCCCCGTTCCCTTTTGGCTTTCTCTTTTCCACCCCATGGTTGCCCCATCAGCCGCTAACAAGCTGCCAGTCACTTATGCAGATAAAGAGATGAGACCTCCAGGCAGGGATGGAGGAGGGGACGCGGTGCCTGGCATCGCAGCACACCCTGCAGGCATCGTGGCCCGCCCGGGGCACCCCGAGTCCCTGTCCCAAAAAGCTTCCAGGCTGGAAGAGGCACGGCGGATCGGCATGCTCTCCATGTCGCAGACACAAAGGGCATGCAAAGAAATGCTGTCCTCCAGCTGGGACTGGGGTAGAGGAGGCCATGCAGCAGCTGCAAAGGAGGGGAAGGGGAAGGGGAAGGGGGGTGACGGCAGCAACGTGCATGTCTGTGTTCGGCAGGGCCCGGGAAGCGTGCTGACCTTTCCGGGCAACATCCTCTGTTGCGGCAGAGACCTCGGCTGCCGGAGCGCGCAGCTGGGTGATGAGCTGCGCTGCAAACGCCGCGTTTCTGGAATAGGGTAGAGGCTTCAGAGCAGAGTGGGTCTGCGCTTTCGAATGAAACTTTAGGGGAATCCATCCCCAAAGGGAGCTGAGTTGGAGAGGCCTCAGCCTGGTTTGTATCTGCACCTTCCCTCGGCCAAGTGACTGCTGGGACGCCTCTGCTGAAACCAGGCAGGGATCGGAGACGTCTGGGCTTTGAAGGGGGAAGCCCAGGGTGTGAGTGATGGGGGCAGGAGTCACCGAGGCAGGGGCTGCCTGCGTCACGGGTCCCCTGGACGTCCACGTCCCCCCAGGCGCGCAGACTTGTTAACGAGCTGTAACGGGTGCATGTTTGTGTGAGCCAATTAAGCCTGCTGGAGTTCCTCCTCCTCCTCCACCCGCAAGCACGAGCAACTGCACCCAGCCCCGAGAAAACCTTTCCATCCCTTCCTCGCTCTGCACACCTGTCCGACGCCGTGGCTGGAGGCCACAATGTGGCCCTGTGCCTCCCTTCCCACGCTCCTCCTGCTGCGTTTGCATTCCTGGACCCTCCTGTTAGCTGCCCCGGCTCATTGCCTTGCTGGCTTGGCAGAGCCGTGGCGAGAAGTGATTTTTTCCCCCCTGAAATTGAGCTGCTTTAATGAGCATCATTTTGCCCTGTTGCAACAGCCACGAATCCACCTGCGCTGCCAATGACGCTGGCAGAGCTTTCCGGTCCGGCAGAGCCGGGCTCGGGGCGTCCCGTTTAACTGCTCCGGAGGCCAAAGGTGTGAAAGTGTCACCGGTGCTTACGTGCGGGGAGAGGGGGAGTGCGAGCCGCTCGTGGACTTATGAAAAGACCTGCAGCCGGCCCGGGATCAGGTGCTTGTGATCGCAGGGGGATTTGCAGGCTTGCTAACTGCAGGCACGTTGCCAGCATGGCACGAAAGAAACCCTCCTTAATCATGAGTCGCGTACCCTAGCATTTCGGCGTTGGATTACTTAAATGCGTACTTACAATGGCGTTCCCCGGGCGCCGTGCCGCAGGACGCGTCTCCATGCAGAGATAAATGCACTTGGAGCCGTAGTGTACTCGTGTGTGTGTGCGCTCGTACCAGGAGAGGCATACGCCTCTGCTCGGGATGCACAATGCTCCCGTCCTGGGCAGAGGCCCACCTCCCTCCTCCTCCACCGGAGCTATTTTTAATGCTTTGCTTTTCTTTGCCAGCACATCCAAACACCTCCTCCACCACTTCCCAAAGCGCTGGCTCTTCCTCTCCAGCCCCTCGCTGGGGATTGCTGCAGCCCCGTGCTTGCCCTCCGCCTCAGCACCTCCTTACTTCTTCTTTTTGGGTTCCTGCAGTGGTCTCTATCTTGGGATTAGAGACCGGCTCTGCCTTTATCAGCAGGTGGTCTTAGCAGCCCTGCGTTTGGATGCTACCGCAGGGGACGGCCTGCATGACAAGGACGACGGAGGGTGGCGGAGGGTCTCGTTCGATTTGGTTGGGGACCCGTTCCACGGTGGGGCTGCGCGATCAGGCCGCAGGCCATGAGCTGGGCACCGTGGCACAGGGAGAGGGCAGATCATCAAGGCACCGGGCAGCGATGGCTTGGTGACCCGTGTTGCAACACGTGGGCAATGCAACTCAGGTGGAGCTTTCTTAGGGCGATGTTGCACTCCTGCCTCCTGGGTGAGGATATGGAAGGGCTGGTGCAGCAATTCACTCCTTGTATGAACATAGAGATGGGTCCTCAGGACGTCCGTGTCCCCCAGGCCTGGCCTTTGCTGCAAATCCCCCTGTGATCACAAGCACCCGATGCCGGGCCGGCTGCAGGTCTTTTCATAAGTCCGCGAGCGGCTCGCACTCCCCCTCTCCCCGCACGTACGCACAGGTGACACTTTTCACACCTTTGGCCTCCGGAGCAGTTAAACGGGACGCCCCGAGCCCGGCTGTGCCCTCTGCCAGCATCATTGGCAGCGCAGGTGGATTCGTGGCTGTTGCAAAACAGGGCAAAATGATGCTCGTTAAAGCAGCTACATTTCAGGGGGGAAAAATCACTTCTCGCCACGGCTCTGCCAAGCCAGCAAGGCAATGAGCCAGGGCAGCTAACAGGAGGGTCCAGGAATGCAAACACAGCAGGAGGAGTGTGGGATGGGAGGTACAGGGCCACGTTGTGGTCTCCAGCCACGGCATCAGACAGGTGTGCAGAGCGAGGAAGGGATGGAAAGGTTTTCTCGGGGCTGGGTGCAGTTGCTCATGCTCACAGGTGGAGGAGGAGGCACTCAGCAGGCTTAATTGGCTCACGCAAACATGCACCCGTTACAGCTCGTTAACGAGCCTGCGAGCCTGGGGGACGTGGACGCCCAAGGGACCCGTGACGCAGGTAGCCCCTGCCTCGGTGTCTCTGCACAGCCCTGGGGAGGACCAGGAGCAGTGGATATAAACTGGAAAGCCGCTTCAGGCTGAACACCTTGGCAGTCAGGGTGTCCGGAGTGGAATAAGCTCCCTCCAGGGATGGTGCAATCGCCTACCCTGGACACCTTCAAGAGGAGACTGGACGGTCACCCCGCCGCGGTCACTTGACCCCACTTGTCTTTTCCTTCCTGGTGCAGGGGGCTGGACCCGATGATCTACAAAGTCCCTTCCACCCCCTAATGATCTATGAACACTCCCAGCATTGCTGAGAAAGCCCTGCCACGACCCTCTCAGACTGAGGAGTTTGTGGATCAACCAGTTTGAATTGCTTGACTGTTGATGCCCAAGGACGGGACATGCAGGAAGGTTTTGCAAGGAGAAGCCGTGGAAAGGGACGCAGAAGCCTTTGGGAAGGAGAGGGGATGGTTGGTTTGCACCTTATAGACTAACCAAAGTAGAGCACAAGCTTTTGAGACACTGCTCGCTTGATCGGATGCCAGGAGAGGGGTCAGGACCAGGCTTTCCTAGCGCGTGTGCCTTGTGCGAGAAGACAAAATCTCAAGCTTCAGGAGCACCTGCACTCAGCTCAGAGCGACTGTGCGAGGGTGGCGGGGAAGCTGGGCTGGGGAAACGTGTTCAGGATTTGCATCTGTCCAGATCTGTGCAGTTTGGGTCCCCGTAAATAAAGAGCAAGCGTGCTTTAGACTAGAGCCCCAGGCAAAGTCTGAATTAGGACCCCGAAGAGCTTCATGCATTGTACTGGCATGGAGGATGGTGTGGAGCTCTCGGTGCTGACCCGGTGGGTGTCAGGCCACGGGCCGGGGGTCTCACATCAGTGAGAGGCTGTCAGACAGCCCTGCAAATGTCCCAGAGAAACCAAGGGATGACGAGGCGTGACAGATCCAAGAGAGAGGCTTCATCCCCAGCTGCAACCAAACCTACGTGTGATGGGCGCATCGGGGCTTCAGGCCAGGTCTGAGGATGGGGAGCGGTCTCCGGACCAGCTGCCGGTCGAAGCGTGGTGGAGGAAAGGGGGCCCAGCCGCAGATCCAAAAGGCAGGGCCTGCCCCGAGGTCCATGCATTTGAGAGCATGGAAGCGAGTAGCAGATGACTTTGCAGGGAAATCAGCATTAAAAATAAAGCTGCAGAGGAGGACTCATTTAAATGTCAAGGAGAAAGCCGCCCATGGCTGCCGGCTCGCAGGGTCGCTGATCCCCTCTCCACAGAGCTTTTGAAAGCACTTTGCTCTCTGATTAATACCTTCGTAATCACTGGGCGCCTTCCCGAAGGCAGAGCGCTGAGCATGATCAAGCCGTGGCAGTCGCAGGGTGAACTTGAAAATGCAAGGGGGCGGAAGGGGCGGAGGGCAGTGCCTCCGCTGTTCGAGGAGGGCAGGAAGGCAGGGGCGGATGGGAAGGCAGGAGGCAGAGGACAGAGGTGTGGGTTTTTATTGCCTGCATCCCTACAGTCCATCCTGCACCGAGCGGCTGAAAGTCCCGGGGGGTTTGCAGCCTTCTGCAGATACCGTTGCAGCCCGGTCGTGCCCTGTGCCACGCGGGTCTGCCTCCAGCGCAGTTAGCGTGGCAGGCTTCTCCGTGGCTCCCCACAGCCGTCCAGGGGAAAGGCACTGAGTGCAATGACTTGGGGTTTCCAACGCTGAGCTCTGGTCCTTGGCCTGCTGCGGTGGTGCCAGGCTGGGCTGGGCTGCCAGGCTGGTCAGGTCCTCGCTTGCTTTACTGCTCCGACTCGTTCGGAAAGGCCGAGGAAGCGTCTCAGATGTTTGGGTCTTTGCTTCTGTTCGTCCAAACCCGCTTCAAAGCTCGGGCTAATGCATCGGTCATTCCTCACCGCGGTGTGTGCTGTCCTCAGTGCATTGCAGAAGACACACGGCTATAGGTAGCGTGGTGGCACAGATGGCCCGTCAGGCTCTTCCTGCCTCCCCGTGGTCACTCTGTGCTCTCCTGGGGGACACGGCATCTCTAGCGACTGAGCCCCTGGCTCCTCGGACTCAAAGGCCTGGCCTTTGATCTCCCAACCCTTCCCAGCTCTCTGCGGTCACTTCAGAGAGCTGCCATCTGCCCCAGTCTGCACAGCTCTGACTAGGGGTCTAGGAGCCAGGATGCCTGGGTTCCCCCCTGCTCTTGGGGGAGGGGGTAGGATGCTGGAAGCAGTGCATCCTGGGATATGGGAGGACTGAAAATTGCTCATTTTCTTTCCACGGAGCAAACTGAAGTTACCCTAACATGAGCTGGGTAGCACAGCCCGGAGTAAACCCTCGCCTGAAGTGGCGTCACTTTAAGATGCTCTGAAGGCACTTAGCACGAGTTAACGAGCCTTGATGAGCGTGGGGACGCTCAGGTTTTGAATGCCCTTAGCGTGGTCTAAGTGTAATGTGTGTCTTCTCCCTCTGTCTGCAGTTAACCCATTGTATTCTCCACGGCCCCCTCTCTAGTAGCTGAGCCCTGGCATCGCTCCACCTTCACCCCCAGGGCTAATTCAGGGCAGCATTAACCCATTCCCTCCCAGGGCATCACAGCATGCTGAAAAGTCAGAGAAACTGAGGCATTTATTGTAAAGAGTTAACCCAGAAATATTCCAAGCTGCTACCCCAGTCTGTCCCACATGTGTGGACACTCGATTTTTGTTGCAAGGTTGTTTGTGGTCGGGCTGCACAGCCGATTTAGTATGGGGTCACTGATGGGCAAAGGACTGCACGTTCGATGGTTCTTCTGTGATAGCGGCAGCAGGCATCTTACAAAAGCCGGGCCTTGCTCATTAAAGCTTTGCTCCCATTATCCTGGCAGGAGAGCTGTGCCAGTTCTGATTTTGCAGGGCTGGGCCGGGGGAAGGACAAAACATTAAGATGCCTTGGACCGAAGGAATGTGGTCAAGCATCAGTTATCTGAGCTGTCCAGTGATCTCAACACCAGCCAAGCCACCGCCTGCGGTCCAGGGAACGAGGGAGAGCGCTAACGACCGGCAGAAAGGGAACGGCTTTAAGAACTCGCGGGAAAAATCAGAATAACCAACAAATGGAGGGGAAAATAAAAGGGGGGATGAGATTGCAGTCTGGCTTTGGAGTGCATTGGCTTAATAAGTGTTTCATTAACCGAGCAGTTTGCTTTTATGAACAGGTTTTGGTCCCAATTAGTCCGCATAATTGACGCTCCACTGTATGTCATAAATTTCTCTGTTGAGAAGCAAACAGGCCCCGGCAGCCGGAGCGGGGACCCCCTGGGAGTGCCGGCCCAGTCCCCCGCCAAGCAGACTTGCGGAGGACTAGTTTTTCATTCCCTTGCAAAGAGGAAGGGATAGGACCAGGCCTGGAGGCCTGCACGGATCATCCCACCCGAATGCGCGTGGGCTGAGCACGTTAATGACTGCCTTGTCATGCGTTAACATGACATTTACACCAGAGGGGACCTGTCAGACCTGCAGAGATCTCCTGATGCAGATATCCTCCCTGCCATGCCAGCAACGCACGGGAATGGGAGGTAGGACGCCAGCCCCCGGGGGCAATGCCGCTGCTTCTGCCCATCACCGCGTTTCCGCGTCTGGCTGGGTTGGCTTCTAGCTGCTTCGCGAGCCCCCGGTGCTGTGACTTGAGTACAAAGGTGGCTCTGTGCAGTCTTGGTAGACCTGTTTCGGGGGACACTTAATTGGCATTTGTTTGCTAAGCAGGGATTAGTGCAGTTCGGAGCTTGGATGGGAGACCTCCAAATGACACGGATCCGATCCAAGGCAGGGCGGCACGGCGCGGCGCAGCACAGCCCCTTGCAGAGATACCGGGAGAGCTCTGGAGCAGTCGTGCTTGCAAGCTGGAAAGCAGGGCTGGTTAGCCAGGCTCCCAGCACCCAAGCCACTGGGCCGTGTAGACCTGGCAACCTGCCTGGAGCTCTGGCGTGGATCTGCAGGCCACGGCGTTGCTGCACCCCAAGCGCCCCGGCTTGGTTCAGGACTGTATGTGCCATCTGCCTGACGAGGCCTTTTTGGGAGGGTGAGGCTCTCGTAGCCCTGCCTTGAGGTTTGGGGGTGGGAGAAGAGAGGCAAGACTGCACCACGCCGCCCGCTTTGAACGGCGTGTGTGGTCCTGGCTCAGCCCGGCCCCGGCATCTTTGCGGAAGCGAGCGCTGTGCGAGCACTTGGCACTCCCCGCGCTCTCCGGATGGAGATGGGAGCCAGGCTTGCTGCAGTCTGGCCCTTTCAAGTTTATGCGCTGCATGCCATTAAGTGCGGCGCGTTGCTATTACCAGCCGGCCAAAGGAGCTTTGCTTTCTCTATTAAGTACGACGGTGGCGAGATTAATATGGAATAGTAATGTCTCTTGCATGTGCGCTGATCTGCTCGCCCGTCTCCCCAGGTCTGGGTGGGTCCTGGTGGGTTGTAGTGGCCGGTCATTTTTTACCAGTGCCTGTGGTGTGGGGAGGGGAGGCTGGGTGCTTTCCAGAAAGATAAACAAGGCAAAAGAAAGCAGATTGCAGGGGGGTTGGCTCCGAGAGAGCTGAGATCAGCTTTGGAAGAGCTAGTGCAGAGACATGATGTGGAGGATTGGGGAGGGGGGCAATGCCCTGCCACTCAAATGCCAGCCCCGAATGCCCACGGACCGTGGAGTCGGCTCCCTAGGTGTTCCCGTGGCAGGAGCTGTCAGGGCCAGGGATGAGGATGAAGGACAGCCCTGCTGCTCTGAGCCTCCTACCATCGGTCAGCTGGTCCAGGCGCTCTGCTCCAGGCTCGGGGCCTGCCAAAGGGTTTTTTTCCTCCCTTTTCTTTCTTCTCTCCCTGGAAGCTTTCAAATGCAAAGCTGCCTGAAGCCTCCAGCCCCCTTGCAAGTCACTGGGAAAGTGCTTCCAGCCCCTCTGCCCCCCCCAGGGACGCGGCCGGCTGCCAGGACACGGAGCAGGAGGCAGGAAGTCCGGGCGGGTGGTGAGAGCATGGAGCCAGGGACTTCTCTGCCACTTTCTTCCCTCCCCCTGGCACCTGGGCAATGCAGTGGGGCTCCAGACATCACGAGGCAGCTGGGCTGGCGGCACGGCTAGTCGCACTGCCCCCCATCCAAACCATCCCCGTCCCCGAATCTGCTTAACGTGGTTTGTCCAAGTTGTGCATTGCCTCGTGTCATTCGGGGTCCTGGAGCAACAGCTCAGGCAATAAATGCCCTGGCTCATGTGGGTAAATGCCACCGCGGCTCATCCTGCTGTGGGAGGTGGGTCTGAAACTGGGAAGAGCCTCGCCGTCCCAACCCGGCTCGAGCGAGCTTGACAAGCTTTTTGGAGGTGCCGAGGACCGACGAAGGACAGAGTGAGTCAAGAGCTGGCCGAGTTGTTTCCTGCCAACACGTGCAGTGCAGGAGCCGTTTTGACCCAGAGGCTGCAAGTCCTTCGTGGCCTTATCGTGGCTGATGCGATCCCGTGCTGAAGCAGTCCGATTTTGGGGGAGAACGCCAGACAGCAGGGGAAGACGTGGGGTTTGCCAGGCTCTTGGCAGAGGCAGGCAGGCCGGCCAGGGTTTTTTGACAAAAGAGCTCTGTTCCAAAACTTTTCACTTGCAAAACGATGAGGGAGTTGTGGGCTCTGGGGGAGCACGGCAACTGCCCCTCACCCTTGCTCTTCTCCAGGGGCATGCATAGGCTGGCTTTGAGGTGGCCGGGGGCAGAGTGGCACGTGTTCGAACGGGTCCAAGGCTGGTCCCCGGTTTGCTTGGATGACGAGATGGAAATGGCAGGGTCGCAATGGTGGCTGCTACGAAGATGCTTGCTGGAGGGGGTCACTTCCAGTGCTGTCCTATGCAGCCCGTGTCATACTGAGGACTCCCCGTCCTCTGGCTGGGGAGTCCCCCAGGACATTTCTGGGCTGCAGTTTAGCAGAAGATGGAGGAGTTCCCCAAGGTGGGGTTCAAAGGCTTGGAAAGCATCCTGTGCACTGTAAATACAGTAAGAAGTGCGGCTTGGGTCAGAAAGGGCACGGGGAAGGTGGGCATAGCAGGAGGGGGTGTCCGAGGGCACGGGGATGGAGCGCTGCTCTTCTCCAGTCCAAGAACTGCCCGCCCAGGGTCAGCGGCTTCCTTAGAGTTGGTTCAAAGAGGAGTTTGCATCCTGCAGGGAATCCTGATAGTTTTTATCCTCCCTGAATTGGGGCAAAACAGTTGAAACGTCCAAGCTCTTTGCAGGAGGAAACACTCAGAAATGGTGCAATAATATTGCTTCAGTTTGACCCGGCCTCCAAACATTGTGCAACCAAAGTCAGCTGTTGTTTTCCTGTGGGCAATGCTGTTTGGGGGCCGATGCCCCCTCTTACCTAGGCCTGGTGCCAGGCTGGGATTCCCGTGAGAAGCCCAGCTGCCTGGGCTGAGAGGTTTTCAAGCTTTTCCTGATGGGAGTGGGGGGAAAAAAATCAAAATGCATTGGCAAAATGTTTGCAGGGAGCTTCGATGGTGCAGCCATGGCATTTTCAGTGCAGTACTTTGCATCCACTCTGAGCCCAAGGCTGCTGTCGTGCTGGTTAATGATACCCTGGGATGCCAGGATTTGTCCTCAGCTGCTCTGGGAAGCCTGGGCGCAGGGTAGCATGAGCCGGGACCCGGCTGCCCTCTGCGGTTCTGGTGCAGGGTCTGCCTTTTGCCACGTGCTCTCCTCCGCGTTGGGCCGAAAGCCAGGCTTCGTGGGCGGGGGGAGAGGCTGTGGGTTTGATCTATGCCAGTTGCTGGCAATAGTTCATTTTAATCTCTGTAATGGACCTGGATCCTGCAGAGATGGACGTGGTCTAAATAAATGCATCTTAAGGCCGGGCGACAGGGGACAGCGCCCTACTGGATTCTGCTTTCTCTCTGCAACTGTGCTGAGACAGGACGGTTCCCTGCAGTCCTGGCAGTCCTCCAGCCTGGCAAACGGCAGGCAGGGATGATGCCGGACCAGGGGGGCTGCAGAGGCTAGTCCGGAGGGAGGGGAGTTGCAAGAAAGGATGCAGCGAGGGGAGAAGCCACAACCGCCCGTCTGCTCCAGGATGCAGAGGCGTCGCCGTGGCATGGTCCTGGGGCAGCCGTGGGCCACCGGTTGGTCTTGACCTCGCGGGAGAGCGGTTGAAAGGTACCTGACGCAGGGCGGGATGGGTTGCGGCTCCGGTGCCCTCCGCGATGCAAGGTCTCATTCGGCTCCGGTCTGGTGCAGAGCCTGAACTCCTGTTACACGGGCCGGGGCTTGCCGTCTGTCCCTGCAGGGGTGGGGAGGAGATGGAGGGCGTCTGGACAATTCACGGTTTGGCGGAGGCAGGTGGAGCGACGCGGCCAAGGAGCTGGGCTGGCTATCGGGTAGGGCCCCAGGCATAATTGCGGTCGAGCCGTGTCGGCCAGCACGAGGCAGCAAACTGGGGGCCTCTGGAGCCCGGTGCGTGGGCTTGGGTAGCTTGAAAGAGCCATGCACCAGCATGAGGCCATGTCCTAGCACGAGGCCTCTGTCTTGGGCAGAGAAGACATCCTAAGGCAGGCTGACCAGGAGCTGGAGGGCCCGGGGTTCCTGATTTCCCATCCGTGCTGAGGCTCGGTTTGTTTAAAACCATGGCTCCTAGTCCTTCCCCTGCCTCGTCTCTAATTGCCCTCCAAACTGCTCTCAAATCCCACCTCCACCTTCTCTTCTCCAGACTTAGTCCTCCCAGGTCTTCCAGCCTTGTCGCCTGGACCGCTCGTCATTTGGGTTGCTCTTGGCCGACTCTTTCCCATCTGTCCAGACCTGTCTTCCGCTGGAAGGGTCTGGGCCGTGGAGCAGGGGCCGTCTCCAAACAGCAGGGAGCTAAACGAAGCCTGGCCTTGGAGGGTCCCAGCCCAGCGCCAATGTTACTTCTGCTTCACCCCTCTGCCGTGTCCCCCAAAACGCAGCTCTTGAGTGCTCCTGGGGGTGGGAAGGGATTGTGGGTCGGGACGGGGGGCTGTGATCTGACATAGCGAGACCCAGGCAGAGAGGGAGGTGTTGGGAGCCTTGAGGGAAGGCAACGGGTGGTTGGGGGACAAGGGCTTTACCAAGTCCATGCTCCCCTAGCTGTTCTTCTCGTGTGCTTGTCCAGAATTGTGCGCCAGCGTTAGCTGCAGAGAGGTCTTCCTCGCTGTTGAAGTCAGGACAAAAGAAGAGAAAGCCGATGGGAAGAAATGTAGGGGTGACTTGACTTGAAGAGCTGGAAACTCCTGCAATGCAGCCTAGACCAGCGGGAGGGCGAGCAGGTACCCCGGCACAGCCGGGAGGGGTGGAAGGAAGCACAGATCAAGGCGCAGGGAGAGCCAGGCAGCAGCTGGAGTTAATTGTGCTTGTTTTCGAGAGAGTTGCCTGTATGGTGAAATCTGCTGTCATGCTTCGGACCGTGCCAGCCCTCGGAGCTGGGAATAGGACCCAGGTGTCCTCATGCGGGCTGGACTCCTTTCCTCCGGCCCTTGTCTCTACGCAAGCCGGCTCCTGTGTTGCCCCCCCAGCGCTGCGTGGTCTCCCTAGCCCAGCTGGAGCTGGCTGAGCCGGTTTGGTCTCGGAGGGATACCCGAGCGTGCTCCGCGGCTAGTAATGACCGTGTATAATACGGATCAGAAGGGCTCTGGGAAAGGATGTTTTCATTCAGCGCTGTCTGCTGGTGTGGGAGGAAGTGCCTGCGAGGGCGAAGGGCAGGTAAAGAGCATGCAAAACCCAAACGGGGGCCTCACCGCCCATGCCCCCACCTCCCGCCGCCCCCAAATACCAGCCAGCGAGGCTGCCAAATACCTGCACGCTTCCCACCGCACCCCGCATTGCCAGAAATGCCCCGTGCCAGCAAGGCCTGGGCTGTCACCCTTCACACGCCTGCCCCCATCCCCACTCTTGAAGGGGCAGCGTTGCCTAAAAGGCAGAGCAGCAGGTTGGGATGCGGGAAACCTAGCTGCTTCTCTTGACTCTGCCACTGCACTTCTCTTGTGGCCTTGGTCAAGCCTCTTCCTCTGTGCCAGTGTGTACTCACCCTGCTCCTTGGCACGCCAGTGTCTGTTTAGATCAGTGTTTCTCAGCCACCCGGGGCGGGCCTTGAGATCCTTTCAAGAGTGCCGCGGGGGGCTACGCAACGTTAGCCCTGTGAGACGTGCGGGCATCATTCACCAAGATAAACCCAGAGATTTCAGATCCGGAGCGTGAAAACCCACTCCGACCTGTCGTGGACCCGTCGAGCTCTTTGCGAAAGAACAAGTGCTCCCTTATTTTATTTTTCTGCAGTCAAGAAATGAATGAAAACGAAGCTGGCATTTTCCGAGGGGTGCCTCGAGCTTATCTAAGGGTGCCGCGAGTCTAAAAAAGGTTGAGAATCACTGGGCTGTTCTCCAGGGTCAAAGCTGCTCTTTGGGGTTTTCCATGCAGGTTGCACCCAACTCTGATTTTTGGGGCCCTGGCATTACTGTGATGCTGCTGACGTTCGTCTCCCAGCAGCATCCAGAGACCGTCGTTCTGAGTTTGCACAGCACCTAGCCCACGAAAGACCATTTTTTAGCCCCCCAAAGTCTTTGCAGCCAGGTGCAAGGTGATGTGAATGAAATGCAGGAGGGAAGGGTGGAGAAAGGCTGGGGTGAACGGCTATACGCTTGGTTTCCTGAGCCGGCTCCTGGTAGATCTGGATTGCCCTGAATCATATGTGGGTCTCGTGGCCCAGATCATGGCCTCTTACTGGGCAACTGCATGGTTGAAATGGGCTTAGTCAAGCTTTTAAATGCCTGGCATTCCTCAATGCAGGGCGTTCAGCAGCTTGCTGTTGGCCCAATAAAAGATACCACCCACACCCATCCTTGCCTCTCACACTTTCTGGACCATCCCAGCTATAATATTGCTCTGATCCTACCAAAGCAGGTGGTTTTCCAGGGTCCTGACCTCTCCATCTCCGCCTGACTTTCTTCTTGCAGGTCTCTGGGCAGAGGCTGGATAATGCAAAGCGCTGCTGGTGTGCGGAGTAGGGAGGCAGGTGGAAGCAAGAGTAGCTGGAAAGGCTATGAGAATTATAACCAAGGGCATCGGTGCAACTTTATTGGGATGTCTCTTCTTGCTGGATCTGGAGGGGGCAGAGTGAGGCAGGGTCTGGGAAACAAGAGGGGACTTGTGTTCGAGAGACGGGTGCAGAGGAGGTAGCAGCCCCTGGTTTGCAACCCAAATACGGGCTGGAGCGGGGTGAGGGGCTACGGAGAACAGAGAGGGGATTTCAACCCATGCCTCGGGGCCGAGAGAGAGGCCAGCGAGAAAGCAGGCTCATTAAAGAGCGGAGAAGGGGAAGAAATCAATAGCTCGGTTGAGCTGCTCTGAATCCGCCCTTGCCAGGCCCGATTAAAGAAGAGGTTGGGGCGCTGGGGAATCGAGGGAGATCCTACAAAAATAGCTATTGGCGGACCTCGTGAGCCCTTGGCTTGTCTCGATAAGTGCTGGCGAGGGGATTGAGGGGCTTAGCTGCGGGGCTGAACTAATTGCTTGCACTTTGCTTCAAGAAACAGCACCGGGAAGTGAGGAGGAAGCGAAAGAGCCGAGGAACGGGGTGGGGAGCAGGGGGTTGCTATCAATCTGCAAGGGAAAGCGTGATCCTGTGATTACTGTCTGGTAGAGGCGTCTGCCCCTGGAGAGCCACCGCCGAGTGGTGCTGGGATTGGGGAGCCTGGCACCGCTAGCAGCAGGCGTGCTGGGGGTACGGGGCTAGGGGATCCCCACCTGCAAAGCTGGCGGGTCTCGGAAGTAAGGGAAAAGGCTCTGTAGAAAGAGGCAGGCTGTTTCTCCCAGGCTGGATCAACCCCTCGTTGTCCCCCATCCTCACAGCCCTGCCTGCCATGCCTCTCTTCTGGGCATCGGGCGTCCCTGAGCAGCCTTGCAATTCAGCCCTTGCACCGGGAGTGACCCCTCCCTGGGGATTTCTGAGCCTGGGGGAGTGGAAAGGCAGGGGGAAGCAGTGCCAGGCATTTAAAAGCTTGACTAAGCCTATTTCAACCATGCAGTTTATGGCTTGCTGTCCGGTTGGTCCGAGTCCAGCACGTTCGGTGTTGATCTGGAAGTGGAGGAGGTCTCCCTGGGGCACCTGGCTGAGCCCCGTGTGACAGGACAAGGAGCAATGGGCTCCAGTTGCAGCAAGGGAAGTTGAGGTTGGATATTAGGGAAAACTTCCTTATGATGAGGATAGTAAAGCACTGGAATAGGTTACCCAGAGAGGTGGGGGACTCTCCATCCTTGGAGGTTTTGAGGACCCAGGTAGACAAAGCTTATCTGGGATGATGTAGCTGGGGCTGGTCCTGCATGGAGCAGGGGTTGCACTAGATGTGACCTCCTGAGCTCCTTTCCACCCTCATTTTCTACGATCTGTAAAGGATCTTGGAGGATCCTGGGCTAAGGGACTTGACCAGAAGCACAAAGCAAGCTTGGGCAGAGCAGAAAAGAAACCAGGACAACCCAGGCAAGGGCTCTGCCCACTGACCATCACTTCTCAGATGCCAGCAGAGGTGTTCAGTCATTCTAGGGGGCCACAGGGAAATAGAGACCTGTAGGTCAAGGCCAGAAGGGACAACTGTGATCCCTGGGTGATGTCTACACTGCAAACTGGTATCACACAGAGGTTTCCTGGATAGCTTGGAGTAAGCTAGCATGGGTCTCGGAGGCAGGCTGGTAGGGACAGCAAGCGAGCTGAGCTCTCAGCTCGTTCATTTAATCCAGCCCGGTACCTCTCCACTACCCGAGAGGCTTACCCCATGGCACATCTCCTGCAAAGTGCAGGCTGCAGACCCTCCCACCATGACATCTGCACCAAGCCCATCACTTCTGCTTGTGCTGGGAGCAGATGCACCCGGCTGGGATGCCAGGGTCGTGCAGCAATGCAAACTCCCCGCGACTTAGCCCGGTTGCGGGTATCCAGCCCAGAGCAGCACCACACACGATGCTAGCTCGGAAACCTCATGCCCACGTCGTGATCACGTCCTTTATATCCTGAGCTGCAGAAAGCAGAGGGATCTGCTGTGGTCTCTCCCTGCGGCTGGTTCCCCAGACCTCGGGGCAGTCTCCTGACCCTTTCTATCGGGTCTCGAGGTTCCTCACCTGTGCTGTATACGGAAAGGCCACCTCCAGCTGATGGCTCCCTACGTTTCCCCCTCCAAGGGTGCATTGCGCTGGGAGATGGTTCTCTTCCAGGGCCGCGAGTGCTTCCCCCTGCAAGGCTGACCCTGTCCCTCGATGTAGGATGCCGTGTGTGGCTCTAAGGTAGACACGTGCTGTTCAGCGTGGATCCGGGAGAGAGAGCGGCTCTGGTGGAAGACGAGAGGAAGCATTGACGGCACTTAGCCAAGCGCCTGCAGCATGCCCTTGGCAGGGGAAACCTGCCCGTGCTGGGGCCTTGTGTTTGGGTTTTGGGATCAAATCACTGGGCTGTGCGGCTCTGAGGAGCTGGCACTCGGGTGCGTGCCCTGGGGCAGCGAAGGGCTAGTAGGGGCCGTGCCCCAGGGGAGCAGGGTGAGAGGATGAGATGCCATGCTCTCTGCCTGGCACCACGTTTGCCTCTTGCACCTCATCCCTCTTGCTGGTCCATCTCTCACAGCCCATTCACTCTGGAGGCTTTCATCTCTCATGGCATGCTCCCGCCACCTCCTTCCCCCTCATCCGTATTTGCTCCGGACAGCTCGTCCGCCCCAGCCCAGCTCTCCGGTGGCTCCGGGGGTTCACCACCCCTCCGTGAGTCTGCAGCATGCTCCCGGGCTCCTCCGCGGTTTGTTTGCTGCTGCATGCCGGCCTCTGTGCCAGCCCGTCCCTGCCCGCGCCCCGTCTCACTCCTTGCAAGCAGCGCGGGTTGCACCAGATGCCTGAGTCTCATCGTGTCTCTTGCTTGGGTCCCGTTCAGCGCTGCTCTGCAATCCAGCTCGGCGGCTTCTCCGCAGGAGACCCTTGGCATGGATCAAGGGACTGCCGGGAGGAGGGAGGGAAGAGCAGAGCCAGGTCTGTGCACCCCTGATTGTGCACATGGGTAATCATATGAAGCCTGGCAGGACGGTACAGCTCGCCTGGCGTGTGTTCAGCAAAGCAGCAGCCAACCCGGCACAGGCAGCAAATTGGCAGGCCGGCTGCTCTTCCTGATGGAGCCGCGTCCGCTTTGGACCCCGTCACTATAGCCAGGGCCCGGCGGCACAGGGTGACGTGGTGACTGTCGGGGAATCGGCTCCGTTTGGAAGCAGATTGCACATCCTTTTTATTTTCTTGTTCGCTTGCAGCTTGCATGTTGCAAGGAAAGCGATGGTTCTGGGCAGAAAAATGCTGTGCTCAGGGTGAGAAGTTGGAGGCAGGAATGAGCATTTAGTCTGGAGGAGAGAAGACCCAGGGGGGTTGAATAGCAGCCTTCACCTCCCTGCAGGGGGGCTGCGAAGCAGATGGAGCTGGGCTGGTCTCAGTGGTAGACGACAGGACAAGGAGCAATGGGCTCAAGCTGCGGCAAGGAAAGTTGAGGTTGGATATTAGGGAAAACTTTCTCACTACAGGGGTAGTAAAATAGGCTCCACAGAGAGCTGGTGCAGTCTCCATCCTTGGAAGTTTTGAAGCTCCAGGTAGATGAAGCCTTGGCTGGGATGATGCAGTTGGGGCTGGTCCTGCTGGAGCAGGGAGTTGGACTAGATGTGACCTCCTGAGCTCCCTTTCCAACCCTCATTATCTATTTTTTTTTGTTTTTTTACAAAAAATCCTAAAATGATTACTTTATTGGCTGGGAGCTCTTCCCCGGAGCTCTGCACCGAAGGAAGGGACGTCCTTGAGGCCTGGCTGCATGCACGCTGAAGCTCTTTCCTGGGCTGCCACGTGCAGCGAACAGCCCTGCGCTGAGCTGTGAGTAGGTGTCTCTGAGGGTCCGAGAATCGCAGCTGATGGCAGCAGGGTGGACGGGACCCCAGGATCATGTAGTCCAGCCCCTGCCTGAGGCAGGGCCTGCGGGGGTTTATGAGCTCTGCTCTTACATGCTGTCTTCTGGTCACGGTGGAGGGGGAGGCCCAGATGCAACAAAGACCCAAAAAATGAAGTTTGGGAGAGATTCTGCATTTGGGGGCATTGCAAAGACAGCCAAGAGCCAAGTAGCCAGAGGAGGGATCGCTGTGGGATGGAGACCAAAGGAAACCCACTACAAGCTACTGCCGGGGGCTCATGTGCTGAAGAGCCCTGGGCTTTTGACATATGCTCCTTAGGTTGAAAACTTCAGGCTGTCCACTTCTTCCATGTGCAAAGCGGGACTGTTGGAGCCGTCGAGACACACCGTCATACGGGTCCAGAGGATGATGAGTGCTGTGCAGGGCTTCCCTAGGATGAGAGCCTGCTTAGTTTGGAAAAGAGATGCTTGAGGGGGGCCAGGAGACGAGCCTATGACATACTAAATGGTGGAAGAAAGTCACTAGAGATTGAGTTTTGACCGTCTCTTGCCAGGCACGAACGAGGGGTCAGGGCATGAAAGCACCAGGCAGTCTGTTGAAAGTGAACCAAAGGCAGTGCGGCTTCCCCCAGCGTGGCTTTCAAGGGTGGGACTTGGGGCCACTGGATGTGGGTCTAAATAGCCAGGTCCAAAAAGGGATCAGACACGTCCTAGGGGGAAAGGAGCATCAGTCACTATGGAGCTCAGGCTCAGGCCAATGCTGCAGGAAGGATTTCCCCCTGCTCAGACTGGTGCAGACTGGGGGGTTTGCCTTTCTCTGTATCGGGGGGCATGTCCTCTTCTGTGGGATCTCTCCAGTATATATGAACAACGTTTGCAGCAGTAGGACATTATGCTCTGCTCCTACAATCTTCTCTGTACCACGTCCATAGCTTGGCCCCCTGCTTTCCCTGCAGCACGGTTGGGTGCCATGCGTGGTGCATGCAATGCATGAATCGGGGGTGATGGTAGTTTTACTCGGAGGTTGCAGGACGGGTTGATCTGGCCTGGCTTGGACAGGGCTGATCCTGCCTCAGGCAGGGGGTTGGACTAGATGTGACCAGCCCAACTTCTCTCTGACTGTATAATTAATCTCCAGACCCAGGAGCTGGTGACTAAAACCCAGCCTCTCCCGAGCCAGACTTGACATGCCTGTTGGGGAAACTCCCCATGAAGCATGTACCTTGGCACGTCCTGGGCTGTAATACAGAGAGAGCCAAGGTGGGATCCATGTTGCCATAACCCTATTTGGCAGCCTGACATAGGGAACAATTGAAAATATAGGGTGAAAATGATTTGAAAATCCCGGCGTGGGGGCAGAGCAGGCAGCCTTTCAGGTTCCCATCAGATGTTGGCCCTGCGTTTCCCAGCGCCCTCCGTCAGCGAGTGACCAGCTGGAGCGTCTCCGCTGCAGCCTGCAAGGATATTCTCCTTGGGAACATCGCTCTCAGCTAAACCAGCTCCTTTGCCGTGCATTACAAAAAGTGGGAACCGCTGACAATTGAAAACAAGCAGCATTTAGCTCCCGCGGCGAAGGGAAGCATCTCTGCCCCGAAGGCGGCCGTCTCCACGGCGCGCACACAAAAGCGGGGGTTACAGTAAATTTGCTTATTGCACCGAAAGGAGAAGTCTCGCGGTTTGATGGAAACCGGATGGGACAGGCACGGTAAATGGGTTTCGCGATGAAACACGGGGGTGTGGCATTGCTGGCACCTCCCAGCGGCCTGCAATGAATTTAGGGACACAGGGTTAGCCCGCATCTGAAACCGCCTTTTGCTTTGGAGATGTTCGCGTGGCCCTTGTCTCCCAGCATCTCTCCACAAAGCAAGGTTAGGAGCAGGGGTGGATGGGTTTCATTCCCCGTGTCCTGTAGCCTTGCGGAGCACCAGGCTCCCCTGCCTTCTAGCTCTGCAGATGTGGCCAGATGTGCAAGGGAAGCACCCTGTTGCATTTCCACGGGCGTTCGACTCCCAGGGCTCGACTGGACTGACTCCAGGGTGATCGGCGAGGGGAGCATGCCCCCTCCCTCTCTCCAGGAGAGCATCATGGCCCGGTGGACATTGCTCCCACGCCAAAAGCACGTGGACCTGCAACAGGATGAGACTCCAGCCCCTGCACTGCTGCAGCCCCTGAGGTTTGCTCTCGAGGCTCTCTGTGCCTCCCCAGCCCTGCAGAGCTGGGGAATAGGCATCCGACTCCAGGCGAGGTGGCTCCCTGGTCAGGTTTGCCTCTGCCCACTAGGCTGTGACCCCTCCTGGACCTGCTCCGTTGCAAAGCAGGGAAACTGAGGCAAGAGCAGGTGCCAGCAGTGACTTGGGTGTTTTACAGGAACCTTTAAAACCAAGGACCTGGCCGCGTGTGGTTGGCTTTGGGCAGCTTTGGAGGCCTTGGCACTTTTTCCCCTCGCTGCATTCACCGGTGCGGGAGACTCACCCCTGCTAGGAAATGTAGGGAGGACTCTGCTAAGTCGTGTGCTGGAGCCGTGCAGTGAGCAGGCATGTCCATGTGCAAACAGCTCATGCTCTAGTGTCCCCCCTCCCTCCCCCCACCCTTGCACGCTTCAAATTGGAGCCAGAGCCAAGTAGAAAGAAGCATAGAAAAGGAGCGTTGGAGAGGACCTCAGGAGATCACATCTAGTCCAAAGCAGGACCAGCCCCAGCTACATCATCCCAAGCAAGGTTTTGTTGAGCCAGGTCTTCAAAACCTCCATGGAGATGAGCATGGGCACGGTTCTCCTGCACCGTGCAGGTGGGGTGTCCTGAGCAAGTGTCCCTCCCCAGGCCCCCCACGACAGACAGGATGTGGACACATTGGAGAGAGTCCAGCGGAGGGCAATGAAAATGGCTGTGGGGCTGGGGGACAGGACTGGTGAGGAGAGGAGGAGGGAACTGGGCTGATTGAGTCTGCAGAAGAGAAGACCGAGGGGGATTGAATAGCAGCTTTCACCTCCCTGCAGGGGGGCTGCAAAGAGGATGGAGCTGGGCTGGTCTCAGTGGGGACAGATGGCAGGACAAGGAGCAATGGGCTCAAGCTGCAGCAAGGGAAGTTAAGGTTGGATATTAGGGAAAACTTTCTCACTACAGGGGTAGTAAAACAGGCTCCCCAGAGAGGTGGTGCAGTCTCCATCCTTGGAGGTGTTGAAGACCCGGGTAGACAAAGCCGTGGCTGGGATGATGCAGTTGGGGCTGGTCCTGCTTGGAGCAGGGGTTGGACAAGATGCGATCCCCTGAGCTCCCGTCCACCCTCCTTTTGTACGATTCCTATGATAATTGGTCTCGCGGGGAGTCCGGCCCTGGGTGCATCGTCCAGCTGCCTTGGCGCAGAGCACAGGCATCGTCACCCACCCAAGCAGCTCCGGGGAGCCCGCCGCCCCAGGCATCGCCGGGAAGCAGAGAGCTGGTGTTGCCCTTGCTTCTGAAAGCCGGAGGGCCCAAGCTGTGCTACCCCGCGAGGGATGGGGGCAGCTTCTTGCCTGCCTTCCAGCTGGGCCTGGGGGAAAAGCTGCTTTGAGCGAGTGCCCCGCTGTGCTGATGAGAGTCCGAGGCTGCCTCCGTGCGCACATCGTGCGCATTTCCATGCTAACGTGCTCCCCGTGTTCCCAGGCACCTCCTGGTTCATCTGTGCTCCCTCGCCTCGCTGGGGTGGGTTGCATCCTCCTTGTGCCCCACTGGGCCCCGGCAAATCCTCGGGGGCTCTCCCCTGTGTGTTGGGGAGCACCAGCAACTGAGGACCCTGGGCAGCGAGGCCACGTCCTTGCACGCCCGGTCCCCTTGGGCGAGCCTAGGACAGGTGCAGCATCCCCCGGGAGCAGGGCACGGAGGACAATGAAGGCGCTGGAGGGCAGCGCTATGCAGACGGAGGCTTTGATGTGGAGCCATTCCCCCTCACATCCCATCGGTCTCACATTCCTCATGGAGCAGCAACCGGGCCTTTCAGGGTCAGACAAAGGCGCGCGAGGAGGCAGGACAAAGGCGGGGGCTGCTGGATCGAGCTCCGAATAGCCGGCCGGCATGCCTTGCTCTCATGGCAAGTCATGGAAACGGGGCAGCCACCGCAATGCCGGCTTAGCGGGTCTTCTGGGGGAAGGGGAAAGGAGAGGCTGGTTTTGCTGGTGCAAGGAAGGAGCCTTGCTGGGAGCAGCAATGCAGCCGGGCACGAGAGTCTGAGTCCCCTGAAAGCCAGGTGGCCTCCGTGCTCTCCCCCTTGCCCGTCCCCGGGCTGGGGTCAAATGCCGCTAGATCCTATTCATTCATCCTGCTCCGTGCACCGGGCTGGGAGTCTGCAGGCGGGGTCAGCCAGCAGCAAGGCAGAGGGCTGGTTCACGTGTTGCCCCGCAGAGCTGTGGTGGTGGTGTTGGGCCCTGCCCGGAGGCAAAGTGGGGTTTGCACAAGCCGGTGGCAGAGCGCCCGGGGGAGCGGACGGGACCCCAGATTTCAGCCCCCGCTGTGGAGTGGGGGGGCATTGGGGCCACTATGCAGACGGCAGCTGCCACCAGGTGCAATGCAACCCCCGCCACATGCACACACATGCACAAACACACACATACATATATACTTATGCACATACATGCAGATCCAAGCCCCCGCTCTGTCACACACACACACCTCCGGGTGTGTCAAACCATCCTAGACACATCTTGCTCTGACCTGTTCCCAACAAACCATTCCAACAAGCCTGCGGCGCAGCTACCAGGCCGGTTGCCCAAAGCCCCTGAAGCTGCCCCAAGGAAAGCGAAGGCATGAGGGCTGCAGTGTCCTGTTGCTGCAAGAGGGGTTAAAATGCACTCGAGTCCCCCTCCCGTGAGGGCACAGCTGTGCGTGCATGCACCCCGCTTCTTGCTTCGGTTTTGGGAGTGCTGATGCGGGCCCCGGCCCGGACCCCCCACCCCGCTCGGCTGCAGCCCCTCCTGGCTGGCCTCTCCTGATGAAAGCCTGTCAATCACGCTGAATTGTCCGGCGGTTTTGTGATGTGGAAAAACTCCCACCGAGGAGTCAAGGACCAGGCTGAGACCTTTCAACTCGTTTCCATTGCTGTCTTAAATCAACCGGGAGCCCGGGGGTGGGGGCAGGGCTGCCCAGAGCACCCCCTGCCCCGTGGTGGTCTCGGGGGCAGGTGCCCGGGGTTTTGGCTGCCTGCTCCCGTCCTGTCCGCTCCGGCCGAGAGCCGCGGCTAGCCGGCAGAGCAAGCCCCGCTGCCAAGGGGTAGGTGTGTGCTGCAGGGTGGGGGGAAATCCAGGCCAGGAGTCGGGGCTGCGGGGGCCATGCTGGGAGCACGGGGGGGAAGGGGTCCTGGGCTGATGCCCCTGTCTCCCCGGCTGCTCGCCCAGCATCTCGGGGACCGGCCGCCAGGGCAGTCACCTTGCATTGCCCCGCATGAAGGTGGTGGCTGTCACAGAGCAGGGGCTTGGATTTGAGTGTGTGCGTGTGCGTGTGCATGTCACAGATCGGCTCTGGATCAGTGTGTGCGTGTGTGATCTGTGGTGTGTCTCATAGAGCAGGGACCTGGGGGCATATGGGTGTGTGACAGAGCAAGGGCCTGGGGGAGGTGTTTGTGTGTGACAGAGCGGCGGCCTGGACCTGTGTGTTTGTGTCTGTGTATGTGGGTGTGTGTCACAGATCAGAGGTCTGGATCTTCGTGTGTGTGTGATCTGTGGTGTATCTCACAGAGCAGGGGCCTGGATCTGCATGTGTGATCTGCGTGTGTCATAAAGCAGGGGCTTGGATGTGTGTGTGTCTGATCTGTGTAGTGTGTGTGTCACAGAGCAGGGGCCTGGACCTGCACGTGCATGCATGCGTGTCAGAGCAGGGACCTGGATCTGTGTGTGTGTGTCAGAACAGGGGCCTGCGGGGTGTACATGCATGTATGCATGCATATGCGTGTGTGTCACAGAGCAGGGGTCTGGATCTGCATGCGTGTGATCTGTGTGCATCTCACAAAGCAGGGAAGCTCCTGACTTATTTTCCGCCCGACGTGGGGGCTGTTGAGCATCCAGGGGAAGCTGCGAGACTCCCCTGATCCCAGGACTCCCGGAGCTGGGGCTTGGGGAGCAGCTTCCAGCAGCGCGGACATGGTTGTGGTGGTAAGGCAGGGCCGGGCCTCGGGAGGTGTCCAGGCCCCAGCGCCGCCAGCTCCTGCGCCCTCAATGCCGTTGCCAATGTTTGACAAAACCATTAAGTCAAATTAAGCCCCGTGCACTTCAAATGGATTCGGAGACTCCTGGCTGTCAGCGGAGCTGTCTCTTCCCCTCTCCCTCCGTTTGATGGGGAGCTGGTTTTACAGCTGACATTTAAAAGCAACGAGCCAGGGCTCGCGGAGACACTTGGCATTTGGAAGCGCGCCGTTGTGGTCCCGGGTGCAGCTGTAGCGTGAGACCTGGCGCCATTCTGCAGTGGGCATGGGGGGTTTTCCTGCCAGGCCATAGGCAGGAGGGTGCCGCGATGCACGGGGCTTCGTGGCGTAGCTTGTCCCCGTGATGTTACCAAAGTGCCCTCATCCCCTGGCTTTACCCGTCGTGAGCCTGGGTGCGGTGGATGTGTTTGGGGGGTGCCACGTGCAGTTGTTGTGCGAGAGGCTTGTTGGAGCAGTTGTAGGGTCAGGCAGACACGTGTCTAGGGTGGCTGGAGCTGCCAGCCCAGCTGCTCTCCGATGCACGAGGGCTTGTGGATGTCTATGCGCCGATAAAAAGATGCTCTCGGGGAGCTCGGGGGGTGTGCAAAGTCCCTTTTGTTTGCTATACAGGGGGTTGACGTGATACTCCTCTCCCCACGGGCAGGGTAGGAGCACAAGCAGCAGGCACGGGAAAGGCTTTGGCAGAGGTGAGCGGCTGGCACCGGTGGTGCTGGGGCAGTGGAAGAGCCAAGAGACTTTCCAAAAGATGCTCAGGGCTGCAACATCATGGGATCAAGGGGCAGCGGCAGAGCGCTCCATACACCAGGATGACCGGAGCAAGGAGCCTTCAAGTTGGCATCAAAGGGCAGTAGCTGGGCTCATGGTCCGTGTGCCGGGGCCAGGATGTGCATGCAGGGGAAAGGGTGACCGTGGGGGAACAGAGCTGGGACTGGCTGGAAGGAGCATGCAGGACACGCGGCCCCATGCCAGAAAATGATCCCCATGGATCCAAGCCCCTGGCTGGCAGGGCGTTCCCGAGAGCCAAGCACACTGCGCGTGCCGTGGTCTCATTGCCTCGCGCTGCCCATTGCAGTGCCCTCAGCTCGGGCACGGAGCGGTTCGTCCCTCCGGTTGCCGGTGCAGCGTCTCCACCTGCCTGCAACGTGGCGGGAGCAGCCTGCGTTTCAGGGCGGAGGGGAATTTTGCAGGCCAGTCTGGAGGGCTGGTGACAGCAGCCCCTTGCTCCAAACCGGGACCCCGGAGGCCTGTCGCCTTCTCGCCCAGCACGCAGGCCGTGGACCAGGCCTGGCGTCGTCTCCTCCTTGTTTCTTCTCTCCGGGCGCTCTCATTACCTCCATGTTCATTTGTGCTGACACGCTCAATTTCATCCGCTCGTTTGCAGCGCCGGAGAGCGAGTGCCCTTCCTTCATTTGCATCTCTGCTTTCTACCTCATTGCCCAGGCGGCGCCAGGTGCTTTGGCATCGTTACCCACCTGACTGGCACCCTCTCTGCCCCATTACCTTTGCAGTAATCAATAGTGCCATGTGGGGTGGGGTGGGGAGCGGGGGGACCGTGGGCCTTGCCATAGCAGCCGCTTTCATCCAGAGGTTTTGTTTATTCTTCCAAGGAGATCTGCAGCAATTAGTTCTCGTTGTGATTAGCGCCGGGCGGGGGGAGCTTTTCCCGGCTGCAAAACCTGGTGTGGTTTCAAGCCATTTCTCCCATCCCGACCTGGAGCCGAGAGTCAAAACCCGATTGTCGTGCAGGTGATGTCAAAGGAGGGGGACGGGGTCTGCTCCGCTGTTCCTTTTTTTATTCTCTTTGAACCATTTTAAACCCCTCTTCTTGGCTTTGCTATGTTGAATTGGAGTGGCCGAGCCGAGCCGAGCCCCTTGGAGCTGGGATGCTGGCTGGAGGGGTTTCAAACTGAGCAATTCTTACGTCTCTTTTTCCACTGCATTTTTGAGTTGAATTCATCCCCTTCACGCTCGTTTTCCTGCAGAGTTTGGGCTTCTTTTAACCAGATCTCACTGAAATCAAAGAGGAGTTGGGCTGGAAGGGACCTCCAGAGCTCACATCTAGTCCAATGAGGCAGGATCAGCCCTGTCCAAGCCATCCTAGCCAAATCCGTTATCTAAAGCGCTTGAGAAATTCCTCCCAGCTCCAGCTCCTCTCTCACATGACAGGGGTCAGCAACCTGTGGCCCGAGGGCCTGATCCGATTCTAGCCAGCCCATGCAGCTGGGATGTTGGCAGTGCAATGGGGGACACGGTGCCTGCTCCATGCATCTGGACACTCCCAGATGCATGCTGGATCTGGCATGGAGCAGACGTGTGCTAGAGCGGACATCCCGGGGCTATCTGGCACACCACGCGTGCTGCCTGTGGGCCTACTTGATTGCACCAGGGGCTGGAGGATGGGGCTGTGTCTTTGACACACCTGCATAGCACACTCATACCTGATGTCTCTCTGCTCCATGCCCATGGGCGAGCCCCTGGTCCCTCCATGCATGACTGTGAGTGCCCGCCATGGAGAGCTGGGGTGCGAGGGAGCTATGGCAAGAGCTTTGCAAACCACCTGCTCCTCTGCACACCTGACCCAGGTGGAGCAGGCCTACCCCGTACAGGCCACGCCAGGCGGGGGGTGCAACTTACCTGTGTGCAGGCTAGGGGAGGGGTGAAAGGGTGCCCTGCAGTGGGGGGAAGGCACCCCAGGACGCTTGCTGTGGGCACTTTGCTGGGTGATCAGAGACAGTGGCTCTGTTTTTGCATGGTTTTCTAAGCATGGCAATGCCTGGCAGCAGGAGAAGGCTTTAGCAGCGCCAGCCTTTGCTATTGCAGAGGATGCTCCTTACTCACTGAGCGCCAGGACCAGGGCACGGTGCTGCAAGGTGGCTGCAAGCCTAGAGGAACAGATCCTGTTGGAAAGCTGCACCACGGGGTCCCCAGTGATTGCAGGGCTAGCTTGAGACTGTCCCGGGGGGTATTTCTGACACGGGCATCTGGGTTTGCGGGTCTCTTCTGGGTCCCTCAGGCCATGCCGGGGCTGGGCATGTGCTTTGGTGACCATCGCGATGCAGGGGCCGGTTGCTAGCACAGCTGAGCCATGCTGCAGGATGGGATCCCCAGGTGTTGCCAGGGCTCTGACAGTCCTGGCTGGCTCCTACACCACTTACACCACACTGAGTTTCCTTTGGGTTTCCCAGCTTGGCCCCTGATCTGCCATATTATAGGTGGGAGTTCGCACAATTCATAGATTCATAGACATTAGGACTGGAAGGGACCTCACGGGATCATCAGGTCCAGCCCCCAATCATCGGATCCAGCCCCTCTCCAGTGGTTTGGGTATCGAGGAGGACACAGGAGCCCAGCTCCTCTCCTGGCGGATGGGTCACGACCCTCCGGTGCATGGGGCTGATGGAGCAGACACGATGCGTGGGTCCCATCATACATGTGGGCACGATGGTCGAGGTGACATGTCACCCATCCTTGCGAGGCCCTTGTCTGTCCAGCCTCAGTGCTCCCTGCCTGCCGAGCTCTGCTTTGGACAGGATAGCGCCTGTGTCTGATGAGCAGCTGGATGGCTATTTGCTGGCTGCATAGTCTTTGCAGGTCTGTAATGAGGGGCACGAGCAAGGTCACTTGTGCAGAGAGCTGGCGCGCTTTGCCTTGCCTTTGCCTTGGGTTTTTGGTGCAGACATCCCATTTGGGGCACTGCTGCCCGGATGATGTGATTTAAGCCGCGGGAAGGGGCGGGATGGTGCCCCGGAAAGGCCAATGCTGGAGCAAACCAGTCGGCGAGGTGTGAATGAGACCTGCACCGTGCTACGGGCCGCGGTCTCTCTGCTTGTGGGGTAGCAAAGCAGGAGGGGCTTCTGGTAAGGGGAGCAAAGCCAGGCTCACGACTTCAATTTGCAAGTCGAGCTGATAAAAGCCTTTTTCTCTTTCTCAAGAAGTGCCGGGCGGGAGGTCGGTGGCTCCCATCTGTATTGCCACAAGCAGGGATTGGAGAGGACATGGAAATCGCTGTACAATTTATTTCTGTCTGGCATCTGCCGTGCAAAAGGGTCCCAGGTGCTTAGTTTGTGCCGCAGCAGGACGTTGGCCATTGCATCCCCCCTGCTTTCCCCACGGCAGGGTTGGGTGTGATGCCTGGGGCTGTGGCAGGGTGACGGTAGTTTTACAAACAGTTTAGAGGATGGATGTGCCCGGACTGGTTTGCATTGGGCCCATCCTGCCTCAGGCAGGGCTTGGACTAGCTGCGACTCCGCAGGTCCCATCCCGCCCCACATCTCTGCTCGGGCAGGGCAGCCACGGGGAGAGCTGCCCCAGCGCAGGCACACGCACAAAGACAGTCTGCCCATTACCGACCCAGCTTGCTTGCTTGAAACTCTGTCTCCTACCTTCGAGACCCGGCACACTGGGGATCATGCCTCTGTGCATGTGTGCGCACATGAATGGCCATGTGCGTGTCTTCATATATGCACAAATTTGCATGCACATGTGCATATGTGCACGTGTGCTCGTGTGTGTGCACATGCACACATGCGTATACGTGCATGCACACATGTGCATACATGCATGCGCACTCGGCTTGGGGGTTTTGAGAATCGCTTGCACCGTGACAGCTGGATCCCACCTGAGCACACATGCATGCAGACATGTGTGCATGCATCTTCACTTGCATCTATGCACATGTGTGTGTGCGTGCATCTTCACATATGTGTGCGTGCGCACTCATGTGCTCGGTACCTAACCCAGCAGGGCTCCCATGCTGGCCGTAGGCGCAGGGTGTTAATTCCTCGCACCTGGTGCCCGCCGCTGCGATGCTTTCTGGTTAATGCCCCGCTGGGTAGGATTGCGCAGCTGCATTTCCCCCTCCTCCCACATTATCATCCAGCCTGGGGAGCCCTGTTGTGTGCTTGTGCGTGCGTGTGCATGGACGGCGGGGGGCCTGGATAAACACGTGGGAAGGCCCCATCCCTGCTCAGTAGAGCCGGGCATTGCCGATGCCTCGGCAGGGCTGGGGCGACCCGCGCCAGGAGCGTGCGGGCGAGGCCCGGGGAGGGCTGGCTGGCCGCGGGCTGCACAGAGTTAAGCAGACATTGACGGAGCATGGGGAGAGGACAAAAGCGCGCCCGCCGTAATTATGTAGCATTTATTATTAATACGCTGCAATTGCTGGAAGCCAGCCGCTGTAATGTGAATACTGATACAGAGGTTCAAAAGACAATTTAGCTCTCATCTGTCTGTTTATGAGCTCCCTCCGCTCCAGCAGCCAGAGAACCAAAGCCTCATTTGCTACTGTCTTGTTGGGTTTTGTTCATCCCCCTCCCCGCGCCCAGACTCTTTGCCCTTCATCTCTCCCTTGGTCGCCTCCTTTCTCTGGGCTGTCGGCGCGTCGCAGCTTGTGATCGGGGAATACAGAAACCCGGGGCAGCCCCGAGGCTCCCCGGTCCGGCTGGGCTGGCACGGCGAGGGTCCACGGTGCAGGCTCGTGGGCTGGCGGGTCTGCTCTCTGCCGAGCGAAGGTCCTCCTCCTCCTCTTATCCAGCAAAGCAAGAGCTGGATTGGACCTCGGGCAATGTTGGCCTTTGCTTGCAGCAGTTGGCATAGGCTAAAAATATCCTGGCAGCCGGGATCTTGCTGGCGGGTAGCAGCGATGGTTGTGGCGGGGGTGGATGGAGCTGTGCACTTGCAGAGGAAGAGAGAGACAGAGAGGGGAGAAGCATCTTAGCAAGGCTGTCGAGAGAGAGGGAGGGAGAGTCAATCAGCCGTAAGAGACTCAACAGGTGCCTTTATCTTCCCTGACATCCCCATATCTGTCATCCCAGCCTGTGCCCAAAGCAGATCGGCTGGAGCATGAGAGGTTGTAGGTACCCGGAGCGTCTGGACCATCCATTCCCCTTATGTATTATAGAGTAGTTTAAAGAGGATTAAGACAATAGCTAATCTAAGTGATGAATGATGTAGATAGCTCAGACACTGAGCCATCGGGGACTTCTCCGAGCCAGCGCACGGACTCGACGCAGGGGTAATCCGAGCACATCGCCGGCTCCCAGGCTCAAGCGGGACGGAGGGGTTTAGGCGCGGGTTTCAACGTGGCTCCACCGTTCCCGGCGGCTGCGTTTTGGGGAGCAGCCCCCTTCTTCGGGAGCGGCGGGCAGGAAGATGTGCCGGGGGTGGCCGAGGAAATGGAGCAGCCCTAACTTCCTGATCGATGCCATTATCAGAGGCAGGAGGGAGCTGGCTGGCAGGAGGATCAATGCAGCTGTCTTGATTGCTATTCTTTATTCTCCGTCAGCTCCAGCCGCTCTCGGGCTGGGCCGGAGGAGCCAGGGGTGCACAATCATGGGCCCAGGGTGTCGTGGCACCCTGTGGCAGGTGGATAATGTCCACGGGTTGGACGCGAGGGGTCTGGATTGGATCTGTGGGGTGGGATCTGCCTTGCAGGTGCAGCTGGGACAGGACAGGATGCAAAGGGGGGATAAAGAGATGGCTAAGCTGGCCCAGCCCTGCCTGGGCGCTCCTGACGGACCCCGTCGGAGTGGATCCGTGGCTGGCCCGTCCGTGCGGGGAGCTTTCTTTAGGCTCGTGCCCTTTGAGATGGCACGCGAGCCTGCCAGGGTTTGGTCATCCCTTGCTTGTGGCAGCAAAAGGCAGCTCGTTGCCTCTCTCAAACTGAAACCAACATTTCTCAAGCTGTTCAAGTTGCCAAATCAGGAGGTTTCAGGGGAAACAGAACCAAAACGTGGTTTCAGGCTCGCTTTTCTTCCTTTGGCCACATCCTTTCCTGCGGTCCTTTACAAGCTCCTTCTCCTCTCCGAGCGCTTCATTCCCGTGGTGTCCGGCGGCAGGGAGTTCCTCTGGTTCCCTGCGCTGCCCTGGCTGCCTGTCACTGCTGGGAGGGGGCCCTGGCGGTTGTGTCCTCGCTCAGGGGGAGCCCCTGCCTTCTTCGTGGGGGGCTCGAACCCTCTTATCACGAGGGTGATATCGCTGCCTTGTTTTGGGGCCAGGGGTCTGCTCCGTTTGCAGTTCCAGCCCCCTTTTGCCAGTGTTTCTAAGGTGCATAGGATCAAAGGTGGGTTGGAGACCCGGCAGGGGCATTTCTAGTTCAGATCCCATCCCAGCAAGGCCCCTCATGGGGTGCGTCCATTGGGCATTGATCCCCCAGGGACTACCTCTCCCTGGTACCGTGCCCTGTGCCATGCACACGTTCGTACGGTCCAGGCCATCCCTTCCTTCATCTGTTGCATTCCCAAAGCAAGTCTGCCTGGCCCCATTCAATCACCCCAGCGAGGCCAGAGCCCTCGGCTCCCCCGACACTCTGTGGGGGGGTGCACGCAGCAGCCGGCCGCGGAGGGGACGAGGATGACACAACGCCGGCTGACTCAGCCAGCCGGGTCGTGGCGATGTACCCAAGGTCAGATGTCTTTTCTCAAATCGGATTGGTTTCCCTGACAAACGGCCTCATTAATCCACGTGCTTCTGAGTCAGGGCCTCTGAGCAGGCAATGACAGAAGAGAGCCATGAGGTCATGGTAAGCCCATCTCCCCGGGGGCCTGGTCCCGGCGGCTGCTCTGCAAGGCTGCAGCAGGATGGGGAGGGAGGGGTGGCTGGAGGTCGGTGCCGGCTCTCTCTTTTCAAGGGGGCTTCTGGGAGCCCTGCCCTTGTCCACACCGGCTTGGGACCTCCGGGGAACCTGCAGAACGGCTGGGTTCACACTCGATGCCTCTTCATGATGGTGCAAATACTCAGCTCTTGACAGCCTGAGGCGTTCAGCGCCGGACACCCAACCCTTGGAGGCTCCAAACCCTCTGGGAATCCAGCTGGACCGATTTCCCCCACGGCCACGTCAACGCGGCTCGCTCACTGTGCGAGCATCTTGGAGCCCACCTGGATTTTGGGCAGGATGGCTGTCTTTTAATGCAGCCTTTGGTGTTCTGCATAGCCCTGAGGAGCTCACCCTTCAATGACGGTGCTGGAGGGCAAAGCTCTCACGCTGGCATGCTTGAAATCGTGGGCTTGCATCGCCCCTTGAATGAGCAGCCTGGGTTTGAGCAGCACTTGTGTCCACAGCTCCTCTTGGAGCCGAGGGGAGTTTTGCCTCTAGCAAATGGCTCCTGCTGAACCTTTATAGTGGATGAATGCCCCCTCCCCTGAATTGTTTGTGTCTTGTGGTTGTGTTGGGGGAGGCTATTTGGTTTTGCTCAGAGGTCGGATGGATCTGGGCTGGTTTCCACAGGGCTGATCCTGCTTTAGGCAGGAGTTGGACTAGATGAGACCTCCGCAGGTCCCTGCCAGCCCTGCTGCTCTAGGACTCGAGGATCTGCAGTGCACCCCGATTTTTCAGAGCCCTGTCCGAGCCCTGTGGCTGTGCATACTCTTCTCCCATCGGTGGAGGTGCAAGGCCTCATTCCTATACCCTGGGATTCCCCTCATTTCTGCCAGCAGAGGATGAGAACATAGGTCCATGCAGTGCATTGCAGTCCCTGGGCTGCCTCCCCGAGACGGAGCCGTGTCCGCACCACTGCGTCCCAGGGCAGCTGCCAGACCTGAGACCCTGTGTGAGCAGCGTCCCTGTGCAGTCACTTGGAGCACTGCTGAGGGCTGTGGTGTGACGGCACATCCTTCCTGCTTGGCAGCTAGGCAGACTCCCCTTCTCCCTCCTGGCTTCTCCGTAGTCAGGAGTGAGGTGGCACTTTACCTGGACCATCTCTAAGGACCCAGCCAAAAAGACATCCCAACTGTTCTCCGTGAGGGCAGATGACAGGACAAGGAGCAATGGGCTCAAGCTGCAGCAAGGGAAGTTGAGGTTGGATAGTAGGAGAACTTTCCCATGAGGAGGGTGGTAAAGCACTGGAATAGGCTCCCCAGAGAGGTTGGAAACCTCCTTGGAAGTTTTGAAGACCCGGGTAGACAAAGCCTGGTTAATTGGGGCCGGTCCTGCTTGGAGCAGGAGGTTGGACTAGATGTGACCTCCTGAGCTCCCTCATTTTCTATTCTTCTTTGACCCCCATGACAGCCAGACTCACCTGTACTCACTGCTGCCCTGCCTGGAAAATACTCCTTGGCTTGTTCTGCATCTTGTGCACGTGTGAGCCAGCGCCTGCAGGGCTGAGCAGAGCAGTTGGGCGGTGTCGTCTTGGCTGGGGCTGGAAGGGGACTTGCCTTTCCGGAGACCCCGCGCTGGCGGTCTGGGCCTCCTGCTCCTCGTGTCTGGCTCTGCCTTTTCCCCCTGCTGCCGACAAGCGCGCGGCTGCTGTGCTGTCCCACGGCAG
This sequence comes from Alligator mississippiensis, assembly GCF_030867095.1. Taxonomy (NCBI): domain Eukaryota; kingdom Metazoa; phylum Chordata; order Crocodylia; family Alligatoridae; genus Alligator; species Alligator mississippiensis. Next base: position 300,435,257 of record NC_081826.1, read on the forward strand.
CGTGAGTCCCTGCAGCTCATCCAGACCCCCGTCTTGCAAGGGCTTTCCGCCGTCTGGGTAGCTGCGATGTTTTACGCTCACTGCCTGCATTGCCCCCAACGGACTCCCTGCACCGCACCTCCGGTTCGAAATGGACCCCGCCGGGTTCTGCAGGGCTCAGATTTCTGCACGAATTTGGCCACGGCTCACGGTGGGCTCCAGTCCTCCGGCAGGGTCTCACGGAGCCGAGCCCTGCTGAAATAATTACGAAGTGCTTTGCATTTATAAGAGTCACCGGGTCCTCATAATGTTCATCTTGTTGCCAAGACAATGGCCAAAATAAGGGGTCTGTGTGTGTGTGTGTGTGTGCGTGTGCTCACGTGTGTGTGCATGTGTCTATGCATGTGTGCACGCACGTGTGTTGAAGCACTTGTGCAGATGTGTGCGTGCATGCACATATGCAGGTGTGTGTGCACATGTGCAGGTGTACGTGCATGTGAATACATGTGTGCAGGTGTACATGCATGTGAATGCAGGTGTGTGTGCATGCACATGTGCAGGAGTGCGTGCATGCATGTGAATACATGTGTGCAGGTGTGTGTGCATGTGCATGTGTGCATGTTTGTGGATGTCTGTGTATACACATGTGCAGGTGTACAGGTGTGTGTGCATGTATATACGTGTGCAAATGTGTGTGTAGGCATGTGCGCACATCTGCAGGTGTGTGCGTACGTGCATGGGTGTATGTGCGTGTGCATCTGCATGGCTGTGTGTGCACATGTGTATGTATGTGGGTATGCATATGTGCAAGTGTGTGCACGTGAGCATGTGTGTGTGCACGTGCGGAGTGGGGAGATGGTTCTCCCTGACTACTATGAAGTAGGTTTCAGGCATGTGGGCCTGATTATGTGTGTGCGCATGTGGGCATGTGTGTATGCATGTGTGCACATGTGCAGGCGTGTGCATATGTGCATGTGTGTATGTACGTGTGCATCTGCGTGGCTGTGTGTGCGCATGTGGGTATGCACATGTGCAAGTGTGTGCACATGAGCATGTGTGCGTGTGCATGTGTGGAGTGGGGAGGTGGTTCTCCCCGACTACTGTGAAGTGGGTTTCAGGCTGTTGAGGGGTCCTGAATCTTGCAGCCCACCCCCCGGGCAGTGGCGCCGTCCCCTCCGTAGAGCAGGAAGCATCTGCTCCTAATTCTGGCCCTGGCTCCAGGTTGATTTTCTGCGGCCCCCGAGCTCACCTGCAACCACCGCCAGCGTGGGCTGATGTCTGGGCTGGTTCTGCGTGCCCAGCTCGGCGGACCAGGGTGGTCCTACGCTGCCCTGGGACAGCTCCTCGTCTGGCTGTGTGCTGCTGAGGACCTTGTGTGAGCATCTCTGGGTGCCCTCAAGGCTCTGGACTGTACGGGCAGCTGTACGGGCTGTGCCCCCACTACAGATGAAGGCAGCCCCCCCCTCCAGCCCATATCAGTCAGACCGTAAACCCCTTGGTCCGCGTCTCCTTGCTGGGGGTTTTCTGCCCGCTCTGCAGGGTGCATTGGTCTTGGCCAGAGCCCTCCGGTGTGTCCAGGATCTCTCTCAGGTGCCAGCCTCTCTTCTGAGTGACAGAGCCCTAACCCGGGGAAGGGCTAAATGGGCTGTCCCCTACTACGGAAACCTCCGTGTCCCCTCTCTTGTACCCAACAGCTCCCTATGGAGCTCTGCTTCTTGCTCTCGTCCCTCTATGAACCCCGCTGCAGGGTGGGACATGTCACTTGTCAATCCCCCAGCCCCATATAGAGGTTGGGAGGGGAAACTGGTTCCCTTGGCTGACCGGTCTGGACACAGCACAGTCTGAAAGGCTGCTGACCCCCATCCCCTCCGGTGGGAATGACTTCAGGCTTTGTCAGGAAATGGCACATTCAGCGTCTCCATAGAGTCATCATGACTTCATATCGTCGACCGGAGCCCACAAGCAAACGGGCAGCTCATGCAAATCATAGAAACATAGAAAATGAGGGTGGGAAGGGACCTAGTCTGACCCCTGCTCCAAGCAGGACCAGCCCCAACTGCATCATCCCAGACAAGGCTTTGTCTACCCAGGTCTTCAAAACCTCCAAGGATGGAGATGCCCTTTCTGAGTAACCTGTTCCAGTGCTTCACCGCTCTCCTCAGGAGAAAGTTTTTCCTGATATCCAACCTCCACTTTCCTTGCTGCAGCTTGAGCCCATTGCTCCTTCTGTCATCTGCCCCCACTGAGGATTGTCCAGCTCCATCCTCTTTGCAGCCCCCCTGCAGGGAGGTGAAGGCTGCTATTCAATCCCCCTCAGTCTTCTCTTCTGCAGACTCAATCAACCGATTTCTGTCCTCCTCACCTCACCAGTCCTGTCCCCCAGCCCCACAACCATTTTCCTTCCCCTCCGCTGGACTCTCTCCAATGTGTCCACATCCTTTCTGTAGTGGGGCCCACAGCTGGACACAGGACTCCAGATGTGGCCTCTCCAGTGCTGAATGGAGGCATAGATATCTGTTCAAGCCACAGTCCCCCAGATAGGGGTGGTGGAGGGATGGGCTTTGTCTGATAACAGTGGTGCACAGGCGATGGGATTCCCTGGGAGGGGGAATAGGAAGGGTCGTGCTTGGTCTGCCATGGACCACAACCATTGTCTGGACTCTCTCCAATGCATCCACATTCTTTCTGTAGTGGGGGAAAGGACTCCAGATGTGGCCCCAACAGTGCCTGCCGGGCAGGATCCCCGATGAAGCCCTCCTTGGCGCCAGGGAGAAGGTGCTGCTCCATGCCTTCCCCCCTTTCCCTGGAGAGCTGCATCCCATGATTGCAGCTGAGGAAGCAACGCCGAACCCCCCCTTGCTGCCTGTCCCTGGAGACTCCCCCTCCCGCTTCCCCTGCTACCGCCAGCCTTGGCAGCCCCGGCGCCTCTGACAGGCGGTGACGAATCGTCTCCCTGATTCATTTCCAGCCCGGCCTTGTCTGTTTATTTCATCTGCAATTCAGAGCTGTGAAAAGCCGTGTCGGCATCGCCGCGCGGCAGGCGAGCGGGAGGGAGGGTCCCTCTGTCACACCCGCCAGTCACTGCTGCCTCCTGCCTTTGGCGGCTCCCATATGTCTGGCGGGGTGCGCGATGAGCGATGGGGCGTTGCGTGAGCCCGGCTCGGGGCTGCTGGAGTTAAATTTTTCAGTGGCTGACACCTGACAAGCGTGATGAATTGCCACCCGCCACGCGCTGCCGGCGTGACAAACGGGCCGCTTCCCTCCTCTGGTCTCCGGGAAAACTTTTTAATTATTTCCCATCGTTTTGCAAATGAGCGTTTCTCAATCAGCCGCGCAGGCGCCCAGCGGAGCTACTTTGGAGTTGTTCATATTTCACCGGCCTTTTTCGGGGGGGGGCGTCAATTCATTTAATCCTCACTGGGGGCTTGCTGCAAAGTCTGCTGGAGAGGATGGCGAGGCCTCTGCTAGGGAGGCTTTAGAGCGGCCTCGAAAGCTGCTCTCACCGTTGGGGCATAGGATGGGAGGTTTGCGTGCTGCGAGTGCATGCCTTTGCCCCTTCCCAAAGACGCCTGTTGCCATGCATTTGAATGCAGGAAGCATCTTGCAGCGTGCAGCATTCAAAAATAGCCCTCCGAAAGAATGGCAGCTGGCTCCAATACCCACACGCGGCGTGTTTGTCAAATGCCGGTATTAGGCCTGCCGCTGCGCCCGACAGCGGTAATTATTACCGTCAAGTCAAAGGCCCCCCGCGAGGGAGCCCTGCCTCGGTGCTGACGGACCCGCGTGGTGAGGAGAGCTCCTGCCGGCAGCATCCATTGCTCGCAGGCACGCGTGGGGGCTGATCTTCCCCAGTTGTGAGCTGGCTGTATGGAAAGTTTAAGGCACTTGTGGGTCTTCACCGGCGTGGGGATCGGAGGATGCAAACCCTTGTAGAAGTGTCGTGCTGTTCCTTGGGGTCAGGCTTTCTCTTTGCAGGGCTTGCAGGTGCATTTGGAGGGGGGTTGTTGCTCCTTTAAGATGCCCTGAGGCTGAAATTTCCCCCTTTTAACAGCCCCGGGAATCACAATAATTAAGCAAAATGCTTTGGGATGCGGTGGTTGTCATAATAGGAGAACGTTCTCCTGTTGGATGCACAGTTTTAGCCAAAAAGGCTGGGACAGAGGCCCCTGTGCTCCTCGACCCCCGCCTCCAAACCCTGGGCTTAAAAAATAAAAGGGGTTCATCCCCTCTTTGGAAACTTGACGGCTCTCTGTTTCCTTTCTTTCAAAGACAGCCCCGGTTCTGAAGAGCGAGGGTCGGAGGCCGGCGGCAGAGGAACCTCGAGGAAGTTGATGAGAAATTGGGGACGTGCCTGGAAGTCTGGACCGGTGGAGAGGTAAGAAGCCGCTTGGTTTATTTATGGGCCTGTTTGTTGCTGGCTTGGTGCATCACGAAGGATGCGGACAGAGTGAAAAGCGTCCAGCGGAGAGTGAGAAAAATGATTAGGGGCCTGGGAGGCCGGACGGATGAGGAAAGGAGGAGAGAGCGAGGGGTCATCGAGTCTGGAGAAGAGCAGACTTTGATCACTGTCTTCAAATCTGTAATGGGCAATGACAGGATGGAGATGGGGCCGGCGGGGACAGGACTGGGAGGAACAGCCTCCAGCGGCAGCAGGGAAATGGAGGTTGGAGATTAGGAGAAACGATGGGACTCAGGGCGGTCAAGCGTTGCAGCAGGCGCCTCGAGAAGAGGAGCATGGATGTTTGCAAGAGCCAGGTGCACAGACCCGTGGCTGGGTGCTTTAGTCGGGGCTGATTTGGGGGGCTGGACTAGACGGGACCTCGTCTGGTCCCTTCCAGCCCGACTTTCCTGTGATGTGTGTGGTGACCCTTCATTGCCCGGCTAAGGCTCCTTTGCAACCTGAGTCTCAGTATAACCCAAGAGGGTTAGGAGCTCGGTGCCTGGTGCCTTATGCCCCCACCCAACTTTGGCTTGCAGCTGACTGCACAGAAGGCAGGTGTTGGCTTTCATCAGTGCTTTGTCTTGGGGAAGAGAGACCCAGGTTCGGCTGCTCGAGCCGGGATGTGCAAAGGGTCTCGGGCTGCACGTGGAAGGTGGGGAGAGGTCGGGTCTTGGGTGGGTGGCTTTTACCTCTGAAGCTAAGCAGGGTCAGGCCGGTCAGCCCTGCTCTGGGAGATGCCCAAAGAAAGTTGTGCTGACAACATTGCATCGCGGTGGGGAGAAGCTGCTGGCATGTCTGCTCAAGGTCCTCTGGTGCCTTCAATAGCACGGCTGCTTGTCCCAGAGCTTGGGCAGGTTTCCAGTGTGTAAGCACATGTTACGCATCATCGAACAAGGTAGGAGGTGAGGGAAGAGAGGCTGACAGGTCCTCTCCTCGAGTGGAGTGACCGTCGTCCCAGCGTACCCCTGCATGCTCCGTGATGCAGTCACCTACTACTACTGCACCATTGCAAACGAGACAGCAGTGCAATCACACGGCGTTGTCCCTGACGAGGTACCGGGACACCTCGAACAAGTCCGCGGAGAACGTATTCAATAGGCTGTTGCAAACCCTTGGAAGAAACAGTCTACGCCGAGGCTGAACTTTGCTCTGTGGCAGGCTCCGGTTGTAGGAAGATGCGTGTTTGGGATGGCTTCATTTAAAATGCATTTCTCTCAATGCCGGAAAAGAACAATCAAGTGGGGATTGGCATTGTTTGCATAACGCGGGCAGTTGTTTGCTAGATTTGCTTGTGCATAATTTCCCCGATCTTGAAGAAACAGCCGTCTTCATTAAACACTTCCCCTCTTGAACACAACTTGGGTTTCAAGAGCCTTGATCGAGGCTTTGCTTTCCCCGTTCCAGGGGCTGCTCCCGATTTTCCCTGCTCTGCCAGGAGATTCCCACGGACCCGGGGGCGTTTTTGTCCTTGGAGACCAATGCTGAGCGCGGGCAATCAAACCCCTTATACGCACCGGTGACCACGACTCTGTTTTTGCTTCGCTGTGGTGGAGGCAAAGCCTGAAACCACTGGGAGCTTTCTACCTGAGGTACAGAGGCTCAGGATGAGACCCTCCAGGAGGTCCAGGTTGCAAATAGATGCTGGAAGGACTCTGTGTAGAAACCAAAGCTGCAGGCCAGGGTGGCAGCAGCAGGCATTGCCCATCCTGGCTACTGGCATAAATTGGTTTTCCCCCAATGTCTAAGGACGTAGATCCCATCCTGCCAGTGGAGTTATCTTGGGCGGTACCAGTGGAAAAGCCCTGTTTGCTGTCCTGGCAGTGCCCGCGTGTTTCCAGGAGAGTCGCTCCAGGTGCACATGAGCACGGCCGCTCTGCATCTACCTGTGCCAGTGTCCCGGGCAAAGGACTCAGTTTACCCTGCTGTGTCCAGAAGTGGGTTTAACCCTGCAGCTACCTTCCTGGCTAGTTTCCTGTGTTACTTTCCACACTTCTTTCCTCCTTGCACCCCCCTTCCCCTGACCTGCACCCCTCTCCGTACTCGGGGCTGATGGCAGGGTTGCTCCCAACTCCTTTTATTGGCAGAGCGGCTTGAGCTGTGGACATCGCTAATGATAGCAATTACCATTGCACACTGGCTAGGAGGTACCACTGCGGTAATGGGAGCGGGGGATGCAAAATGAGCTAATATGCTAAGATAAATTAGCAGTGTAAAATTAGCCACGGGCCTTGTCGGCGATCTGACAAACGCGCCGCGGCTTTGTTACCGGCGCGGCTGAATTGGATTAGCGGCGGGGCTGACGGGAACGAGGGGCAGAGTTTATTAAGGGCTCCAAACACACATGCTAATGCTTAACGCTGAGGGTTGCTCTCCTTGGAGCTGCTGAATGATACTTGCTGATACTCTCGCCACAGCCTGAATTGAGTGCTCAGGGTGGCTTTCTAGGGTATCATCCTGAGCCGGCTAGGGGGCAATTCCCTTTGAAAGTGATGCCCTGGGTCAGCCCTTGCAGTGCTGCCAAGCATCTGGGGTGTTGGTGGGATGCTGACTTGGCAGGGGGGGAGCATTCAAAACAGGCACGGTCAGCAGCTTGCAGTCAGCTCCTATAACAGCCCAGATCCTGGGGAGATGAGAGCACTTGTGCCCAGGCACAACAGGCTTGCACGCACCGACACTTGCGTGTTGTCTGAGCAGCTCAATCTTAGGTCTGCGCAGAGGCACCTAGTGCCCTCTCCTCTCTATGAGGGGCAGGAAGGATGGACGGATGGACTTGAAGGCTCAGCACGAGGTTGGCAGTGGCTGCAGGCAGTTTCAGCAGGACCCGGATTAGCCGGCGGGCTAGTCCAGCTTGGCTGGCAGAGGAATGCACCCCTGCTGCTGGGCCCTTTGGCAGATGTGTAAATACAGGCTAATTGCATTTAATGGCTGCTCATTCCACAGCCCCCAAGCAGAGACGGGAGCTGCGCGGGGTTTGCCTTCATCAGACCTGCAATCTCTGGCTCACAAAATTATTCTGTGTAGCACGCGGCACTCTGCAGCGAGGGACCCTGCCCGGCCCCACGCCCGGCTGCTAAGGCCCTGCAGAGCTCACCAAGCATGCAGCAGACGTGCAAGGGAAGGGGGACGAGGAGCTTCTTTGTCTGGGGGAGATGGATCTGGGTCCTGGGGGGCAGTTTGCAGAGGGCTGGCTTGCAGTGCACACTGCTAGGTGTGGCTGGTGCATGCTCCCAGGTGTGGGTGCTTCCACTTCCCCTGCCGTGCGTGTGTGCATGCACGTGCATCTGTGTGCTTCTGTATCCTGTCTGAGATGCTCTGGGAGCAGCAGGCACCTGCCACAGCAGTTTGCTGACGTGGTGCCTCTGGGTCAGCCTCGGTAGTGTCATTCTCCTGGCTCATGGCAAGCCAGCATGTGGCAGCCCCTGGTGTCACTCCCTGCCACGGCTCGCAGGGTCACTGGGCTATGTGCCATAGAAATCCTCGAGCAATGGGGCTGGAAGGGAGGCCCAGAGGTCACAGTTAGTCCAAGCCTGGCCTGAGGCAGGATCAGCCCTGTGCAAACCAGCCCGGACACATCCAGTGTGCAACCTCTGAGCAAAACTTCAGCCACCCCTGACACAGCCCCAGGCATCACTCCCGACCCTGCCCCAGGGAAAGCTGGGGGACTGCGGTGGTCAAAGTCAAGTAGCTGCAAAGGGGGTTCATAGACTCTCAAGAGACCCCAGGCAGAGGCTGTGCCCCCGCTGCAGAGGAAGGCAACCCCTGCCCCCCCTTGCCCTCCCCAGTCCAGCGTGACCAAGGAGAAATCCCTTCCTAACCCCAGTGCAGCGTCGGTCTGACCCTGAGCGCAGGGGCAAGCTCCTCTAGCCAGGCCCCTGCGGGGTTGGTGCCAGTGGGAGCATTGGCACAGCCCAGCCCCAGCCCCAGCCTGGGCTGCAGCACCCGGCGCCTCTGGGGGAGGCTTCAAACCCCCTGACACATGGAGCAGAAAGGGGGTAACTATCAGTCCCACCACGCACCAGCTGCTCCATTCTCCTGGCACCGGTTTTAAGATCACCAAGCCTTTGAAACCCATCTCCGTGCAGCGCCGATGAATGGCTCGTTCTGCAAAGCCCTCCTGTAAACCCAGGCCGGTCCTCTGCCCTCACAGCAAGACTTTAATGGGTATGGGTGGGTATGTCCATGCAAGGCCTGGGCAGCAGAGAGAATGGGTCAGGCTCAACCCACCTTCAGCCTTCCTAAAATTCCTCCTGCCCCTTCAGCCGGCCACCCTCGAAGGGGAGTAGGCGGACATGCAAGAGCTCAGGCATCGGGGTCCAGGCTTCCCAGTAAATAGCAGGATGCTCTCCCAGCACAGCTAATAGGATTTGATGTTTTTAAAAAGGAGACCTTCAGGAAATCTAAAGCAGTGATTCCCTAAGGGTGTGCCAGGGTCTATCAGTATCAGATCTGACCCACTGAGACGTCACCTGGCCCAAGGGGCTCCTCCACAGGTCTAGAAATGTGGCTGGGGGCAGGGGAGGCAATTATCCAGCCAACGGGGTCAAAAGGTTGGGCAGCATATCACTGTGCAAGTCTTGTTGATGGATGGATATGCATACGTATGCATGCATACACACACACACATGCATACATATGTCAGTAGTAAAGGGGCACACTTATGTTCATACACACACACTGTTTGGGTTATAAGAGGCAAGTGTGCCAACAGTTTTAACTGAGACAGAATGTGCCCTGGGGATCTGAAGTTTGGGAAGCACCGATCTGAAGTGATGGCAGATGGCAGGACAAGGAGCAATGGGCTCAAGCTGCAGCAAGGGAAGGTGAGGTTGGATATTAGGGAAAACTTTCTCACGAGGAGGGTAGTGAAGCACTGGAGCAGGGTACCCAGAAATGGTGGAGTCTCCATCCTTGGAGGTTTTGAAGACCCGGCTAGACAAAGCCTTGTCTGAGATGATGTAGTTGGGGCTGGTCCTCCTCTGAGCAGGGGTTGCACTAGATGTGACCTCCTGAGCTCCCTTGCACCCTCATTTTGTACAAGTCTATGAAAATTCTCCCTTGTGATGAAGCAGCTGATGCTGATCAGTGTAATTCGTGGGGGAGCTAGGGGGGTTTCCTTTTCTTTTGTTCCCAGGGCTGCAGGGCCTTGAGGCTGGCTGGGAGCTGCAGGAGCAAAGGACTTCCTCTCCCTCACCGTCCTGTCTTGCTTCGGGTGCTGAGTGTGCAGCACCATCCTGCTTCCTTGCTCCATTAGGTGCTCTGAGTGCTTGAAACTGAGCTCGGCTCTGTGGTTGCTTCCTTGCAAAAGCTACCCACTTTGTGCCCCTGGGCTCTTGACCGAGCTGTTGGTTTGCTCCCCGCGCTGTTGACCGTTCCCGGCCCCTGGCACTTCCTGTGCCTGGTCCGAGCGCTCTGCTCCGGCCGAACAACATTGCAAACATCCTTTCCTCTCCCTGCGCTTTGTGTGTATCCCTCTCCGGAGAGTCGGTAGTGATGGCTGGGACTTTCCACTGGTGATTGAGCGAGCCTGGAAGCAGATGAAACCACACGTGGGCTGCATACCGGCGAGGACGTTGCACCAGCTTTACTCACGTGGGCAGGTGTGCGATGCACAGCCCAGGTGGCTCGCCATGTGAAAGCCAGGCCAGGAGGCTGCATTAGGCACAATGGGTGTCCATTCCCAACCAAGGAGGGACAGAGATGCTGGTGTGTGTGAGCACGCACCTGTGCATATTTCCTGGCCAGCTTGCACAGCAGCAGGAGGCCCTGGAGAGCACTGTGTGCAGCAGGAGAGAAGCACCGCAGGGTTGGAAACCCCCAGCGTGGAAGGGACGGTCCCTGCCTGGGTCACTCAGCTCCCAGGCTTTGCATGGCAGCACCGTTGAAGTGCTCCATCGTCTGTCTTCTGACTGCTTCCCCACTGGTATTGATGGTCTGAGCATCAATAGCGAAGTGCTGGGAGCGAGGATCACCGTGACACTTGTGTCCCCAGAGATGGCAGGGGCGTAGCAGCCCTCATTTGCTGCCTTGTCTCTCCTGATGCTGGCAGACCATGCTTCCCCTTCCTTCGGTGAGGATGTCACTTTACCCTGCCTGGAGAAGTGTGCTCCTGGTCAGGATGGGCATCTCCGGGCCTGGGGCAATGCAAGTGGCACACATCTCTCTGCTCTCTCAGGTCTGCAATGCAAGAGAGGACGCATCCCATTTAGCTGTAATGTTGCCAGCTCGTGTACAGCGGCAGTGGCTTTGGGGTGGGCTGTAGAAACCCACCCCAGCCCCAGGGTACTTACCTAGGTGGGTGGCTCATGTGCTGCCATGCTTTCTCCACCAGTGCCCCTGCTAGAGAGGGGAAAGTTTCCCAAAATCACTCCTCCAAGTGATGCTCAGCTCTTTTCTCTTTCTCTGCCGCTTCCCCAGGCTGCAGTACAGCCCTTTGGTGTGGGGAGGAAAACTCCAGGGCAGTCAGCAATGCCTGTCCCTCTCTCTTCTGGCCTCACTGCAAGTCTGATCGCTCCCCACATCTGCTGACTCCCTCAGCTGGGACCTGCCCCCTCAGTGGCCTGGATGCCACTGCTGTGCGCCCACCCTCTGGCTGGGGGGCAGCGGCTGGAGGATGCAAGCAGCAGCAGATTGATCGGACTTGGCCGGCCCCCAGTACTCTGGTGTTTGCAGAGCCTGCCTCTCCTTGCCATCTCCAGGGAGCAGGGTGACACTGGCCCTTGCTGCCAGACTTAATCCCTGTGGCTCCGGGCTCAGGTCCCAGCACCCGGGTCATAGGCTTCTCCCAGAATCACTGTCCTTGTGTCAGTGCATTTCCAGCAAAGGAGCTTGGGCTGCCAGGCAAACACCAGCTGAGAGTCGTGGTGTGTACAGGCGCCCTCTGCTCTTAGCCGGTGCTTGCTTGATGGAGGGGTGCCGGCTGGGGTGTGAGGCTGGAGTATCACCAGCATCACCTGGGACCCCAAATATAGTGACCCTGGGTGGAGGGGCAAGCGACTCACCATGGATCGTTGGGCAGTTCCCTGTGCCCGCCCTGCACCGTCATCCCAGCCAGGGTGGCAGGTGCGGATCTGGGACCAGCTGGACGTGTGGTCTGACTCCTTATAGCAGGTCTCATGCCCTCATGAGCTCAGCTCTGTAGCTAAGCCAGGTCTTTGCATTTCCCGTGATTGCCCTGCAGCGTGTGAGACCGACATGGCAAACCACAGAGCTGGGGGTGCGACACGTGAACAGGACCTGCAGAAAAGGAGGCTAACATTTTGCTTTGGAGCCTGCTGGTGCTCTCGCGGGGGAAGTGGCTAAGGGCAGTAGGCAAGCAAACTGGTGTGGCACCTCTGAGAAAGAGGACTAACCAGGGCCTTCATTTGAGACAGGAATTGCATCCCAAAGAAGCCCCTCCAATATATCTATCTCCCCACGGCCACAGATGGAAATGCCGACATGCGTGAGCCATTCACAACCCTCTGGATTAAAGCTGGGGAGCACTGGAAGCCCCAGGAGCAACTCTGAGTAGGGCAAGCTCTTCCCATCTCAGCCCTGCTCCACACGCGGAGGTTGGCACCAACTCAAGGTCTCTCACAGGCAAGACTGAACCCCAGCTGGGCACCTGTTCCTTGTGCATCTTGCTTGTGACTTGTGTGGACTCACGCGCGGTCTGTTGTGTCCCCACCAAGCATCCCATCCATGCAAGGCTCCCAGGAAAGAAGGGGGGAAGTTTGTTTCACAGTCCAGCAAGACACTTCACCGTCCTGTCTGGTGCCACCTCCCGCTGTGGGAGAGACGGGGCCAAGGCAGATTGTTGTTGTTCCTCCCTTAAGCAGGCTAAGCCATCGGGGCTTCTGCAAAGGCACTAATACTTCCCATGGCACCCAGTGGTGCTATGCACTTGATTGGCACAGCCCATGCTCTGGATGGGAACTTCCTCTGGATCTAAGGGGCTGTAATGGCTATAGCCTAATCCGCTGTGGAAGTGAAGCAAGCCCATTAGCACATAGCAGGGTGTGGAAGAAGCGGTCATGAATCAATAGGTGAAGTCCCAAGGTCATCGAACCCGACTTTGCCTTAGGAAGGGTGGACTAAAGGCGGAGCGGGGTGACCCAGAGTTTTGACCCTGTTCTAGTTGGCACAGATGTAGCGGACCTTTTTGCTGATCATGCCTTTCATTGCGAATCTGGTCCGTCTGTCTATCTCCAACAGCCCATCATCCGTTCCTTGGAACAGATGGTTCCTTGTCATTTTATCCAGGCGTATTTTTCAGATGAATTGTTTACTTGCTCCAGAAATGCAGATGAGGGTCGACCGACATTATCTGCAAATCTGCCAAAAAAATTGGCCAAATCTGTCAAGCTATTGCAGCCAATATAAAATTTTGGAAAAAATGGAACGATTCTATGGAGAAGATGAATGTTGTACTTAGATCGTATGAAGGGCACTTAAAACATGAACGCCCACTTGTTAAAGCTTATTAATTCATGCTAAGTACCCTCTGAGCATCTCAAAGCAATGCAGCTTCAGGCAAGGGCTAAGTCTGGGCCATGCTACCCAGCTCGTGTTAGGGTAACTTCAGTCTGCTCCAATGAGATATAAGGTCCATCTACACATGCACTTTAAAACGCATTAGCCTATTTTAATGTGCATTAAAGCATCTCAAAGGGTGCCTATACACGTGCAGCGAGGCTGCTCCAATGCACTGTAATTACATGTGTCGGAGCATACTCAATTAATTGAGTCTGTTGGAGCATGGTAATTACTGCGCTCCAGCAGACTCCGCATTATGTGTATCAGCATCCCCGCACTAAAAAATGGTGGTGGGGGCACCTTAACTAAAGCTTGTTCAACGGGGATGCTGATACAAGTGATGCTCTGGGTGTTTCAATTAGAGCTCTTGGAGCCACTCTAATTAAAGTGTGCCCCCCCAACTCCCAGAGCACACGTATAAATACCCAAATCAGAGCTGTGCAGGGGAACAAATGGTATATTAACCCTTTAACAAGTGACTGCTCACTGCACGGTCTACCTATAACACCTCTTAATACTCCACAGATGTAGTGTAACTTCACTCTGTCACAACCAAGAAAAACAAATATGGAGCGTTTGCTTGAAAGCAGAGGCTGCAATGGCTGCTCAGCTTGTTTTACGGAGGAAGCCGAAAATTCGTCACGCTGGTTTGGTTCCAAATGAGCGTTTGTTTGTTTAACATTACTTTTTTTTGGCTCGGGCAGGGAACCGAAACATCCGCTATTCATTCACCTCTGCTCCAATGTGCCCGCCCAGTCATTTGGGCACGTGGAGTTGAGAAGGCGGGTGCACTCACGTCCTGTGTGCTCGCATGGATAGGTGTTGGGCATCGGTCTCTAAATCTCCTGGTGCTGAATTCTGCCCTGTGCGTGGGTGATTGAGCTCGCGCAGCTGAGCGCAAAGGACCTTGCTTCTTGCATGACCTGAAGGACCGCTAGCCGGTCACCCAGCGTGGAGAACGTCTAGGCATGCTCGCAAGCATCCGGCAGGCGGCTGAGTGACGTGAGATGGGTGGCTTCCACGTGGGGGGTCTTGCAAAGCAATTTGAGATGCAGAGACTTTCCCTTAAACTGCCTGCTGGGAGAAAAGTGACACATCTCCTCCCCTTGGTGGGAAAATCTCCTTTTTTACAGGATGATTTTTGCATCTCTTTGAATTCAGCCGGCAGCCGCTTTGCCAAGGCTGAACCTTACGCCTGCCCGTGCCATTTCCGGGCTCAGATATGACAGACACGTGCCAAGAAGAATCACTGAGATGGACAGATTTGTGAGCATGCGTGTGTGAGAGAGAGACTAAGCGTGTGTGTGTATTTTGAGTATTCCCCATTAATTAATGGACACTGGAGGCTGTCGTCTTGGTGATGTTGCTGTAATGAGAGTGCTCAGTGGGGGGTGATAAATTGCTTGTATGACATGATGGCAGGGAATGCTGGGTGAGCCCGTGCGGGGGGGAGGCCCGTAGATGTTGTGGGCGAGCCTCTGCCCTGGTGTGAACGGGGAGCAGAGCCGGGTCCCCGAGTCAGCCAGTGGCCCTGCAGCAGGGGATCGGAGTCAGGGCCAGGTACCCCGTGTCCGTGGGGCACCCAGAGACACCCCCATGCAACCACGCACATGCAGGTAGGGGAATCCCACGTCCAGGGGCTGCCGTGCCCCTTTGCCAAGCCCGCTAGGACGAGGAGAGGCAGGGTTAGGAGCCTTATCCCCCATGGATAGAGCCCTAACTGTGTCTCTTGGGTCTCCGAGAGGGTCCAGTGTCCGACGGGGCCATTAGATAATCTGATCTGGCCCTTTGCATAGCACAGGCCGGTATATCTCGCCCAGATGCCCCGCTGGCTCCAGCTTGTTGGGTCCACCTGTCCTGTGCCGCATGGAGAAGAGGCAACCAGCACCTAAGACCTCCGCCAAGGGGTGACCCCGGGGCAGGTCGGGTATACCTAACTGGGCCCAGTGAGCACTCCCTGCCCCTCTGCGTATCTACCTTGCCCTCTGACTGACTTCAGACGCTTTCCTGCCCCTCCTTCCTGACCCCAACTTTGGGATTAAGCTGTGCCTGAGCCTGGGAGGGGTCTCTACCCCAGCTCCGAGCACGCGTCCACCCTTCGCAGCAGCTTGACTCCACCAAGGCCAGTCCCTGACGCTCCAGTGCAATGCACACAAAAGTCCCCCAGCCTTCCCAGGAGACATCGAGCCAGTTGTGCATCAGTGGAGGGAAAGCTCCTTCCTGACCCTAGAAAAACCCTGAAGCATGAGGGTGATTACAGCAAGCAGTTCGGGATGTCTATCCTGAAAGCACCTGCAGGCTCCGAGTGAGTTTGGGGTCCCGACAGACCCACAGCAGCCCCAAGGACCTTGCTGCCTGCCCCGCCGGGGGGCACTGGGGGAATAACCTCCGCGTGCAAGCATAACCGAGCTCTTCGAAACGGGGAAATGGAGCCGCGTTACGTGAGGTCGCGAGCCATTACCTCGAGGGGGCCTTCATCAGGCGATGAATTCTACTTAATAAAATAAATACGGAGAGAAAATGTAATTGGATTTCATTTATTACCCAGTTCCGCCTAGCAGCCCGGATTATACAAAGGCAATTAGAGCGAGCTCTCCATTAATAGCTCTCTCCCCGCCACCCAATGGGCTCGTTCCTTCTGGCTCAGATCATTTCCTTTCTTGGAGCCAGCGCCTGGCAGCTAAAGGCTCAGGGGGCACAGCGCCGCTGCCAGGGGATTGCAAACAAAGGGAGCCCTTGTTGCTGGCGTTTGCAGAGGGCTGAGAGGCGGTGGCGGTGAGAGCACCGTCTTACCAAGGAGCCTTGGCGAAGCAATGGGTCTCTCGCCTCTTGGCAAGGAAAGGCCCAGCCCTGCCACCCACCTGAGACCTTGCCAGCCCCTTTGCTGACTCTGGCCACTGTGCCAAATTCGATGCCGCTGCTGCAGAGACTTGGGAAAACCTCTTGTCCCCATTGCATCAGGTCTTCCTTCCCTTCCTCCCCCGTCTTTCTCCCCGAGCGGACTAGGGAAGCCAGGGTCCGGCTGGGATCCGCAGAGGAGCGCACTGTGCAGGACCGGGGAGAGCTGACCCCGTGCAAGCATCCGCGCCTGGGCAGAGCGGACGGCAGGTGCGAGATGCTGTGACTGAGCATGGCACGGGAACCACGCGCCGTGTGCTAAGGCAATGCTTGGAGTAGGGGTGAGTATATCACAGGCCTCTCCTCTCCCCCGCACCGCCCCCCGGGGCGATTTCAGCTGCATTGGGGGCAACAGCAGCAATTAATTACACCCCCACGGGCTGCTCCTAAGAGATCCCCTGCGGGCTCCACGTCACCGACCTCTGCCCAGAGGCCAGGCTGGGCCCGTGACAGGGCATCCGAGGCAGAGGCGAGGGCTGCCATGCAATGCCAAGGATTTGGCCTGGGGCAGCGTCTGCAGCAGAGATGGAGAATAAGGGCTGGGAGAGTCTCTCTGAAGCCGTAATTGAAAGCGCTGGGGACAGCTGCTTGGGAGCTGTCATGTCCCCGGGATAGAAAGCTGGCGCTGGGATGGCTCTTGTCACGGAAAACAATGTACAGGTTAATCTGTATTGAAGGCTCCACTCTGTCTCCCAGCTCCTAATCCCTGTTTACAAGACGGGAGCAGAAAAGACAATTATCATGGAAATAGCAGGGAAGAGACGGAATTGGCTCCCCGCACGCGGTAATTGAAGGTGGGGGTGACCCGAGTGTGCATCGCGTGTGCCATTGTGCAAAGGAAAAGGTGTGCAAAGCCATTGGAGGCTGGGTATGAGTGACGTGTGCGTGCGTGTGAGGCCACATGGGGTCAACCCGTTATGCCGGGGAATCTGGGACCTGGAAGAGGGGTGAGCGTGCGCTAACGAGCGTGAGTGCGCTCGTGCATTATGGGAGGTACCTGTAGCTCCATGCTGCTTCTCGCGGCCTGCTTTCCCAGGATCACAGCGTCGGAGACCATGCATGCCCGCTCTGCGGTGGAAAGCCCTCTCCCCTGTTGCAAGCTCACGCGTGTGGAGCTCCTAGGGCTTTTGGGCAGCCTGCGGGGAAGGAAGCCAGCTTGCCCCCGTGCCGGGAAGCACGCTTTAATCTTTGCTGGAGCACAAAGAGCCCCTTGTGCCTCTGTAATTGTTTGCCTTGGAGAGAATGAAACTCTGAAGCGGCACAAAGGCGCGCGCTGTCTGGGCCATCAGAGGGGTTAAGGGCTTGCATCTCGGCGTGCTGGCGCGGGGGATCATGTCTTGCCTGGAGTTTGTTCAGCACCTAGCGCGGCAGCACATGCGTCCCGCTCCTTGGCATCGAGCCTGCATGTTGCACAGCCGAGAAGTCCACCCTCGTACACGAGGCTGCCTGTGAAGCAGTAGCCTAAGGATGGGTGGGCGAGTGGGGCACGAGCCCAGGCACTGCCAGGATGAAGGCAAACGGGCCTCTGCCCACCTTCCCTGCAATGGCTCCAGCAGTTGGGGCAGGGGAGCAACCGTGGGGCCCGGAGCCTGGCTGCGCCGGGGGGAGGTGGGGTGCAGCCAGGAGCCGAGGGTTAACCTCGTCCGCTTTTCGCACCGCTCTGCATGCCTTCTGGTGCCATTAACCCGCACAGCGATGCCTTGCCTGATGCCCAAACTCTCTCAGTTATGCCTCAGCTGCAGAGACCTCCGATCTCATTGCGTGAGCCTCCAGTAAAGGTGACTTGAGCCTGGGGCTGTGTCAAGCCTGACCATATATTTTTGCTAGGAGGTTGGATAATGGATGTGTCTAGGAGGTTCGGGTGGTTGGGTCTACAGAGAACAAGCCGGTTATGGCCTCAGTGTTGGAGGGGCACTGCCATTTCCAGCAGGGAGCGGGGACAGGACAGGGTCTGGGAGAGAAACTCCAGGAGACCGCATTGTGTCCGCATTCAGACATCTCTGGGAAGTGGTGTACAGAGGACAGAGGAGAGGCCAAGGGAAATGGGCTGATTGAGTCTGCAGAAGAGAAGACCGAGGGGGATTGAATAGCAGCCTTCACCTCCCTGCCGGGGGGCTGCAAAGAGGACGGAGCTGGGCTGGTCTCAGTGGGGGCAGATGGCAGGACAAGGAGCAATGGTCTCAAGTTGCAGCAAGGAAAGTTGAGGTTGGATATTAAGAAGAACTTTCTTATGATGAGGATAGTAAAGCACTGAAATAGGTTACCCAGAGGTGGTGCAGTCTCCATCCTTGGAGGTTTTTAGGACCCGGGTAGACAAAGCCTTGTCTGGGATGATGCAGTTGGGGCTGGTCCTGCTTGGAGCAGGGGTTGGATAGATGTGACCCCCTGTGCTCCCTTCAACCCTCCTTGTCTGTGACTCTGATATCTCTTGCTCTTCAGCTTGTCTGTGGTGCTATTTGCCACCTCACCTCTTTCCCCCACCCTGCTTTGCCTATCTAGGCTGCCATAATAGTGCCCTGCTACCCCATCTACACACATGTTCTTTAGTTAATGCAGGTTAAGGCAGGCTAATGTGCATTTTCCCAGTACCTCACAATGGAGGTACTAGATTTAATGCGTATTAACTAAAGCACATTAATGCACGTGTAGATGTGCCCATTGCTTCCATCAGGTCCTTTCTGGCCCTTCTGTAGCCATCAGACCTGGGACCTCTTCACGGCCCACACTGGGGGGAGAAGGCAGATTTGTCCTCGTAGCCGTGGTGGGGAACTGGGGGTGGCCCGTGGTGGGGGCCAGCTAGGTCCAGTGAAATAAGAGACAGTCTCCTGGCCCCGTCCTTCAGCACAAGAGAGAGTCCATGAAAGGAGAGAATTCATTTCTGTGGGAAGCGCTCCTTCCACACAGTCTTGGTTTCCTTTTTTGCAGTCCTTATTCTTTTCCTTTCTTCCCTTTCCAATTTAGCAGTGTGATGGCATGAAAAACCTCCTCGTCCTCCTCCTCCTTTTTTTTTTTCCCTGACTAGAGGGGTTTTTTTTATTTTTACCCCCTTCACGTCGATGCAGTTAAAGCGGCCCTATTAAAATGCTGGCCTCTGCCAAGAATCAGCGCGCCCGAGGAAGAGCATTAAAGATTCAACAAATAGCAGAGAATTGGGATTGATCCTAACCTTCCACAAATGGGAGCACCTTAACCCATTAATCAGCCCGTGCCTTCGCTTACAGGATGATGGCCTCAGAGCTGGGCCTTTTCAGGACTAAAAGCCGGTTAAATATTTATCATGGCTGGGCAGCGGCTTCCCTGTCTGCCTTTGCAGAACCTCTCTCTACCACACAGGGCTGCATCTACTTAAAAAGTTGCATAGTAAGTCAGCAGTCATTAAAAAGCTTGATTATGCCAAGATGCTCTGGCTGTTTTCTAACTCGCGGGAGATGTAATGGGTATCTCAGGTCCCCATGGGTCTTCTGTTGGCCGATGCTGGGCTTCACAGGCCAGGCTTTGTATCTCCTAGCTCGGCCCATATTTCCACTCCACCTCCTTGCAGAAGGACGTGTTGTTTCCTTGGCTTGCCTTTCATAGGATGCTAGCGCTGTGGGGCTGCAGAGGTCAGCTCGTGCAAACAGACGTGCAGTTGCAGTTCACGAAAAGGCAAAAATCGTGGCATATACATGAGCCCCTCTAATCCAACCCGGGCCTGGGGCACTGTCCAAACCAGCCCAGATGTGTCCTTGTCTAATCTGATAAAGGGTTTCTCCACTTGGGTATGGGGAGCAAGATTTCACACCGTTCTCTCTTCAACAGTACCCTAAGATACAGGTCTCAGCCCTAAGGGTCTGAGAAGAATCAGTCCAGTTGCCTCCAGTGCCATGGGGCAGCCCGGACCTGACTGGGTCAAGCTGGACATCTAGGAGGGAGGTCAAGTGGAGACATGCCTGTTAGGGGAGCAGAGGCAGAATCAGGGCCTTGGAAATGGCCCGGGAACCCAGAGCAATATAGGCCTGCATGTGCACCCGACTGCACGGCACGCTTGTGGGGAGGAGATGAAACCAGTGCCCCCCGGAGCTGAAAGCACAGCGGTCCCTGCTTATCCTTCGCACTGGGGATTGACCCAGGTGGAGCCTGAGCTGTGGTGCAATTCAGTTTGAGGAGCCCAGGTGCTGGGGCAGGCACGTGGGCTCCTCGAGGGGCAGCAAGAGGAAGGAAGGGCACTCCTCTGGCACCCGGGCCGCCTTCCCACACGCGCACGCAGCTCTCCCCAAGTGCTGACCACCGCTCGGCGTGAGCGAGGCTTTGACCGATTCAGATGAAAAGCACGAATGGCTCAGTTGAGACAACACAAGATCCGCCGGCTGCTTGGTTTGAGGGTTTCTTTTATCACGCCGCAGCTGTAGCAACGTGCCTTCCCCTTCCCGCTTCTAGCTTCTGATGTGCAAAGCCTTGTTAAGCATTTGCCCCCCCCTGCAAAAAAAAAAAAGAGAAAAGAAAGAAAAGAAGTGTTTCATTATCCACATATCAAGCTTGTTTCTCTGCTGTCACGCACCCAAAAAGTTAAACGCGTCTGATCAAAGGCGCGTAAACGCAGCTTCAAAACAAATGCCCTCCAGCCTTGCCAAAAACACGGAGCCGTCTAAATGCAGGCCCTTTGCGAACACCCGGCTTGTATTCCCACATGCGTGGATCTCTCCCTCCTCAAAGCGGATATGTAATGCCGTGTAATTTAATTTTTCAAAGCTCTGTGCATGCACGCGGCAGCCGGGAAGCTGAGCTGAGTGTATATTAACCTTTGCAGCAGCAGGGCTTTGGCTGTTGCAGTCCCCCGCTTTCCCTGGGGCAGGTTCAGGTGTGATGTCTTGTGTTGTGTCTGGGGCGACTTTAGGAGACTATTACCGGCTTTGGCTCAGTGAGGCAGGTAGATTTGCATCCTATAGGCTAACCAGAGTGTGTGCGCATGCACATGCACAAAAATGTGCATGTATGACAAGCTTTCATGAGCTGCAGCTCGCTTCATTAGATGCTGAAGTGAGCTACAGCTGTTCTCTATCTCTATATCTTCCTGTACCTGTACCTGTGTGCTGCTGTCGTTTCAACAGCTCTCTCTGGCTGCAAGGCCTGGACATGCACTAGGGCACTGGAAAAGCGAACGGAGACTTTAAAAAGGCGGCACTTCACAAGACTTTTACGCATACCCTACACTGCACACAGAACAAATGAATCTGTGAAAGATCAAATCAGACAGGAAGTCAGCAAATCCGAACGCCTACTTGAAATCAAAAGAAAAAGAAAGATGCAGGGGTTGGGGCGTGTAACAAGACAGCCTGGCACCCTTGCCAACACCATCCTACTGTGGGTGAATGAAGACCTAGGACATGCTGGATCTTTAACATCCAAAACTGGATGGGATTAAAACCGACTGATTGTACAAGGATTGCAAAAGACCCAGAAGAACGGAGGAAAGTTATTGGCACGTTAACGGTGCCCCGACGCTTGGTGCGGCCTCAGGACTGAGCGCTCTGTCGGTGTTGGTGTGGATCTGTGTCGATATAGATGTCGATGTAGATATAGATATTGACTCTGGTTAGTCTATAAGATGCAAATCTCTCCTGCCATCTACTTGACTTCAGACTAATGCAACTAGCAACCTCTCTCAGTGAGGACAGCACCGGCGATCTCTTTTTCCAGAGGTGGATGGAGAAGGGAGCCGTGGGCAGGGGCCATTGGCGCGCTGGCTAGGGGCACGATGTTGGCCTCTTGCAGCTTCGTGCATGTACAAGGTGCAGGAAGGGCAGACTTCCTTCCATGGATGCATGAACCGAACGCTGCCTGATTGCAGGGGGAAGAAGATGAGAGGGTTGAATATAAAATTGCTGAGCTCTGTAATCCCCAGAGAACCGTGAGGCCAGGACCTCCAGCTCAGCTGAACGCCATGGGCATGGAGCATGGAGGGCAGGGGTAGCTTGAAGATCCCTCTGCGCCCGCAGCCTGTTTCCAGCATAAGTTAGAGCAACCTTCAGGCTGCTTTATGTTGCACAAGCTGCCATTTGGCCTGCAGGGATCATTTAGGCAGAGGGGGATCTGCTGAAAGCCGGGGTGCCCACCCACCCCTTACTTTGTTCCCCCATACCTCCTTGCAGATGTTAGCTGCATGGCAGGAAGCTCTGTGTCTCCCATTGTCCAGCCAGAGAGTGGGGATCATGTAACTTAGGCAATCCTACACCCTCCAGCTTCAAAAACCGTCTCACCCACCCACATGCAACCCTCCCCTTAGTCATAGATCATTAGGGGCTGGAAGGGACCTTGTAGATCATCGGGTCCAGCCCCCTGCACCAGGCAGGAAGAGACAAGTGGGGCCAAGTGACCGCGGCGGGGTGACCGTCCAGTCTCCTCTTGAAGGTGTCCAGGGTAGGCGATCGCACCATCCCCGGAGGGAGTTTATTCCAGTCTGGACACCCCGACTGTAACATGAAACATGGAAACATGCACATTTGGGGCTCGATTGGCCTTCAGGTTTTTAACCACGCAGCTCCCAGTCAGGTCTCATTTCCAGGGGAATAAATATCTAAAAACTCTCTGTTGTATTAAGAAAACAAAAATAACAGAAGCTGGGATGATTGCGTGATTCCCGGGAGTCCCGGAGCTAGGGCTTTAAGATCTCGCCAGCCTCTATCTGTGGCGGTTGCGATCCCTGGCAGCTGTGCACGGGCGGCTGACCCGGCAGGCAGCTTAAACAGAGAACAGTTGACGAGGCCAGTCCAGGGGCCGTGACCTTTAAGTCGGAAAAGGCGTTTTCCACCCCTTGCAGGCCTGTGAATAGCAGATCTGTCTGACCCAGGCCGGGAGCCTTGGCAAGCGCCGTCCCTGCTGCACGGCTCCGGCCCAGCCCCTTTCCTCCGTGTGCGTGCGAGTCCTCTGGGACGTGCCGAGCTTCCCGTCTCCCTTGGCAGGGGCAGGCAGGTGGCAGGGTCCTCCCACGCTCCCCTCCATCGCTTCCCATTCCCAGCGCCTAATTGCACTAACAGGGAAGATAAAATGCAATCAGTGTCCCGCCTGCCCTTGTGTGATCCCGGGTGAGCCGTGGGACGCCCTGCGAGCCGCGGGGACGTGGTCGGAGGTTAACAGCGGTGTCAGCCTTCATAAATCATCGCTAATGAGGCGCGGGGCAGAGCCGAGCCGAGGCCTCGGCTTGCGGTGTCCGTGTAGCCGTCTTTGTCTTTTCTCTGCTTTGCTTTATGGGTGGCTGGGCTGTTGGAAAGACCCCCGGGGAGCTGAGAGCCCAGGAGCGGGGCCGCCCAGGTGGGCTACTACCCGGGCGGATGGGACGAGCTGGCTGTGGGACACACTGCCGTGCTGAATGAGGGACACCGGGTTTGGCCTCAGGACCTGGGGATATCCTGGGCCACTTCTCTAGGCTCACCCCCCTTTGCAAGGGTGCTGTCGGCCCCAAGCCCAGCTCCTCCACTGGTGCACAGAGAAGCGCTTTTGTGAAGTGCAGTATTGCATTTATCTTGCACGAGGCCCAGCTCGACACAACCTGGCTGGGATGATGTAGTTGGGGCTGGTCCTGCTTGGAGCAGGGGTTGCACTGGATGTGACCTCCTGAGCTCCCTGCCACCCTCATTTTCTATGATCTCTAGGTTGTAACCCCCCAGCAAAAGAGGCATGTCCCCTTTGAGCCCATTTGTAATTCCAAGGGAACTCTCCCTTCCCCACCTCCTACCCCCCAAACCAACTTGTCCTTCCCAGCAGTGTTTGCAGCCCCAAAATTGCAGATTTGGGCCTTCTGCTTAGACAGCCAGATGCTGCATTCGGCGAGAGACCATTTTAGAAATGGAAATGATTTAGGGAGAGGAGGGGACAGACAGCGGCGCAGCGGTACAGTCGAAGCGTGGTGTCTATGCGTAAAAAAAAAGAGAATATTTATTGATGCATCATTGAGTTGTAAATCATTGATATTTCTAATTATTTCAGGTGGTGTTTGGGGGATTCATTAGGAAATCTGGTGCGTGTCTACGGGTGTATTTGTAGGCATAGTTATGGAGCTGAAAAGACGCTTAAGAGAGGACATGACAGCAGTCTTCAAATACCTGAAGGGTTGCCATAAGGATGAGAGAAAGCAGCTTTTCTGTCTTGCTGCACAGGACCAAGGGCTGGAAGTTGCAGCAAAGCAGGTTTGGGTTGGAGATCTGGAAAACTTCACTATCGGAGCAGGGAGGCCGTGGGATAGACGCCAGGGAAGGGGGACTCTCCAGCACTGGGGGTGTCCAGGAGAGGTTGGGCAGCTCAGGGTCAGACCGATGCGGCACTGGGGGCAGGAAGGGATTTCCCCCTGCTCAGACTGGTGCACACTGGGGGGGTTTGCCTTCCTCTGCAGTGGGGGCACAGCCTATGCCTGGGGTCTCTGGAGCATCTGTGAACCCCCTTTGCAGCAGCTGGATGTTGGCAGCCGTGGCACTAGTCCCGCGGCTCTCCGATGCCAGTCCGGGCGATTGCTTCCCCTCCTTCCCCATCTGGATCCAATAGCCTGGCTCAGCGAAAAGTCACAGCAAGCAAAGCACTGAAGAGCAACCCCCAGCCCCTTCCCTTTGACGTCTCCTCCCAGCTGAGTTGTGAGCCGTTCTCCCAGCCGGCAGAGAGGGCCATAAGCAGTGAGACAGTGGGAAAGATGTGGTCCCCTATGCCGGTGCCAGCACGGCATCTCGGCTGCACTCACGCTTAGGCCTGTCTGCCCCCTGCTCTGTTTCTCAGTGCATTTATTCCCATTTGTTTCATAGACTCACAGACAACCAGAGTGGAAGGGGGCTCAGGGGGTCACATCTATCCAACCCCTGCTCCAAGCAGGACCAGCCCCAACTCCATCATCCCACAAAAGGGATGTTTCCCCAAAGGGGGAAAGTTGCATGACCTGCAGCAATAAAAACTCAAGAAGAAGAGTGAGAGTGAAGCCAGCAGGACTCCAGAAGGACCCAGTGCTTGGAAGAGCGAAAGATCCTCGGGGCAAAATTGCTCCCTTCTCTCTTGTTTGCTTTACCGCCAGACTAGGGGCCTCTTCGGAGATGAATTGCATTCATTTGATGTATTTGCTGCCCTCCCCAGCAAAGATTTGGGGTGGCCAGAAGTGCGAGAACTGAATTGCACCAAGAGGACAAAGTGGCTTGGAAGGAACAAGAATATCACGGCAGCAGGGTGAGATCAGGGCGGTGCTGTGCTAGGCGCTGTACGGAGATGTAATGGGAGTCAGTCCCTGCCCCAGCAGGCTCCGAGTTTGCACGGAGCAAAGGCGATTATTCCTGTTTTACAGTCAGGACCCAGGGAGCCGACCTTTATAGGTGCTGGGTGCCTGCAGCTCTGGCTGACTTCGGGATCTGATGGAGACTTGGCACCTCTGAACAGCACACGGGGAGCTGGTTGCAGCCTGGGCCTTGGGAAGCCCACACCTTGGCTCCAAGGACGTGGCTGTCTGCAGTGGAGTACATTGAAGGGAGGGTCTGGCGTTGAGGGAGGGGCTGGCAGGCAGCACTGGTTCCTGTATGGCCATGCACCAGTGACTTCCCCCTCTCCGTGCATCAGTTCCCAGAGGATAAGCAGGGAACGGTGCTGCATCCAGCCCCCCACACCCTGAAATCAGTTCTCCCTGGAGCTCAAATAACGGGAAGGCTCCCATACGTGAAGTCAGGTGTGTATGTGGGCTGGATCGGGGCTTGAAATTCCCTTTGCA
Source organism: Alligator mississippiensis (assembly GCF_030867095.1). NCBI lineage: Eukaryota > Metazoa > Chordata > Crocodylia > Alligatoridae > Alligator > Alligator mississippiensis. The sequence goes on from NC_081826.1 coordinate 300,460,798, forward strand.
GCTCCTCAGGGTGCAGTCCTCCCATAGAAACCACAGAGGAACCAGGAGGGAAGGGCTTTGCTGCGGTGCATCTCACCCCAGAAGCTGCTGCCTCTTCTCCAACGAGGTCGGGAAGCCTCCCCAGGTTGCTCCAGGACTCCCTCTCACCTGCAGTCCTTTATTCGAGGCTGGAAACAGCACATCCCAGCTCAGCGAGGAGTGACGGCCTCCGTGCCTGGACTGCTGGGAGACGCTGCGTGGCAGGCGACGAACTACAATGGTCCCCCCCAAGCCTTGCCATCCATGAGAGGGGATTTGGGGGCAGTACATAGCAGAGATCATCGATGCACCCTTCTTGCTCCGATGCTGGCTGCTTCCAGCCGCTTCCCCCGCTGCACAGCCCACGGCTTCGAAGTCACGCTGGCTTTCTTCGTGGCATCAATTGCTTGCATCTGAAGGGGGAAGCGAGCCAGGTGAAATCCAACCCCAGCTCCCGGCCCTCCCTTGAGCGGCCCGTTCCCCCACCCCACCGCCCATGCATGACAGATTCCCGTCTTCCGTCCCGGCTCCCGGCATCTATGCGCCCCATTGTTCAGAGGCATGCGGCTTCCATGGCTGGAGGCGGGTATTACCAGGACTGACTCATGAGCCAGCAGCACCATCCGGCTCCTTGATGCTGGCACAGTTACAGTTGTGCCCGCGGGACCTGGCATGCAGCTGGCTGGCACGCGGGGAGGTTTGCTGTCTGGTTGGGGGGGACCCCAGGGCCTAGGTTGGGGGTGGCAGGAGGAAAGCAGGTGGAGAGGTGTGTTACAGCCAGATCCTGTGCGCAGAAGCATCCTGCGTTTTGTTCTTCCAGACAGCTCGGTGCACGAAGGGGGCTGGCAAACACGGAGAGGACAGGGGCGTTTGCCCATCCCGGATGGGGATCATCTAGACTTAGAGCCTCAGGGATCATCTCCCCGCTGACCAGCGCCCGGTACTCCTAGCCCCCCTGGCTCTGAGAGTCCTGGGATCAGCCAGGGCTTTGGCCTTGCAGCAGCCAGCTAAGGGATATCACCAATTTTGGGGGGTAGATTAGCAAAGGTTGAGTCTGAGACTTCGCTGCAGGCTGGATCTCAACCCCCTCAACCCTTGCTTTCCAGCCTGATCCACCCTCCTCCTCTCCCCAGCAGCAGCCCCTGGGCAGGCGGCCGTGCCCGCACCAGAGACAGCTGCCTTTCAGCGACTGCGTGAATGAATCCCGTGCAAAGTGCCAGGCGCTTCTGGCCAGCTGGCTAATTCAGGCCCTGAGCGAGTTGAGTGCGGGGGAGAGGCCCGGTGCATACGCTGGCAAATGCCGGTGCAAAAGCATCTCTGCCTTTCCAGCAAGAGAGCTGCAGGAAGGGGGAAGCTAGCTCTTCCATCCCCATCATCTGCCAGCATGGCCGAGTGCAGAGCCTCTGGTATCGCAGGTGGTTGCTGGCTGTCGGCCGTGCGCTAGGTAAGGTCTTCTTGTGCAAGGGGATTTATTTGATGATTGCCTTGCCTCTACCCTCACCCCCATGCAACCAACCTCCTCCTAACGTGAGAGCAGCTTGACTTCTCACCAGGTCCCCAGAGGTTTCCAGAGAGCTTTCAGCCTGCCTTTAAATATCATTCACACGCGGGGTGGAGGCACAACCTCTGGGCCGGCCCTTTGCTTTTATTGGCATGCAATTTGTCTTCCCAAAGAAGCTGCTTTCTGAGACAGCATCTGGTTTGGAAATGGGAAAATAGCACTGAAAAAAAATATCCCCCAAATGTATCAGTGCTTGGTGGCTCTGCGTCTTGCATTTGCTGGCAGCCTGGGCCGTGTTGTGGTAGCATGACCGAATTCGCAAAGCCACAAAAGTGTTGGCAGCCAGGATTAGCCTGGGGGGGTATCCAGGCTGCCAAGTGCATCATGAGCTGGTAGGTTTTTGGTTGCAACCGTGTTGGTCTAAGGACATAGGCAGGCCAGGTTCTTTGGGTAAATGTGATATCTTTTAGATCAACTGCGTCGTTGGAAAAGAAATGTTCTGCATGAAATCCAGGGGGGCAGACCCAACACCCTCGGATTTGAGCAGCCAGCCCCAGGTCTCAACTGATGAATAACTGAGACTTTGCAAACAGGTCTCTCCAAAGTCTTCAGCCCACAGTTACGTGGCACAAATGTGTTCAGAGCCCCCGGGATCCAGTTTGCAGATGATTTGCTGAACGAACAGCAGCTGAAGGTCCTCCCGAGCCGAGAAGGAGGCCTCTTGCCTTAGCTCTTCCCACTCCCAGCCTCTGCCAAGGTCCTTGGCTTTGCTCAGTGGAGCTGGATGGAGCAGGGGGTGACAGGTGGCGCCGAGCTAACCAGCGAGCTGCTCAGAGATTGTTTTGATAGAAACGTCCTTCCTTTGTGCATCGTCTCCTTCGAACTCTTTAAAAGACCCAAACTAAAAAAATGCAGGTGTGTGGGAGAGGGGTTGATTTGACTGGTGTTGTCTTTTGCAGATAGTTTAAAGGAAAGGAGGGGGAAAAAAAGAAACCCAACCCTTGCACAGAGTGTCCTAAAGACGTGGGGCTGGAATGGACCCGGAGGGTCACATCTAATCTGAAGACAGGATCATAACTTTTATGAGCCATGGGCCGATAACACCTTGCTTGCTGGGCTGGTTGCAGCTTTTGCTGACACTTTGGTGTCCCCGGGGTGCTGCCTGGGGAAATAAGTGGTGGTTATTTGCAGCTTGTAGCGCTGGGCAGCTCAGACTGCAGCCGCGCGCCTTGCTCATCCCCCACCTGGAGCATCGTCCTGGTTTTGGTACAAGGGAGGCCTGCTGGGGTTTTCTGAGGGTTAATCTATCTTTGCATTCAAAACCCCTTGCCTCGTGCCCAGCCCACTGTTGCAGGGAGCCGTGTTCCTCCCTCTGCTTCGTGGCAGCTATGCAAGGTGTTGCGAACCCCAGCATCTCCACGTCCTCCTCAAAGCATCAAGCCCAGAGCCGCACACTAGCGGCAGCGGCGAGCAGAGCGATGCTGTCACCTCCCATGTCTGACATGCGCGCTCCTGTGAACGCAGCCCGAAATAGCAGTTCTTGTGACTGCATTGCCCTGCTGACTCACGTCACGGCGAATCTGTGATCCGCCAACACCCTCGGCTGCCTCGGCTGTGGTAATGCTCAGCCTGTCATCTCCCAACCACCTTTGGTTTTCTTGCCCTCTGTGCAGCACCTTGCACTTGCTTCCATTAAACTCTGTTGTGCCTGGTTCTCTGGTGTGGCAAGACCCTTTTGAATCCCCCCCCGCTGGCTCCTTCCAAGTGTTTGCAGTCCTTCCTGGTTTTTGGTCCCTTGCAGCTCTCCATCCCTGCATCCAGATCATCAGGAGATACAGCGAGGAGCCAGGATAGACCCCTGCAGTACCCCGCTCAGCCCCCTGCCCCTGCTATTGCAGCACTGATGCATTCATCGTTACCCCTTGCTTGGGTTATTCATCCACTTCTAGATCCGCCTAAGTGTCATTCCATCTACTCCTGGTTTCTTTAGTTTGCTTGTACAGAAAGCAGAGCCCGGGGGGCACTTTAGACACCCACTCATTCAGAGAAGCAAGAGCTTTCATAGGCGACAGCCTTCTTCTTCCACTATTCGGCTTGCAAAAAGCAGAGGATCTATATAGAAGGAGGGATATAAATATAAAAGACCAAGGAGGGAGCACTGCTGAGAGAGGGGAAGGTGATTTGAATAGGTCAGGAGGGATTAAAGAAGGCAGCTAACTCATTTGCATGATGCAAAACCGGTCACAGAACCTGGTTCAGCTGAACTACATCCATCACACGATGATTGGGCCCCTAAATGAGATATAACCCCATGCATGTGTATCACGTTACGGGTTGTAACACATTATCCGGTTGTAAAGTGTAAAGGCATCTGTCATGGCCTTCAGTGAGGGGTTTAGGAGTTATAAATACTCACCCAGGGAATGGGATAAAAATCCAGAGTCTGCAGGCAGCAGAGAGGCACTGTCAGCAGGTGATGATGGTGTTGGCGGACAAACCCTCATGTTATCGTCCATGTTGTTTGGTCCAGTGATGCTGTGGGTCTGCATTGATGAGGGGCACCGCTGGCATTGAGGTCTGGAGCAAGGTTTGGTGAGAATAAGAGTTTGGACAGATGCTGTTTGAGGTTGGCAGGGGGCACCCATAAGCCAGGGTGGGCTTGTCCCCCAAGGCTGCCTATAAAATAGTCGGCATGTTTCCAGGAGGGGTTGGAGGCCATGCATGATGGTGTTTGAGCAGGGGGTGGCAGGTATTCAAGCAGAGGGACCCTCTTGTCCTTGTCCTGGGGTGGGGGATGGCACCACTGTGTCCCCTCATCCATCCAGCTACGTCAACCTGGAAATCAAGTTGCTCTGTCCCGGTCACAAATCCATGCTGGCTGCTAGTGATCACCCCATCCTCCTCCGGGTGCTTGCACACACACTTGAGTTTTGAGTCAGGCTGGCCGGTCGGGCGCCCTCCTTGCTACCCCTTTCCTAAAGACGAGCTCCGTCAGCCCTCTGGCATGCGAAGGCTTGAAAAAGCAAAGGCAAAGGCAACTTTTTGCTGAAGACTATCACTAGGTTTCTGGTGAACCGGGTCTCTGAGCCGAGCTTGCGGGATAGCGAGCGAGTTCTGCATTTATTTGGGCATTTTGACGGGAGTGAAAGCTGTTGGCAAGCCTCTGAAAGCAAACCTCTAAATATTTTCTACCATCCAAAGCCTGGCCCCGTTGCTCATGGGAGTTTTGCTCTTGACTTTTTTGGAACTGGGATGCTTTTTCCTGGGGAGGCAGCATTGCTTAAAGGCACCGGATCAGAGAAGAGCTGGTCATTAATACCAACCCGTGTACACTGGGACAGCGTTCCCTTTCTGCTTAGGAGCTTGCAAGCTGCTCAGCGAGGCACGTGACCTTTAGGAGGTGTTTTCTTTAGATCGCAGTCAGCATTTCTGGCAGTGACAAAGTTATCTGAGCCGTTGCAGGGTAATGCTGACTTCGATCCCAGCTCGCTGGGTAGGCCTGGAGCCGGTTGTGCGGTCTGGTGGGTCTCAGCACCCCCGCTGTGGTCCAGCCGGCAGCAGATCCTTGCTCCCCGCCTGCCCCGCAGACAACCAGCTGTCTGTCAGTCCCAGCGAGCACCGCTGGTTTTGCATCTGTGGAACAATAGTGTAGCCCGCGCGGCTTCCCGGGATCTGGAAATGCTTCCTCTCCTAAAAAGTCCAAACTGGACTATGATGTAATCGCACTTAGCAGGCGCTTTCCTGCTTGAACGTGCCGTTAATGCAGCTCATTAGGGGCAAAGACTCGGTGTATGCATGGGTGTGCGAGCGTGCACAGAGCCCAGGACCCGACTTCCAGCTGTGATCTCTAGGAGCGGCTTCTTTCAAACGCCAGCTCTTTATTCCAGCGTGGTACCTTATTTCTGCCAGCAAGTCTTTGCCTCGAGGTCAGGTGTGAGCGGCTTGGCACCGGTGTCCACCGCTGAGCTGCTTTGCATGCTTAGCTCTGGTCATCCTCGCTGGCCTTGTGCCAGACTGCTGGGCTCAAGTCCCCACCTGCCACAGATGCCCCATCCTTTGGCAAGTCACTTAAAAACAGTGCCCTGCCTCTGATGGTAGCAATAATAGATGTTTTGGAGGGGAACGATATGTACAGGGCATGTCCAGAGTGATTCGGCCCCTCTCTGGTGCAAGGCTGGGAGAGGACGCATCCCTGTCCACTCTGTCTCCTCCCTGTGTGAGCCTGGCTTTGCCCCCTCGCCAAACTCCTGCAGCGAGGAGTTCCCCAAGTCCCAACTGCAGAAATGGGAGCGCTTGGGCAGCGAGACCTCCTCTTCGCTGGCTGGCCTGGCTCAAGTCTTGCAGCATTGCTGGGCACGGTTCACAGCTCTCGCTACGTGTCTTCCAGCACCCGGCACGACTAGCCCTGGATTTCGTCTGAGCCCGCTAGGCACTCTCATAAGCCGAAGCATAAATAACGCCGACGGCCGAGGAAAGCTCCTTGAATCGGGGCTGCGGCGCGAAGGCTCAGGTGCGTGCTCGGAAAGAGCTTCGTGCCAATGTTTTGTGAAGTTTTAGCCCTTCTGCAATGCCTCTTTACTTCAGCTAGAGCCTAGCTGGGAAGCAGGCACGAGCTGTCCGTGGGAAATTATTCCAAGGCCTTTGCTTAGCTCTGTTCATGTGTCATGAAGAAGCAAATGGGGCTTTGCTGTAACCCGGGAGTCACCGCTGAATTATTTGCCCACATAGAATAACTGAATAGATAAGCAAGAGCTGCCTTCTGTTGCACACTTGTCCCCCCGCCCCCCAAACAATCTCTGCTTGGAGATGAGGTGAGCGTAAGCAGGGATTAGCTTGTTAAGCTGTGACAGTTCATTACCCTTTCCTGGACTTTTTTCTATGCATTTCCTTTCCAGGCACTGCACTGCTGCAAGCTGAAAGCGGTGGGAAAAGCCGGGGAATAAGAATAAAACTTTTTTGCATGTGCAAATGTTTCCAAAATTTCCGTTTCCAAAGTTTCTTGGTGGCCCGTGAGTTTTTTGCAAAGCTGGTGACGGGGCTACACAGCTGGCATATCATTGAATCACAGGCAGCGAGGGGTGAAGGGAGCTCAGGAGGTCACATCCAGTCCGACCCCCTGCTCCAAGCGGGACCAGCCCCAAATACATCATCCCGGATCAGTACGTGCCCTCAGCGTGTTGGGGGTGGGTTGCTTGGTCCAGAGCTGTGCTTGCTTGTGGTCTGCTGAGAACTTTTTTTAGTGCCACTTTTCTCCATATGTTTGCATAGCAGCCTTAGGGGACTTAAACACATGATTCTCATGGAAGTTAAAGGAGGTTGTGCCTCTCAACCCCCTAGGCTGCTGTTGCATTCACCTTTCTAAGTGACTTCGGGAGAAGCTTCCTGCTAGCAGAGGCCTCGTTAACCGAGCAGACCTAGCAGAACGAAGTCCAATGATGTCGAGCAAGTGCACGCTGGAAATAGCAATGGTGTGTAAAAGCTGCAGCCCCAGCCCAGGACCCCGCTGTGTGAGATGCACAGTGTGAGCACACAGCAAAAAGACACAGCAAAAGCCTCAAGCTGCTTATAGGGGATGTGTACGATAAGGGATAACGGATGGAGAGAGGAAGCTGGAGGAGCCCAAAGAAAGACTGCTCAGTCCAAGGGAGGTTTAAGAAGGGATTTGAAGCAAAACAAGACCAAACCAATGGTGGTGTCGATGCAAGTTAGCAGGGCGAGGGGAGACTTGTGTTCGCCCATCCTTGCTGCCCTGCCGTCTCCAGGACTCTGCCTGGAGTTGGGGCCATGAGTTGCACCAGCCCAGCCTGACCTCAAATCCCTGATGACCAGGAGCCTTTGGGGGCTGCGGTCTCGAGCATTTAGGGGACCCTAGAACAAGGAGCCATGGGCTCGAGTTGCAGCAAGGGCAGTTGAAGTTCGATATTAGCACGGACGTGTTCACTAGGAGGGCAGTAAGGGGGAGGAATGGAGAGCAAGCACAGGCAGCGTGGCTCTGCTAAAGTAACTCTACAGATGAGAGGTAGCAGTGTGGTGCAGTGGTTAGGGCACCGGACTGGCAGCCTGCATGATGTCTCCACCCTCTCCAGTGACCTGCTGGGTGTTGCCCCTTCCCTACACCCCTCCAAGCTGGTTGTATGGGGCAGGTGCCGGGCATCTACCGGGTGGCTGGCACAGAAGGGGGGCGGATCCGGATTGCAGCCGCTGGGCACAGCTGCAATTAAACCCGACAGCAGGCGCAGGGTAACAGGTGGTGCAGCGAGTGCCGGTGCCAGGGGGGCCGTGCCAGCTGCTTGCACAAAAGCCAGCATCGGAGCTGGAGCCGGGCGAGCTGCCCCCTCCGGTGCCAGCCCTGGACACACTCCCTCACCGCCACCTTTTCAAAGGAGGAGCGTGACTCATTCTCTCCCTTTAATTTTCCAAATGGAAAGGGATCGGCTCTGCTGGCAGGTGCCCAGCGGATGCCCCCGGAAGCAGAGCACTGCAGCTTTCCAGAAAGGGCAGGCTGAGTGCAAGCTGCCCTACCTATGCCCAGCTAGCCTTCGCCTTCGCTCGACTTGCCCTTTCTGGAAAGCCGCATGCCCCTGCCTTTGCACTGCGGGGGACAGGAGGGAAAGGGCACGTCAGGCTGCTGGGGAGCCTGCCCTGGGAGGAGAGCCCCCCTCGAGCATCGCCCAGGGGTGAGCCCTGCAGGGTAAGCGGCTGCCCCTTGGGGTCCTCTAAGATGCAGCGTCCCCCCATCTCCACGTTGTTCTGCCTTCAAGCACGGCTGTGCTCCACCCCAGAGCTGGCCGCATCCATGGTCTGCCTCACACTCCCTCCATCCATGCCTCCCCTTGGAGGTTTCCGCCTCTTGCACTTCTTCTGCTCCATCACGTCCTTCCCGTAGCTCTGCGTACAGCCTCCGAGGGGGCCTCTCGGCAAATTGCATCCGTTTCATGGCAGGAGCCGCTAGCGCCGCAGAGCCCCCCGGAGAGGCTGGCACGCCACACTGCCTCAGCCCAGCGCATATGGCACAGGCTGGCAGGCGAATGGGTCCATCCGGATCCGGTTGCGTTGCTCAGGTCCCCCCCGCCCAGGCTGCGTTTTGCCTGCCGGTGCCTTTGCAACGCCTGCTGCCGCAGCCCGCTGGCGTGTCCCGGGGATCGCATTAGGAGCGCAGCATGTACGCTCCCGCAGGCCTGGCCCAGCCTCGAAGCGCGGTTCCCTGCCAATTGCCCGAGTCGTTTGCTGCTTTCCCTATGGTGAAATCAGCCTTCGCCTGGATTGTGCCGCAGCAATTACCCGCTCTCACATCTGGACCAGGAAACAGGCCATCGCTGCCTGCTTTTTCAGCGTGAGACGAGGGCAGGATCCCTGGTCTCTACGGTGTCACTGAGAGCCCCCCCGAGCTCTGGTGGGCTGAGTTTTTGGGGTGCTTTGCATTGCTGCTTCTCTCCCATGCCCACCTAGGCTTGCAGGGCAGAAGGTGGTAGGTGAATTGAATGCAAAACCCTATCCCTTTCAAGCCCTGCCTGTGTTCATCCCAGGGCTGGCATCCCCCCCACTTGCTTCAATTCACGCTGGAGAGATGCCTGCATCTCGTTGCTGGAGATGTTGAAGGGCTCTTCGGTCCTTGCCACGAGGCCTTCTCCTTCCACGCTGATGCAATCCCCAAGCAGCGAGCAGCTGGGAAATGGAGGAAGCCTGCATCCCTCGGGTTTCCTAGGGATGACAGGGAGGCAGAGAAGGACGGGCAGTGACTTGGCAGGAGAACGGTGTTAGCCAGGAGCCCAGCGAGATCAAGGCGAGGGCCACGGATGGATCTGACCCCGTGGGTACCGGCTCAGCAGCCCACAGCTCAGGGGAATGGGATAGCGGTCCCCCTGCACATGGCGGAGGCTGGCACACGGGGACCCGGGGCATCTGCTGCCTCTCGGTCCCCCATGAGCAGCACGCGCTGTCCGACAAAGAAGGAGGCAGGGGATAAAATTAGCCTGGATGAAGCCATGGGAAATGCCCCATAAGGACTAAGACAAGTTGTGGGCTGGGTAATCTGGAGAGGAGCCTTTTTCTGTGGCAGCTGCATCACCTCTGGGCAGGAGCGGGCGGCACGGCATGGTGTGTGTGCATATGCATGTGTGTGCATGCATATATGTGTGCCAGCCGCCACACCACGAAAGGGACCCAGGTGTCCTGCCCCTCGATCCAGTGGTCTGGCCACTGGGCCCCTGTCTCTGGGGTCCTGGACCCTGATGAGCGCTGACCTCGGGCTTCTGCACCCCCTGCTCGGCCACGCAGCGTGGGAGAGATTGAAGGGAGGTGGCAACACGTCTCTGCCTTGGTGCTTTAGTGCTAAACAGACCGATGGCTGGGAGCCAGGGCAGGGTAGGCAGAATTTGAGCTGCCCGCATGACCGAGCTGGCAGCTGCTGTGGGCAGATCAAAGCCCTGCTTTGCAGCGCTCGGATAAATTTGATCCCTCCTTGCTCAGGAGAAAAGCAAGACTTCGGTGGGATCTGCCGCCCAGCCCGGGCGAGGGTCCGGGCTCATTTTTCCATGAGGATCTGGGAGAAGTGAATGGCAGGAGCGGGGAGCCCGAATCGATAGGTGCCAGCGAAGGCGCGCGCCGGAAGATAAAGTCTATTTGCAAATTATAGACATTTGTCTCCGCGCCGCGACAAAGGGAGCTAATTGCAAACTGCCTGAGTGCCGGGTGCGCTGGGAGCTGAGCCCATCCAAGGCTGGAGCAGCAGTCACTGCTGAGCAGCTCTCGCAGAGGGACTGGGCTGACGGGACCCCCAGACCCCCCCAGATCCATCGGGGAGAGCTTGGGACCACCGGGTAACACAGGCCTGGGCACACGCCCCGGTTATGCCCGTCCCAGGCCCAGCAGTGGGACGGAGAGCGATGCGTGTCCGCACTGACACACACACGTGCACGTGGAGCTGGCGGTGCAGAGGCCAGCTGAGTGGCCGCAAGGCCAGGACCACAGCAAGTCTGTTTGCAGGGCATGCTCCGGGGACAAAGCCTGCAGTAAGGGCATGGAAAGGAGCTGGAGGGGAGGTGGGGTAGAGGAGCCCAGGGGCTTCTGGACTCTCAAAGGCTGCTTCTCTCTGTGCACACGTGTGCATACATGTGCACTGATGCTGTGTGCCCAAGCTGGGACCCTGGGACGCGTGCATTCACAGGGCCCTGTGCAAGCCTGCACGCACGCCCGGGCCATGCACTTTCCAGGAGCGTCTAGGGAGCCAGGTAGACATCGCTCCACTCGGAGCAAGGTAGAAGTGGGGCAGGGCATGCTTTGCTGCCTGATTGCTTAATTTGTGGTTAATCGCGGCAAGATGGGGCTCAGCCCTCGCTCCTCAGTGGTGCAGGGATGCCGAATCCCTTGTGAAACCCACCCTTCCCAGATCCCTCCTATCCTCTGGGGTCCGTCACGGGTCAGGGACCTGCCTCGCTGTACTTGGCACCTGGCTGGACCCACGCACACAGGTGTGAGCACGTGTTTGTGTGTACATCTGCACGCGTGGGGAAGTGTTCACCAGGCATTGTGGCTGTGGGCTAGGAGGATCGGGGTCCAGGGATCATTGAGCCCCCCTGGACCTCTGCTGAGCAGTGGGGAAGGCGAGACCCCTGCCCTAACAGCCGTGGCCTGCCCAAGGGGTGGGCAGCTCTGTGGGATGCTGCCAGGGTGGGCTGGAGGCTGTCCGGGACCCTGCGTCCTCTGTTGTCCCGCTCCCCCAGAAAGGCCGCCATGTCCAGGCAGTCCCGGCTCCCCGGGAAGCAGGGAGGCACGGTGCATGGTGCCCGGGGCCAGGCTGCTGGAAGTGCTCGGTGCGGGTTAAGACGGTGACATCATCTCCCAAGAGGCCGTGGCTGATGACCTCATTGCTCCGGGCATCGGTGACCATAGCCGTGCATTAGAGGGAAGGGGCGATGTTGCACCGACTGCTGACGGATGGGCATCAGCCACCTCTCTTGCTCATGTCTGAAATGCCAAGGGGGTGGTTCTCCCCCAGCTCCAGCTGGGGCAGGTGTGGTTTGTGGAGGCGGGGGTGGGTCCTGGGGCAGGAGTGGCTGCAGCAGGGACCCCGAGCACGGCGCTTGAGGGGTTAATGGCAGCCGCCAGGCTTTTTGGAAAAAGAGGCCTGTGCCGGTGACAGCCCTGGTGAGGATTGCTCCGTGCAAGGGGGGGCCGCTCCTTTGCTAATCCACTTTCCATCCCTGCTGCTTCGTCCTGCTTTAGCAATCAGGAGCCCTTTTGGAGGGGAGCGCGGCGGCCACGTCGCCAGCCCGCCAGCTGCTCCGGGCTCCCTTGGCAGCGTCTGGCTCACGGGGGCATGCACACGCACCGGGTAGGGGGGGCTCGCATGTCCCCGCACACCCCTGCAGACACGGATACGCGTGTGCAACGGAGGGAGAGCTGTGCGTGTCCACGCGCGTGCTGCCCGAGGACACGTGGCACGCAGGTGCACGCACGTCACCCTCGGCGGGCCCCCGCGACGGCACACAGGCCCCGCACGCCGCGCACGTCGCTCTCCCATGCTGAGCCTCTCGCAGGCACCCAAAGGAGCCATCGAGCCTGCGCGGGAGGCCGCGCGCTGCCAAAATCCTCTGGAATCCTTCCCCTTGCGCAAGCCCGGTCGGGTCAGCGGCCGAGTTCACAGCAGCAGGTGCGGCAGGCTCGCCTGCCTTCCCAGCACATTTTCCAAAGGTCGTTTCCCCTCCCTGCCATTGCACGGCTATTTTTTCCTCCCCTCTCCTCCTCTTCCTCCCCTGCCAGAATTCGGAGGCAGACAGGCATCTCATCCCCCCCCCCGCCGCAGGAGCAGGCAGCTCTGGACGTGGGGTGGGACTGGGCGCCGGAGCTGCTGGGGTGTGCAAGCTCCTTGCACTACGCTGTGAGCAACGGTGTGTCCCCTTGGTTGCTTCGGGGCGGACACGAGGGTCTGAGGGTTTTCATGCCCGTAACAGTGGGGTCAGAGCAGCCTCGGAGCTGCTGTCCTTGCATTGCTGAGGCTCTGTTACCTGCTTCCCGATCCCCGCCCTGCGTCGTCCCGTCAGGTGGGGCTGCTGGGACAGGCCTGGCTGCCAGCTGAGCAGTGGCTTGGACGGCGTCGTGATTGAGGTTTGGCAGGAGGTCGCTTTTCTCTGCTCCCTCCCTTCCCACTGTCTCTCTGGGAGGCTGCTTCAGCCGTGCCAGCCCGAGTGTGAACAGCACACGACCCCGGCCTCGCGTGCGCACGCACGCTCACAGAGCAACTGGCTGAGCTTTCCCCCGTCTCAGCACTCGGTTTGGGTGCTGGGTCCCTCCAGCCTTGGGCTGAAGGCTCCTGTGTTTTGCACCGGGGCTGGACCTCGGTCTTGCCCAGGCTCCCTCGGCCCGAGAGTCTCCCCGTCTCCTCGCGCCCCAAGAAGAGCGGAGGGCAGGGATATTTCTTCAGGTGATCTCTTGTTGGACTAGTTTGTCTAACTCTATCCCAGCTTCACAGCCAGTCCAATAAAAGATATGACCCTAAGAAGTCCAGGCCTCTGTGATAGGACTGCTTCCACCTACTCTCCCCCATCTCTCCTCCTCGTCACCCTCCTTCCCTCGCTCAGGTTTCTGCTCTCTTTTTCCCCTTTATTATCTCCTCTTCTCTACAAAATGGGTGCAAGCGCAGTGCAGAGTTAAACCAGTCTGAGCAGGGGGGAAATCCCTTCCTGACCCCAAATGCAGCATTGGCACGGGATGCATCTGGGTTGTGAGACTGGTACAAACTGGGGGGGGTTTGCCTTCCTCTGCAGCGGGGGCACGGCCCTGCCTGGGGTCTCTGGAGCATCTGTGAACCCCCTTTGCAGCAGTAGGAGGATGTCTGCCGCGGCCCCCCTGCTTTCCCTACGGCAAGTTCGACTGTGATGTCTGGTGCTGTGTCAGGGTTGCTGGTGGTTTTGCTGAGAGCTTGGACGGTGGATTTATTTCGGGCGATTTGGTCCCTCCCAATCCCACAGCTCTGTGCTTTTCACCAGCTGAGCACTTGGCCTATTGCAGCTGACAGCATTTCCAGGACATTTTGCAGATGTGTTTGCAGATGAAGTACACACTGAAGTCCAGTGCATCGCTCCTACGTACATGCGCTGGCCTGGACGCATGGTTAGAGGGCAGGGCAATTGCCCAGGAGTCGTGAAGGGAACTGGCAGCAGCTCATAGGCAGGGATATCTGCAGAGAGCTGGGACTGCCAGCCATCCCCTTGCCTTGTAGGAGCCGGGCTCTCTTCCCCTGCTGTTATCCCTGGTCGTGCTCCCCACTCGAGGCTTCCCCGTTTCAGACTGCCCTCCATTGCTAGCAGCCTCATCAAACTTTAATTGCTTGAGCTAAGCCATTCGGTGCTGGGTGTCTGCCTCCATCTGGACCGAGCCGGAGGGGGAGGAAGGGAGTTTCAGCTTAAACGATTCAGCTCTTTCCAGGAACAAGATCCTAGACGCACGCCTCATTTGCTCATCGCTCACAGATCCTTAGAAGGATTTTGCTGAGAAGCTCCTCAGTGAAGAGGTCAGCGTTGCAGGGTCACGGTGCCAGGGATGGGCCTTTCCTTGCTCCCCCTGGACAGAAACGCGGCTGTTGGGCCCAGGTAGAAGCGTGGGGAAGTTCTCAGACTTGTTGAAGCTCGACAGCTAAATCCTGATTTAAATCCCCACGCGGCTTTCCCCTGCCTCGAGCCACGAGGCCCTCCTTTCTCTTGTCCTCCAGCCCTTGCCTCGTTCACCGGGCACCTTCCAGCATCCGCAGCAAGCGGGGCGGGCATCCCACCAGCTGTTCCCCATCCGCGGCAGAGCTTGGACCCACCTCCACCGAACGGCAGGGGCTTGGTTAACCCTAGGGGCATAACTGGGCATGTCTATTAATGCACATTCATTAATGCACCTTAGATACTGCGCATGTAGTTTAGTACTTGTTTAATAAAGTACTAACTAAATGCACAGTAACTAGAGTTCCTGCACGGTAGCACCGGCGCATGGTTATTTTGTGACGTTTACTGCGCATTAGCCTAATACCACTGCCAAGTCCCGGAGGACTGGAAAAGGGCTAACGTGGTCCCCATTTTCAAAAAGGGGAGGAAGGAGGACCCGGGCAACTATAGGCCAGTCAGTCTCACCTCCATCCTTGGCAAAGTCTTTGAAAAAATTATCAAGGCTCACATTTGTGAGAGCCCGGCAGGACAAATTATGCTGAGGGGAAATCAGCACGGGTTTGTGGCAGGCAGATCGTGCCTGACCAATCTAGTCTCTTTTTATGACCAGGTTACGAAACACCTGGACACAAGAGGAGGGGTGGATGTCGTATACTTAGACTTCAGGAAGGCCTTCGATACGGTATCCCACCCCATACTGGTGAACAAGCTAAGAGGCTGTGATGTGGATGACTGCACAGTCCGGTGGGTGGCGAATTGGCTAGAGGGTCGCACCCAAAGAGTCGTGGTGGATGGGTCGGTCTCGACCTGGAAGGGTGTGGGCAGTGGGGTCCCGCAGGGTTCGGTCCTTGGACCGATATTCTTTAATGTCTTCATCAGCGACTTGGACGTGGGAGTGAAATGTACTCTGTCCAAGTTTGCAGATGACACAAAGCTATGGGGAGAAGTGGACACGCCGGAGGGCAGGGAACAGCTGCAGGCAGACCTGGACAGGTTGGACAAGTGGGCAGAAAACAAGAGGATGCAGTTCAACAAGGAGAAATGCAAAGTGCTGCACCTAGGGAGGAGAAATGTCCAGCACACCTACAGCCTAGGGAATGACCTGCTGGGTGGCACAGAGGTGGAAAGGGATCTTGGAGTCCTAGTGGACTCCAAGTTGAACATGAGCCGGCAGTGTGACGAAGCCATCAGAAAAGCCAATGGCACTTTATCGTGCATCAGCAGATGCATGACGAATAGGTCCAGGGAGGTGATACTTCCCCTCTATCGGGCGCTGGTCAGACCGCAGTTGGAGTACTGCGTGCAATTCTGGGCGCTGCACTTCAAGAAGGATGCGGATAACCTGGAGAGGGTCCAGAGAAGGGCAGCTCGTATGGTCAAGGGCCTGCAGACCAAGCCCTACGAGGAGAGACTAGAGAAACTGGACCTTTTCAGCCTCCGCAAGAGAAGGTTGAGAGGCGACCTTGTGGCTGCCTATAAGTTCATCACGGGGGCACAGAAGGGAATTGGTGAGGATTTATTCACCAAGGCGCCCCCGGGGGTTACAAGAAACAATGGCCACAAGCTAGCAGAGAGCAGATTTAGATTGGACATTAGGAAGAACTTCTTCCCAGTTCGAGTGGCCAAGGTCTGGAACGGGCTCCCAAGGGAGGTGGTGCTCTCCCCTACCCTGGGGGTCTTCAAGAGGAGGTTAGATGAGTATCTAGCTGGGGTCATCTACACCCAGCACTCTTTCCTGCCTATGCAGGGGGTCGGACTTGATGATCTATTGAGGTCCCTTCTGACCCTAGCATCTATGAATCTATGAATCTATGAATCTTGCACTGCCCAGTCGGCTGTTAGCACGGTTTTTAACCCCCACACTACTGGGCAGTGTTATTAGGCTAATGCACAGTAAATGTCTTGTGTAGACGCACCCACTGTGTAGAAGCAGCAGCTGGAAGTTCATCTCCTTTATTTGCCAGTGATAGGTGTGTCAAGTGCACAATGAAACCCCGAATTTCTTCAGCAAAAACTGAAAAGGAGGTGACGTCTCGTCCCAGCAAACCTTTGAGCCGTTGCTGCTGCTCTGCCCCTTCCACATGAGCTACTGCAAGGGACAGGGGGGCAGGGGCTGAGATGCCCCCCTCCAGCTCCTTTCCCCCAGATTTTAGGTAGCACCCGGGGCTCGTGTCCTGCTCACCCACTCATTGTGTTGTGTGCTTCGAGGCTCATTTCAGCTAAACGTGACAGGGCCAAAGGAAGGTGATTGGGGCAACCTTAATTAAGGCTTTTCCTCAATCTGAGCAATGGGCTCAAGCTGCAGCAAGGGAAGTTGAGGTTGGATAGTAGGAAAAACTTTCTCACGAGGAGGGTGGTGAAGCACTGGACCAGGCTATGCGTAGAGGTGGTGCATTCTCCATCCTTGGGGTTTTGAAGACCCGGGTAGACAAAGGCTTGTCTGGGATGATGGAGTTGGGGCTGGTCCTGCTTGGAGCAGGGGTTGGACTAGATGATAACGAAGCTTTGACCCACCACGTTTCCAGCCGAGAAAGGGGCCCGTTCCCTCGGCGGTGGCTCGGTGCGGGGTGTGGGCGCCGGGGCGGTGGCGGACAACATTTCCATCAGAGCCCTGTTGCTCCGCTTTCTGTAAAGACAGGCGGCATGAACATATGATGTTTTTTTAATGCTGTTTTTATGTCAGGCTTGGATTGTCTAATAGGCGCTGGCGATGCCATTTTTTACTTTAATAGGAACCGCGTGTAAGGAAATGTGCTGAGCTCAGCAGCCCGGGAGGAGGTTTTCATTATCAGGAGTCACTCTACGTGCAGATGGATGGGCTTCGGGAATTCGAAATACCATCCCTATCTGTCTGAGCTGGAGGTGTGGGCTGGGCTGCCTTCTGGTTTGGGAGAGATGGAGGAGGCTGGGGACCCGAGTGAGCCGCGGGCTTTCCCGGGCAAGCTGGGTAGTTTCTCTGCCCCAGCTGGGCCTAGTAGGGAAAACTTTGAGGCTCCCGGAGATGGGAAGCATGCACAAATGGCACTGCTTGAGCAGCTTTTCCTCCTTATGGACACTGGGCTTTTTAAGCAAGCCCCCCTCTCTTTCCCAGACACCTGTAGCATTGTTGGCTCTCCCTGCCGCTCTGCAGCCCGGCCGTAGAGGAGCCCATGCCAGCGAAAACCCAGCGGCAAGAGCAAGGTCTTCAGCCGCGTTCGTGATCCCGTCTGGCAGTGCTGCCCTCAGTCCCTGCCTGGATTGCCTCCTAAACCAGAGCCCATGCAGCTCTGTCCCTCGTCCCCAGCTCGCACGTGCTGCAAATAGCAGCTTGCTCTCTTCCCCTTCTGTAGCCAGAACCAGGCACTGCAAAGAGTGAAAGTCAAGCCGCTGGGAGAGACCGTGGCCTGTGCGTGCCTGTCCCCTGGTACCAACAGGCTGCATCAGCTTGGCACGACGTGCCTGTCCATGTTTCTCTTGCATTGCCGCTGCTATGTAAGGTGCTTGCGCTTGGCCCCTGTGAAGGGCACTGCCAAGCCCTCTCCAGGCACGGCAGCCTCTGGGTGCAGGAACAGCGACGCAGAGCCTGCATTGCTGGGGTACGTTCGCAGGCACGAATGCAGCCCCTGGGAGAGATGCTCCCCGGGGCAGAACGGACCCAGGAGTTCCCCCAGCGACATGCAATGGTGAGGAAGGCCCATCCTTCAAGGAAGAGTGCTGCGGAGGTCAGGATCAGGCTGGATTTGCACAGCTGGAATCAGGCTGGTCGGCGCAGCTGCTGGGTGGGGATGCAGGTGTGGCCACCTGTGCACAGCCGGGAGTCAGGGACGTGCAATCGTCCCCTCTCGGGAGGCGCTGGGTGTGGTGGGAGCAGGTGGATCCATCGACGGAGCACGGTGCTGCCTCGGGTTCGGAGCAACCCACGGCCGTGACCGTGCTGCAGCCCGGGGTTGGCACAACACTGCTCCTCCGCCTCCCCGTGGCACGTGTTGTCTCGAGCCCGGACCAACAGCACAGACAGGGACAGGCTGCTCTCAGGGCCCGTCTCCACTGCAAACCGGCCGATGCTCCCGCGGGGAGAGCGTGCACGGGGCAGGCGGAGGCCTGGAGAGGGGGAAGGGAGACGCCTTTCCCCGACACCTGCATGTGGTGCGAGCCGGGTTCAGACGCTTGTGTGCAGCATTTGCATTTTCCAAGCCCTTCTGTGCGAGCGCCTCGCTCGGCGCTGGGAGCACGGGATTGGAAAGGAAAGGAGTTTTCATACTTCATCTTTTTCTCGCCGGGCCTGAAACGTGAGCGCCTGCGAGGTGCTGTCGAATGAGGGGGTAACGCTGGGAAACCGCCGGGCCCTGGAAAAGCAAGGAGGGAGCAAAAGTGGGAAAGACAAGGGGGGGCGGTGTGGGGCAGGGGTAGGAGCTGGAGACGGGAAGAACGGCCTTCCTGCCCCAGGGTTTCTTGGCTGGGGGAGAGGATGGGCAGGATGCTGAGAGCTGGGGCTGCCCGTCCAGCAGCGGGCTCTGGTTTGGCGTCGCTCCATCTTTCCCCCAAAATAGCATCCTTGCTAGGGCTTCTGGTTCTCGATGCCTGAGCTTTACCCTATGTTGGACCTGACCTTCGGAGGTGCAAGAGCATCCCACGGGCAGCGTCCCGGTCCTGCCCACGAGGGATGGATGCCAAAGCAGCGAAAGCTTTAAATGTTGGCCTCTGTGTTGGGCACTATGTCCAGGCTTTGGTTTCCCTCGCCAGGCTAGCTGTGGCCGTAGCGATAGCTGCCCAAGAGCTGCTGTCAGAGGCTGGAAGCCTGTCGAGGAGGGATGTTTTATCGGACTCCCAGGGCATGATGACTTTAGACCGTGCTGAACCTCGAGGGTTTGGACACGGCTTTAACACCTGTCGCATCGCTGGAGTCTTTGGCCGTTGCTATAAATGCCGAGGCCTATTGTTTTGGATTCTCCTCCGCACATTTTGCCCGTAAGTCTATAGCTGCTCCAAATTGATATAGAAATAAATCCGTTTTAAACGCGTTTTCTTTCCATTTCATCAGCTCTCCCCTGTCCTTGCATGGGGGGAGATATGCACATATGATTGACTTTCTCAGTGCTCTTCATTACTTGGAATGGCTCTGCCCCGTTCCTGCTTATTCATCTCCTTTCGAAATTAAAGTCTCAGCTTTTTCAATCTCTGTGCACACAGACGTCTCTCCCTCCGCCGGATCATTTTTATTGCCCATCTCAGAGCATCTTCTTTTTCTCCGTGTCTTTATTAAAGACGGGATGACCAGAACGGATGGCGGTATTCCCAGCTCCAGGCACGCCATTGATTTATAGAGCTGTATTGTGTTGCTCTGCAATCTTTATATAGCCTAATATTTTGTTTGCTTTTTTGCATTGCCGCTGTGCAGCGAGCAAAGGCACCTGGGACCTTTCACTGAGCGGTTAATTTAGATCCCAGCAACGTGCATGATTAGTGCAAAATAGTCCTTGCAACGCAGATTAAGACAAATTTGTTTTGTCACTGCGCTTCTCAAGCACCGTGCTTTCCTAGGTCTCCTTGAAGCCATTCACACTTGACTGTTTGCTTGATTATCCCAAATAATTTTGTCATCTGCACATTTTGCCACCTCAGTGCTCACTCCTTCCCCAGAATAATAGCAAGCTTATTAAAGACCTCAATCCCAGCGCGGGACCTGGAGACGTCTCGCTGTTAACTTACATACAAAACAGACCATTTATTCCCGAGGAAAGGATTTCTTTGGGTCATATCTTTTATCGGACCAGCTGCACAGCTGGGGTGGGCTTGGACCCGTGTTTGAACGCAGGTCGGTCTTCTTCGGGGCTCGCGTTCGACGGCTTGTCTAACTCCATCTCCGCTATGCAGTTGGTTCAATAAAAGATGTCCCCCGAAGAAAGATCGCTGCCTCCCGCATCGTCCCTGGCCCATCGCGGGCACAACACTGCCATTTATTCCCACTCATTTTTCTGTCTCTTTACCTGTTTCTGGTTTATGACAACACATTTTTTCTCCATACGACCACTTTGTTTCCTTAATAGCCTGCTATGTGAGGCTTTCCCAAAGCCCTTTGGAAAGCTCAAACACATTATAAATTGTTTCCCTCTATGCAGTTTGGCCAATGCATTCAAATAGCTTTAGTAGATTGGAGATGCGCAATTTTTTCCTTAGAGAAACCATACCAATTTCTTCCAATAAAACCCTCTTGACCTAAGTGTTTTACAATTCCTTCTTCTATCTCAAACGAAAAAAGGCACCTTCCTTTTCAAAATCCCTGTGAACGTTGCTGGTGACAATGCCGCCACTAATTCTTAAAAGTCATGATGTGACTAAGAAAGAAAGCCTTCAATCTTAAATTGCTTCCAGTATGAACAAACACACGTCTTTTTATTGCAAATCAAGACATACCTCCTTCGTTGCAATGTGGCAGTCTTAACCAGTCCACAGATTCTTAGATATTGTTGTTTTAAGGACCAAAGGATTTTCTCGTAATGAATATTTCCCGTTGCCGAATATCAGTGACTATATTTATCAGATGACAGCAGCACTTTCTGCTGAAGATTTTGCAGTATCTTCTATTTTTTCTTGAGAATAAGGTAACTTAATAGGAAAAGTGTAAAATCGTATTGATGCATGGGGTAGTAAACTTATGTACGCAGGCTTATATTTAAAGCTAGATCGATATGTGTTGCTAATGCATGCAGATACAACTTTTGGGATTCTTTTTATCCAAAGGGTTTTGCGGTGAGTTCATATTTTGAAGTTATTGATGAAAGCATTGTATTTATTTTGAGAAGTCAATGTTTCAGATCAGGGTAATTTTTAATGGTTCATGAAAACCATTTATCGTTAAATAAAAATAAAACCCATCTACCTTTAGTGTGCAAAAGAGAAGACTGAGGGGGATTTGATAGCAGCCTTCCCCTCCCTGCAGGGGGGTGCAAAGAGGATGGAGCTGGGCTGGTCTCAGTGGGAGCGGATGTCAGGACAAGGAGCAATGGGCTCAAGCTGCAGCCAGGGGAGTTGAGATTGGATATTACGGAAAACTTTCTCAGTACGGGGGTAGTAAAATAGGCTCCCCAGAGAGGTGGTGCAGTCTTCATCCTTGGAGGTTTTCAAGCCCCAGGTAGACAAAGCCTTGTCTGGGATGATGTATTTGGGGCTGGTCCTGCTCGGAGCAGGGGTTGGACTGGATGCGACCTCCTGAGCTCCCTTCCAGCCTCATTTTCTGTGATTCTGCGATTCTGTAATTTCAAAACAATTTAATAAATTTGTTTCATCATTTACAGAAACATTTTCCTTTCTGCTCAGGATAAATGTGGCAATCTTCAGCACAATCCCATTTTCTGTGGGAACGGCACAAAATGGTTATGCTAGGACCTTTCACACTGCAATAGATTTAACAAGCTGCTTAAGGCGGGGCGTGTATTATTATACACAGGAGTTTTTGAATTCAAAATTGCAAAATCCTGCTGACATTTTGGAAAATTTCAATTTGCTCCATAGCTGGGGAGAGGTGGGACTAGATGATCATGATTAAAATGTTGATGTTGCTGATAGAGGCTCACACTCCCTACCCTCCCATCTTTGAGGGTGGAAAGCTGGACAGGTTTTTTAACAGCTCTGATGCTTCCTGCCTTCCTAGCTCTTGGCCTAATGACACCAGGACCTTGCGACCTCTGTAATGCATTGCTTTGCTCCACCACCTCTTCTTGTGACACCTCTGTCGCCACTGACATCTCATTTTTATTATCTGAGAAGTTGTCACCCTGGAGGACTGAAGGGCAACCCTGCTGCAACCTGTATTGGAGGAGATGGGAGGGCTGATCCTGGTAATTAGAGTGATCCGCTTCACTCCAGGCCCTTCTGTCTCCACTTCATCCTCGGCGGTGAAAGGTGATGAAGACAGATTGGACACATGATACGTGGAGCGTGCCTGGGTAGGCGACGGTGTGTGCACAGGAATGAGGCCCTGGCTGTGTGTTGTGTTTGCCGGTTGCACGCGGAGGCCGTGCGCTGTGAGTACCTGCGGTGCCGGATAATTGCTGCCGGTGTTGGAAGCTGTGCACCGTTGCGTGTGAACAAATGCAATTATTCTTCGAAGTGCCAACAGACCGCCCGAGGGCAGTGGAGGAGAAGGGGCTTGGAGCTGGCTCCGTGCCCCGTGTCCATGTGCTTTGTGGCTTACCCATATCCTCTTGATCCTGCCTGTTTGCATGAGATACTCCTTCTCCAACAGCTTTGTGTCCTCGTGCTTCCCGCCAACAATAAAAGTCATTAGCGGCTGTGTCTACACGTGCATTTATGCCGCCTTACATTTACTGCGCAGTAAGCAGGAATAACCCGGCACCCACATGTGCTTCCTGCACAGTAAATATGGCAACTTATGTGTTAACTTGAGTGTAAATTTGATACCTGGTATCCAATTTATGCCCGATTAATTACTGCCCAGTAATGCACATGTAGACACTTTATTGTGCAGTAACACTGTGAGTGGACTGATTAGGGATTAAAGTTAGTCCCAAATCAGTCCACAGACACGGTGTTACTGCACCATAAAGTGTCTACATGGGCATTACTGCGCAGTAACTAATTGGGCATAAATTTGATACCTGCGTGCTGCAGTTATCAAATTTACACTCAAGTCGGCATAAGTTGCCATATTTACTGTGCAGGAAGCATGTGCACATGTAGACACGTGCTTACTGCACAGTAAATTACACCACTGCACAGTAAACGTGCGTGTGCAGACATGCCCAGTGAGCAGAGGCAGGGAGATTTTCTTTTGAAAGGCAGAGGTGGCCAAACTCTTATCTGAATCCTGATCTCCACACTGGATTCCCGGGTCCCGGTGAGTATCCCGTGCTCCTGGCTTCGCGCGCGCCCGCAGCGTGCTAGCTCCTCTGATATCCGAGTGTCTGCTCGAACGTGCCCTGCCTGTGCAGGGTGGCAGCACCTCTGTTTGCTCTCATTTCCTTCGATAAATAGGATTTGAGCAGATGAGATCATTGGTATTTATACAGGAAGATTTGGCCTCTGTTTTCTGTTTACTAGAACTGCATTCGATGTGAATAATGGCCGGACAGAACTCTTCGCCCAGAGCAATTTATTCATGGGCTTGGCCCGCATTTCTCTCCGTGCATTGTCTGCCAATCGGTCAGCAGTTTTAAAATACACTTGTTATTTGCCATTGCTTGCCCCAAATTGTTTGCAAACAGATCCGGGCCTCTGGGTTTGGGGAATTGCATCTTGGCTCTTGGGTTTCTGCCACTTGAGCCACGTGGCTGGCCACCAAAGTTACGTGCTGCCGTTTCTATTGTGGGCTCGGACAGGAGCGGGGTCATGAATCTGTCTGGAGGAGAGGGCAGTTCAGGGAGAGATATGGGGGTGGCAAACGGCAAGCTGCATTTGAAAGAGCTTGTGACGGTCCTCCTGCTGTCCTTGTGCCCGGCGGGTGTCATGTATCTGCCCAATTACAAATACAGATCCCAAATTTTAAATGCTACTCTCGACTCAAGGGAAGTGAGGCTCTAATCCAGATATTTTTGGCTCTCGAGCAAACTTTGCATTCAGCTTTCTCTTGTCACATTCCTACCAAGTAGCCAGGAGTATGTATAATGGCTAAATCCAGAACAAATATTTTCTTTCCTGGCCATCATCCCAAATAAAAATGCTCTCTCCCCGAGCTCAGGTGCATCTGCACACATGCTCGCAGCGAGGCGCGCTCCTCCGTCCGGGCAGGGAAAGGGGGAAGAGCACGTTGGATTTGCTCACCCTTTGCTGGGTAAGATGGTTTTGCCATCGTCGGCTCTTTGAGGGCTGGGTGTCGTGGCCTCCGGGTCTTAGGACATAGCTCAGTCTCTGTCCCACCTCAAAAGGATCCTCTCCTTTGGGAGACTTGAAATCCTGGCTGTTTTTATTCATGATAACCTGTGACTGACTCCAATTTGAGGAGGACGTTACCTTTACTCAAGCATCCAATTTTGGCCCGTTTGTGTTGGACACTCCCTGCAAGCCTCTCGAGCTAATTAAGCCGGAAGAACTTTAATTTAACTTACTTCCCCCATCGATTCTTCATTGATGCCTCTGTCCAAGTCCACATGTGGACTTGGGAGGTCTCCAGTAACGCAGCACTTCAGCATCACGTTGACCTTAGCGGCTTCCCCCTCTCCCAGGAGCAAGGCGAATTGGCAGAGTCATCTAGAGGCACCGGTCACCTGGGGACCCCGTGGCAAATACCAAGCATGGGCGATCTCCTGCCTTGCAGTGTCGTGGATCAACCCCATGCCTGGACATTGCCTCTCTTGCCCTTTGTGATCACCTCTGACCAGTTAGTCCTTCATCATAATCTTCTGGCCCGGTTCCCAGGCCTCAGCACGCAGCTGGAAGGCAGAACCCCGCCTGTGACGGTTTTGGGTACAAACCATGCATTTCTCTTTAAATTCAGAAAGCTTTCAGATTTATCTTCGGCTTCCAGGTTCTGGGCTTACCCCAGCTTCCTCTTGAATGCAGGAGAAATGAGAAGGCTTCCCAAGGGGGAAGTCCACCAAGACGTGGGGAGCAGCCGCCCAAGCCCTCTTCTCTTTTCCTACCCATTGCACTGCAGGGTTGGGGTGCAGAGGACCTATGTGGTGGTCCTGCAGGACCCTCAGATCCCCTCTGGAAGGGGCTGTCTGGCAAGCACCCTTTTACTTTCCAAAGAAAAATTGAGCTTTGATGTGCCTTGACGTGAACTTGTTCCAAGTGGCAGCAAGGGAAGTTGAGGTTGGATATTAGGGAAAACTTTCTCATGAGGAGCAGGGTGAAGCACTGGAGCAGGCTATGCAAAGAGGTGGTGCAGTCTCCATCCTTGCAGGTGTTGAAGACCCGAATAGACAAAGCCTTGTCTGGGATGATGTAGTTGGGACCGGTCCTGCTTGGAGCAGAGGGTTGGACGAGATGAGACCTCCTGAGCTCCCTCCCAGCCCTCATGGTCTATGATTTTGTATGAGTCTGTGATTAGTGCTGTTAGACCATCCCCCTCCATGCCTGTGCAGCACCAGGGAGCAGATTTGGGTTGCTCTGGGCTTCACCCAGAAACCCACGGAGCAAGCGGTCAGGGACTGTCCTCATGTGACCACTCACACTTGATAAACGATGGTGCACAAGACTCTTCTCGGTTTATGCAACAGGTGGGACTCTCCATGGACGCATCTCTTCCAGCAGTGCAAAGCAGTTGCCTGAGTCACGTCTCAGTCCTGGATCCCTCTGCCTTGTCCCAGCGCTCAGGCTGGGCAGGGAGAAACGCGCTTTTCAGAAGTTGAGGTCACGTTTCCCGGCCGTGTCAGCCGCGGCGCTCTGGGGCTGTTTGCCTCCACCGCGACGATGGATAGAAACCATCAGAAGAGAAGGAAAAGCCTTTATGGTTATAACCAAAAAAAAAGTTTGTCATTTTTTGTTGGAATTCTGGAGTTTTTCAGGAAACTTTGAGTGACACCAAAAACCAGACGACGGTAAAACAGGTGTCGAACATTTGAAAGATCTCGGCCCTGTCTGTTTAGCACCATCTCGGGAAATTCAATCAGAAATCCGCCACCGAGTCTTCTGGCTTTCTGCAGAGCAGATGGTTCACTTTTAAGTTTCTTCCTTGATGGTTGACAGGTCCATAAGTAGTTTAATTATCTATTATTAATTGGATCCTCAAGGAAGGGTGAGCTTGTTAAAAAAACAAACCCAGCGAAACATGGATGGGTTTCATAGCACCGGTGATGCTGTTGGGCAATATGGGGTGTGGGCGCGAGGGCAGAATTCGGGCACGCGGGTGCCAAGTGTCCTTGTCACCATAGGTGGGTGGCATTTGTCTGAATTAAGAGACATAGATGCTGCTAGCAAAGGGTGAAGCCCTTTCCAAGAGCGCACGGAGGCAGGTGGCTCCTTTCAACACCTGGGCGGGGAGGATAGGAGTGGAGAGGCCATCTGAGAAGCGCGGAGCGGAGGCGTGGGCTGAGCAATCTGGTGGGAAGTCTCTGGGAGCAAACCCGCCCGCGTGAGAAATGCAGCTCCCAGCTTCGTGCCGCGGTGTTGTTCACTTCTGCGCTCGAGGAGCCAGGCTCGCCGGGACGGGCGAGTCTGGAGGCTGCTGGGTTTGGGGGTCAGCAGGATTGGCATCTGCCTAGGAGATGGTTGACGTCTGGTGCGTTGGTTGGAGGGTCAACCCCGTTTTCTTCCGTGGATCCATTTGTCTGTAGCTCCGGGTCACCCAGAGCAGCCCTTTTGCACCTGTGCTTCGAAGGCAGGGTTTCCAAGCCAGACGTGTGCATGCAGTGGGTGTAATCGTGGTGGTCCCTGACGAATATTGGCTGACAAGCAGGGAACACTGACCTTAGTGACTAACTCGTTATTTTTAAACCCTTCTTTAGGGCAGGAAGGTGCTGCACAGGATTGCACAGGTTTATCTCTGTATATTATCCTCTCCTGGTTCTGCAAAGGTTGAGGAGCAAAATGAGCTGGTGGCTGCAAAGTGGGCTAGGTGCTGCTCCTTGCCTGGCGGGTCACGGACCCTTTCTGCGCTCCATCTTCCCACCGAGATCACCCTCGCGCCCACTGAGATCACGCGCGCGTGGGGGCAGGATTGTACCTTTTCTCTGTTTATAGGCTGTTCCCCGCACCAAGGGACCAGAGCTTTTGAACTGTTTTTATTAGCAGTCGTAGCAGGGGAGTCGGAGACGTGGTAGTCCTATTGATGATGATAAAAATAATAGTAATAGTAATAATAATCATAAAGATGATAATGAGAGCAAAGTTGATATTATTGTTGTTATTATCATTATTATATACATCGCTTCATAATAATAAAATAATAAATCTAATGATGACAATGATTAGGATATTATTATGATATAAATGAGTTAATAATAACAACAATACTGATGATGATGATGGTGATAATGATAATAATTCCCATCTAAGAGGGGTTGCTTCGGAGGATCCCGGCTATCCGCAGACTTTGGTCGTACAGATCTTCTTTTTCCAACACCTTCTTTCTCGTGTCCCTTTCCATTATATCTCTCTCTTTATAATATTATCATTACTACAATAATAATAGTAGCCATAGTAATAGTAATAATAATAGTAGTGATAATAATAATAGTAATAATAATAGAAAGATTTCTCGTCAAATGAAGGCTTTGGCTGAACATGATTTTTTCCACATAAGTTCATGGGGTTTTTTTTAGTCTATTCAAACCCTTTCTTGACCCCTTCCTCCCCCTCTTGGAAACAGAAAAGTTTTTTGATAAGAGCCTGAAATATTTTGTGGTGCTTCTTATGGAAGAGAAATCATTTCCTGGCCAGCCTCGGTTGGGGCTTCCTATGCACTCTTGTAATATAGAAGCAAAATAATAATTGAAGGGACTGACCTGCCCCTGCCTTAATTAACACATCGTTGAGGCCAGGACACGGGCGAGCAGAGCCTGCGCCGCGGGGTTGTCGAGTCAGCGCTCTGGTTGAGCTCTGGAAAGCGGCGATCCAAGACATTCAGGGCGGCGTGGGGGTTTGTGTGCGCGCGCGCGTGTTTAAGCGTGTGCTCTCTGGTCCCAGGAATAACCTCAGTAATTTCTCTGAGCAATGCTCATAACGAAGTTCAGGTCTTAGCGGAAAGAAACGAGCAGCCTGAGAAAAGGAGAGACTTTGGGGAAGAGAAATATTTCCCTCCGAATGATGTCTGATGCGAGCAGGTCTGGGGAACCTGGAGCGACATCATCTAAATGATGAGAGCAGCCAAGAAAATGGCAGATGACCGAAACCTTTCAGCGCCAGAGCTATTTCCTGACGCGCATACAAATCCCTCTCCTATTTCATCCCAGCCTGGAACCAGCAGGCGAGGTAAATTGGTCCGGGCTCCCAGGAGGTCCGGACAAAGTGCCAAGAATCAGTAGTCTACCGGGGGGGAAAAACAGTTGATTTGGCAGATCTAGAGTGTATTGTAGAGTTATTGCTAGGGAAGATCTGTGGGAAGTCATCGAAGAGTTATTGGTGTTGGATGCAACGATGCTGAGTTAAAGCGGAGGATGCGGAGACCCGTGGAAGCCAGACAAGACGGTGACTCCATCCATTTGAGCACCCGCAATTCCCACTAAAATCCTCCAGAAACAGCCGTCGGCGAGCAGCGGAAGCAGGCCTGGCCCGGGCGAGGAAGCCCGTGTCTGTGCAGTGCAGCCCAGCTCCTCTTCGGTGCCCAGCTCTGCTTTGAGGCTGCTCTGCCATCCCCCGGCGATGCCCCGTTCTCAAGGAAACGGCACCTTTGGAAAATTGCCCCCTGAAATGAGCATTCAGCAGAGCACTTGGCCAAGGGCAGCTGGTAACGTGAAACCCGTGCTCAGGATCGAGTGCATCAGCAAAACGCCTCTTAATCGTCCTGTGTACAAGCGCCCTTAGAGAGCTGCGGGGGCTGCGGGGGCCGGACGGGAGCTGCGAGAGAGGGCAAGGGCCCGGGAGAGAAAGGAAATGACTTGTTGTAGCTGTTGGTCACTGGGCTTCATCTACCCCACGCCTGCTCTTTTCGAGGAATAAGGACGTGGGGCTGCCGGCAGTGGAAGCGTCGGAGCAGAGGGCAATGTCTTTGAATTGCTTCCCGGTGTCTCCGCTTTCATTAAGAAGAACTTCCAAATCTCTCCTCCTCGTAATTGCAAAGAAAACCTTCCCAACGCAGACAGGTGGCAGCCCGTGCCGAGGTGTCTGCCATAGTCTGTCGAGAGCCTGACACAGGAGCTCTGAGGGTTGGACTCGCCTCACTCGTGTGTGCCGTTGGAGGGCGGATGATAGTGCCTCAAATGAACACCTTGCTCCTTCTTTGGCTGCTTGACAAAGCATGAGAGAGGGGAGAGGAAGAGTTGCACGAGGGAGACCTGTAGCAATCTTTGCCAGGCGAGAGAGGCCGGGGTGCAAGATGGAGGGGCAGGCCTTTACTCGCTCCCGGGTGTGAGGGGCAGTGCCTGCGAGGAGGGCCAGCTTTCCAGACTCAGGCAGACTCTGACTTGAATGGTCCCACGCACTGAGGACGAGACAAGGCTCCTGCTGTGGAAAACCAGGCTTTGCTACTCTGCTAGAGCTCCTTGTTCCTGCCAGTGAGACAGGAACGCGGGTTTGCAGAGGCCTGGGCAGGGAGGTAGTCCCTGGCACCTCGCCCCCAACCATACGTGTGTGCACGGTTCTTTTACACAAGCACATGCCTGGGGCACGTACAATCATAGACAACGAGGGCTGGAAGGGACCTCAGGAGGTCACGTCTAGTCCAACCCCTGCTCCAAGTAGGACCAGCCCCGACTACATCATCCCAGCCAAAGTTTATCTACCTGAGTCTTCAAAACCTCCAAGGATGGAGAGTTCACCCCCTCTCTGGGGAGCCTGGTCCAGTGCTTTACTACCCTCCTGGTGAGACAGTTCTTCCTAATATCCAACCTCAACCTCCCTTGCTGCAGCTTGAGCCCATTGCTCCTTGTCCTGCCATCTGCCCCCACTGAGAACAGCCCAGCTCCGTCCTCTTTGCAGCCCCCCTGCAGGGAGGTGAAGGCTGCTATTCAATCCCCCTCGGTCTTCTCTTCTGCAGACTAAGCCCAGTTCCCTCCTCCTCTCCTCACACGCTCCCTTCTTGGGGAAGGAAGCATGCAGGAAAGCTAAGGGGCACCAGTGACAGCGGGACTGAGAGCGCCCATCTGACGTGTCCCATCTCCCGGAAAGGTTAAGCTCGAGTTTCTGCTACTCCTTGCTTTCTGAATGCACATGGGGAGCGCTGGGGAGAAGCGAGGGGGGCTAGAAGCAGGGACGCCATTTGACTGAGCTGGGTGCGTGCACCCGGGGGGCAGGGGCAGCTAGCAGAGGGGCTCAGGAGAAAAGGCACCACTCCTCCAAAGGGGAGAGGATTTCCCTGGGAGTGGGATGGATTACTCTTTCCTCTCCTCCCCGTGCTGTGCTCAGGGTGAGGAGGGCCAGGTCCTGGATCCAGGTTCATGAAGGGTCCAGGGGCCAGGCTCATGAAGGGGGTGACCAGGAGGCAGGGC
This sequence comes from Alligator mississippiensis, assembly GCF_030867095.1. Classification (NCBI taxonomy): domain Eukaryota; kingdom Metazoa; phylum Chordata; order Crocodylia; family Alligatoridae; genus Alligator; species Alligator mississippiensis. Next base: position 300,490,989 of record NC_081826.1, read on the forward strand.
TCCCGTCCCACCAGAAGCGCTTTGATGCTGCATAATGCAGCTCCTGCAATAGGATTGCTGTTTTGGCTGGACACGATTAGGGCCAGACCTGGTGCAGGGCGACGGAGCAATTGCTTCCGGCAAACCTTCATTCAGCTCCAGAAGTGCAGGAGATGGAGGGGACCTGGGCCTGGCAGCTCCATGCAGATCAGAGAGGGGGGTCTGTTGCTTGAGAGGGAGCAGGTCCACCAGTCCCTGATACACCTGTATTCGCTGCACACCTTGCACTCAGCCCCGTGCTGGGCTTGCACAACCTCCTGCTGTCGCACTGCTTTGCACACCAGGCTCCAAGGTGCAAGACTGCTCTGCACACTGGGCAGCCTGGCACGAGCTCAGCACCCGGGATCCTCCAGCTGCAGGTCACGGAGGCAGCGGCAGGATGAGCATTGCTGCTTGGAGCAGTCGGCGGGGCGGAGAGCCGTGCCGGGGTCCCTGGCGGGGTAGGAGCAGGCTGTTTCTCCCCACCCTTGCTCCGGCAGCTAGTAAACGCTTTGCAGCAAACCCTGACATCCAACCCCAATAACTCAGCTCTGCTGCGGCTCACTGAGGCTCTTCTCAAGGGTCAGTGGTCACTGGTTGTTTGCTGCTTCCCTGTCCTAGAGCCGGTGGGGCTCTCCGGAGCTCACATCGAGTCCAAGCCCTTGCTCCAGGCGGGACTGGCTTTGCTGGACCATGGCGTGTGTGTCCTGCTCTGAAACACTTCCAAGGGGGCAGACTTCCCACCCTCTCCCGGTATCTGTCCCATTCCTCCTTGTCGTGTCACAGAGAATAGTCTATCCCCAGGGATGGTTTCCAGCCCTTCCTAAAGCCTTCTGGAGTTGATCCTGAGAATTAAAATGTGAGTTTTAAGGCTGGCTCTTCCATCCTTGAGAACAGGGCTGGGCGCGGGGGTGCAAAATCCAGCCTCCTCTGTGTCAGCGGGGACGTCTAAAGGCTCTCCAGATGATGGATAAGCCACTTCCCATGCTCCGTCCCGCCTGCGAGGCCCTACACAGGTTCATTAGGGCTGTGCCGCCACATGCTCGTTAATTTATTTGTGTATTTTGGACCCGAACGAATGATTGCACGGCGCGAGATCGATAGCCCAGCGAAGCGTCCAAGTTATTAACTCAGAAACAAACACCGCCGGGGCTGATGGGAAGGAGGAAGAATGTCAATTTTCCGTGCAAATGTTATTGCGGGGAGCCTTCAAGGAGTATTTTATTTAGCAAATCAAGGCTATCAGAGACAGGTATTCCCTTGGAGAGGTGGAGCAGGCAGCAGAATGATTTATCTGTTAAGGAGGTTCAGGGTGAGCAACCCAGGCTGAAGGACGGTCCTGTCTGGCCCGCGGGAGGGGGAGAGCGGGAGAATAGGGAGCGCGGTGTAGTTCAGGACGTGCTGCTTGTGCAAAGGGATGCTCTCTGCCGCTCGCTGCACCCGGGCACCCACCAGCAGCATCCTCCCCCCGGGAGAGTCGGCCCCAACACCACGGGGAGTCGGGATTCCCAGGCAGGGAACAGGGGTTACCTCGACCTTGTCTCTGCTCTCAACACCTGGCCTCTCAGCATGGGAGCTGCTCGCTAAGGTGGTGGGTAAGGATGTGAACATCCCAGCCCTATGTTTGTTCAGCATCTTCTTGAACACCTCCAGTGACGGGAAGTCACGGCTTCCCCGGGCATCAATCGCACTGCCCAGCTCTTCTGGGACCGGCAGAAGCTCGGTAAGTGCAACGTTGGCTCGTGAGGCTGGAAAGAGCCCATCCAGAGCCCATTCCCTCAGGTTCATAGACCACGAGGGTGGAAGGGAGCTCAGGAGGTCACGTCTAGTCCATCCCCGTGCTCCAAGCAGGACCAGCCCCAACTACATCATCCCAGCCAGGGCTTTGTCTACCTGGGGCTTGAAAACCTCCAAGGATGGAGACTGCACCACCGCTCTGGGTAACCCGTTCCTGCTTCACCACCCTTCTTGTGAGAGTTTTTCTTCTTAATATCCAACCTCAACTTCCCTTGCTGCAGCTTGAGCCCATTGCTCCTTCTGTCATCTGCCCCCACTGAGGATTGTCCAGCTCCATCCTCTTTGCAGCCCCCCTGCAGGGAGGTGAAGGCTGCTATTCAATCCCCCTCGGTCTTCTCTTCTGCAGACTTAATCTGCCCACTTCCCTTCTCCTCTCCTCACCAGTCCTGTCCCCCAGCCCCACAACCATTTTTGTTCACCTCTGCTGGACTCTCTCCAATGTGTCCACAGCCTTTCTGTAGTGGGAGGCCCACAGCTGGACACCGGGCTCCAGATGTGGCCTCCCCGGTGCTGAATGGAGGCATAGATATGTGTTCAAGCCACAGTCCCCCAGATAGGTGTGGTGGAGGGATGAGCTGTGTCTGATAGCTGTGGTGCACAGGCGATGGGATCCCCTGGGAGGGGGAATAGGAAGGGTCGTGCTTGGTCTGCCGTGGACCAGGACACAATGAGATTACTTGCCCGCTCCCAAGCGGTGTCTAGCTCCACCTTGGAGCATCCAAGGCAGGGAGAGGCCGGTCTGCTTGGTGCCACCCTCGTCGTGGTCCAGTTGATATGGACCGGGGAGGTTTGCCTTCTCTACCGCGGGGGCACGGCCTCTACCTGGGATCTCTCAAGTCTATTAACAAGCTTCTCCAGCAGCAGGACGTTGTTTGCCGCGTCCCGCTGCTTTCCCTGTGGCAGGGTCGGGGGCGATGCCTGGGGCTGTGTCAGGGCTGACGATGGTTTTGCTCAGATTCTGGACAATGGGTTTGTCGGGGCTGGCTTGCACAGGGCTGATCCTGCCTCCAGCAGCGGCTGGACTAGATGCGAGTCTGGAAGTCCCTTGCAGCCTGACTTTTCTGTGATTTCTATGATTCTCTGGTTTGCCAGGCTGGAAATCAGTCCTGGGGCCTAGCCTTGGCAATTGCCCGTGAGCATCCATTTGCAGCCTCCATCCCACCGGAGGGAGTGGAGATCAAATACCGACAAGTGCCGCACACAGCCCTTTCAGGCCAGCGTGTCCAACCTGGGTCGGCATTTCATTATCGCGTCAGATCGGTCCTGCCTCGGTGTCTCTCCTTCTTCATCGGGAGCAGCACGTGATGGGGGAGGCAGGGCCGTCTGCCGGGGCTGTTGCCGTCCCAGCCGGGTCGGCCGCACGTTCGCATGAGAGAGGATCCTGCCTTTCCCCAGCATCAGCAGTGACTCAATATGTAAAATACATTACCAAGGTCAGAGCCTGTACTGGAGAGCTCAGCTGTAAGACACGAGAGGCAGTTGGTATCCTGCCACATCCCAAGCTTGCAATGTACCGTGCAATGCACTGCCGCGTCCAACGTTTCAGGAATAAATGGAGAATGCCTCTCCCTCTCTCTCCCAGTCCCCTCTGCTCGACCCCGCAGCACGATCAGCCTTTTCTAGGAAGGCTTCCCCACCCACGGCTGCAAAAGGCACTTTGAAAAGCGCCGGGCGCTTCTCCGGCTGCGTGGGGTCTGAGCCAAGGGCCCGCGGCGGTGCTCGGAGGAGCTGTGAAGATGGAGATGGTCTCCTTCTGCCCCGAGGTCAAAGCCAACGTCTCTGGCTGGTTGCAGCAATTAAGGTTCCCGTGCTTCTCCGTGCAAGGGGCCTGGGCTGGATTCGTACGGGGCCAGTTGTAATCAGTCTTGCTAAATCAGTTGGACACGCTGAGCTGCAGGGCGTTACAGCGCACTGTTAAATGTCTCCCCCATTTTCTCCCAGAAGTGGCTGCATTTCTAGCAGCCAGGAAACATGTCTTGAGATCCCGCAGGGAGAAAAAGCTAATCCCTCTGTCTGCTTTTCTCTCTCCTCCCTTTCTCCTCTCTGACAGCTTTGCAAGTCACACCGACAGCCTCCTTCATTCCCTTCCTGTAAGCGCTCCTCATCTGAGATCCCGACGAGCCTTACAAGGGATGGTAACGATCTGCACCCCCATTTTACAGATGGGGAGACTGAGGTACAAAGCTCCTGAATTTCATGCAGTCACCTTCAGCTTCAGTGAGTGCCGGTGGCATAGGCTGGCCCTGTCCTGAAGTTCGTTTCAAGGAGATTGGCCATATCCCAGCAGAAAATCAAAGGAGGGGTGTGCAAGGGGAGGGTATCCGTACCACACACGCTGCTCTGCGGTCCGTCCTGCTCGGGGCTGGCACCGGGAAGAAGGTCTGCTTGTCAAGGGCTGGAAGGAAAGCCCTGCTGTCAGAGCAGTAAGAGAATACGCCCGGTGTCTCTTACACTTGCTGGCTCAGCCTCGGCAGCAGGAGCCGGCGTGCCAGCACAGCGCAGCGTTTTCCTCAAGAACACGGACGTGCTCCAAGTCCGGTGCCTGGACAGTCTCAGCAGCCAGCCTGGAGGTGCACGGTCCCTTCGAGGGCTGGGACTTGCTCTCCTTCGGGCACGCATTCCTGAACACCAGTGCCCCGAAGCGGGTGAGAGCATTGCACGTCACACACTGGCTCTGGACTCGATGGAGGTTTGCATGGTCCAAGAAGCATGCAGGATTCATAGATTCATAGATGACCAGGAGTCAGAAGGGATTTGCAGAAGTCACATTCGGTGCCTTGAGGCAGGATCAGCCATATGCAAACCAGCCCAGACATATCCTGCAAATCCTATTAGTAAAACAACATAGCCCTGACATAGCAGAGACGTCGCCCCTGACCCTGTCACGGGGAAAGCAGGGGGACCGCGGTGGCCGGTGTCCTGCTGCTGCAAAGGGGGCTATTATTCACTCCAGAGATCCCAGGCAGAGTCTGAAAGCAAGCCCCCCCAGTCTGTGCCAATCCAACCAGGGGCGGTAAAATCCCTTCTTGACTCCAAACGTAGCATCGATCTCACCCGGAGCGGAGGGGCAAGACCCTCTAGCCAGGACCCCCGGTAGAATTGCATCCATTCCCGCAGGGCTGGCAAGATCCCATGCCAGGGTCAGCACCACCGCGCATTGCTGCAGGTGCTTTTTGCTGGGCATTTCATTTGACTGGTCATGCTCCAGCCTCACCCACCAGCAAGAAGCACAGCAGCTGTGGGGCCATGGCAGATGGTGACCGCTTCCCTGTGGAGATGCATAGCATTTCTGCTGCAGACCTGCCTGGTGCAGTGGGAGGGGAGTCTCAGGTGGCTCTTCTCCCAAATCGCCTCCCCACTAGCCTTACCGAGGTCAGCGTGTCCGAGCCCAGCCTGGGCTCCTTGCTGCGCGGGGTCCAAAAACAGTGGCAAGAGGACAGGACTGGAAAGCAAAGGCTGACTTTTCCTGAGAGCACAGAGTCCCTTCCTCTTACAAGGACCATAAGATTTGGTGGCAGAGGTGTCCTGCAAGTGCCACTTAGCTCTCTGGTGTTAAACAAAGCTGCGTGTCATTACAGAGACAGCTGGCAGGGACAGGCTGGGTGCACCGGAGCTTGGCTCAGCATGATGTATGAGGAGAGGAGGAGAGAAATGGGCTGATTGAGCCTGCAGAAGAGAAGACCGAGGGGGATTGAATAGCAGCCTTCACCTCCCTGTAGGGAGGCTGCAAAGAGGATGGAGCTGGGCTGGTCTCAGTGGGGGCAGATGGCAGGACAAGGAGCAATGGGCTCAAGCTGCAGCAAGGGACGTTGAGGTTGGGTATTAGGAAAAACTTTATTACTAGGAGGGTGGTGAAGCACTGGGATGGGTTACTCAGAGCGGTGGTGCAGTCTCCATCCTTGGAGGTTTTGAAGCCCCGGGTAGACCAAGCCTTGTCTGGGATGATGTAGTTGGGGCTGGTCCTGCTTGGAGCAGGGGCTGGACTAGATGTGACCCCCTGAGCAACCTTCCTACCCTCACGGTCTATGATCCTAAGGGAATGGGCTTTTTCCAGCGTTATGAGTCAACAGCACTTACTGAGCTTCTTCCGGTCCCATACCAGGGCAGTGCAATCGATGCCTGGGGAAGCTGGAGGTGTGCAAGAAGAAGCTGGACAAGTATAGGACAGGGGTGATCTGGGTGTAGCAATGCCTATGGGGATTTCTCAGGCTGCTGGGCTCTGCAGGGCCTGGGAGGTCATTTTTTTCCTCTCTGCTGCTGCATGTTGGGATTTTGAGCCTTGCCGAGGGGCACTGGGTGCTGCAGCCCAGGCTGGGTATGGGACCGGGCTGTGCCAATGCTCCTGCTGGCACCTACCCACAGGGTCCTGGCTGGAGGGTCTTGCCCCTGCGCTCAGGGACAATTGATCATTGGTACATTGGTACAAACTGGGGGTTTTGCTTTCTCCTGCAGTGGAGTCCCTGGACTATGCACAAACCCCCTTTGCAGCAGCAGGATGTTGGCCGTCGCAGCCCCCTGCTTTCCCTGTTGCAGGGTTGGGGGTGATGTCTGTGTCGTGTCTTTTGCTAAGAGATCGGTCGTGCATTTATCTGGGCTGGTTTGGACAGGGCTGATCCTGCCTCAGGCAGGGGTGGACTCGATCCCCGGAGGTCCCTTCCACCCCACTTCTCCATGATTTTATCATTCTCTGTGATTCAGTTGGATATTTATCCAGTCCTGGACAAGCAGGTGCTAGGGAGATGGATACAGAAGAAAGCAGACATGCCCGGGGGGTCCCTGCGCCAGGATCCTGCTCCTTTACCTCCCACATGCACGTCTCTCTCCTCCCTTAGCTGGCAGGAGAACTAGGTCTTGTGCATCCCGTCCGTGAGCCAGCCGTTGTACACACGGTCCGTGCATTGCCTGAACCGTTAGATTTAGAGTGCAAGTAAGCACAAGCCATCGCACATGTCTAGCCCTCCACACCTGACCTGATCTTGGTTTTTCCTAGTGCGGGTCTTCGGGTTTCTCTTAAGACGGGAAGCCGGAGCTCTTCGTCACGATGCGCCGTGCCCTGCAGGCAAACCAGCAACCGCTTTGCCCTTAAAATAACAAATTCTTGCAGAAAGCATGTTGAAAACCCCAGCGTTTTATTTTACACGCAGCCATTCGCAACGTGCAACTTCAACATTTTGGAGAGCTCTGGTCCTGATCAAACTGCCGGCCTGGGCAAGACATGAGAAAATGGGGACCGGTTCTGAGCTGGCCCCCGGGGAAAGTTAATAGAACATTTTTCCACCCTCATGTCTAGGATTTGTCGAGGCTATGAAATACCCTTTCTGTCTCAACTGCAGCTGCACGCGCGGCCTCCCTCCAAACGGACTTCTTATTACCCTTTCAACAGCCCTCCTTGTCTCATTACATCCCCCACCTTTCTGCGGCTATGCCAAAAATTAGCAAAGGAAAATGTAGGCAGGGTATCGGAGAGGGGAAAAAACATCCTCGAAGCTGAAGGTTGCTACACTGTGCCGTTGTCTCCGGTGGTAAAAGGTGGAAACTCGATCGCTCGGGACAGCGCGTGGTTTTCCAGCCCTTCGTGGGACGGGGTTGGGAGTCGGGACACCTGGGCTTTCTCGCGGACCCCGACACAGGCTTCCTTTGTGACTCTGGGTGAGTCGCTTCTTGCTCCATGCTTTCATTTGCCCACCTGTAAACGGGGGTGTAAACCATACCTGGAGACCGGGGGAAGCTCAGCAAACTCATTAGCTTTGCAGCTGGTTTAAATCGTCGGGCGGTAGATGGCACAGAGGGAGATGACATGATTGCAGCCAGGGGGGCAGTTTGGCCAAGAAAAAGGTATGCTTGGCCTTTGGGTGGAGTCGTCCCTCTGACAGAGCAGCAAGCTCAGACATGGCTGTTTCCCCCCCAAAATGCCGCCGGGCGAGGCTGCTGGCCTGCTGTCTTGGGGCACATCCATGCCGTAGCTCTTTCTGCACGATTAAGCCCTGAGATGACTCCCGCCCGGCAGAGGGTGACCGGAGAAGCTCTGCTTGGAGCGGTGCATGCAATGCACCTGTCCACAAGCTCATTTCAGATGCAGATAAGTCCACATCTGTGCTGGAAATGCAGCTGGCTTTGCTGAGTGGCTCAGACCGCTGCCAGCCGCATGCACGGCACAGGGTGGTGGTACGTGCTGCAAAGACAGCCCCTTCCTCACGGGACCTGGACCTGAAAGATGGAGGCGAGAGATACTCAGGAAACCCAGCTTCCCCCCTGCAAGATATGGGATCGCGTGCCCGTTCCAGATCCGCCCGAACACGGTGGATATCAGATGATTTTGGTGAAATAAAAAAAAACCCCAAATTCCCCCGAAGCCTCAAATGAAACCTTCTGGGAGTTTGACACCAACTATATTTTTGTCCGATTTAGAACTGAGCTTTCAAAGCAAATTTGGTTTCATTTGGAGGCCGTTTCTACTGGAGTTCCCACCAGTTTTCATGGATGGTTAGAAGCTGAAAGAGTAGGAAATCCAGAGCCGGACCATGGCTTTCCCGTCTGTTTGTTTCCCATCAATATTTAAAAGTAATGGGGGTTTTCCCTGAGCGATGGGCTGGAATAGGAAGAGTGCTCTGGGCATGGGGCAGCAGAGGAAACAGGTAGGGGGATAAAGGGGAGAAGAAACAGGGCATCCCAAATGGGTCACAGCTGTGCAGTCATCCATCCATCCGTCCCCATCCCGTCCTCTTCCTCCTCATTTATTCTGTCCATCCCCCGCGTGCAAATCTCCAGCCACGATGGGGCTCGGGGGCCTTAGCTGCTTGCAATAAGTGGGTGTGAAGGGTTAATAGTGGAAAGAGAGGCAGGGAGAGACGGGGGGATGTGTGCAGTGTCACCAGGGAGGTCGGGACTGAGCCCCAGGTCTCCTGACACCCCCACTGCGGCCTCCCCGAGCGTCGTCCCCGATCCTTCGGCTCATCCCCTTCCCCAGCTGCACGGTCTGGCCCCTCCGCTGTCATCGGGGCAGCCTGCGGCCCTTGCAGATTTCTCGACTTCAGGGGTGCTGGAGACGGCTCCCCCATTTCACATGCTCCTGCCATCCACACGTTCGACCGTCGCCCAGCTCCCTGAGTATTGCAACCCACCGGATGGGATGGGGGAAGAGCCTGCATCTTCCTGACCATTGGGGACCCTTTGGGCTGTTTTCTAAGGGATGTTTTCCACTTGCCGGCTAAACCCTGCTGCTTCTGCACAGCTCCTTTCAGCCATGGCAGAGGGGGAGCAAAATATCTCCCCCCCGGGAGCCGCTCTGCGCCTGCCACGAGGGTCCCGTGCACGACGCGAGCAGCCCCGAGGACCGAGATCTTTGGGCAGCGGCTTCCCCCTCCCCTGACTTCTCCCCAAAATTATTGGGGGGGGGTTCCCCTATTTTTGCAGCCAGCGAATGCAAACTGGAGATTTATCCCCCCGCTGGGAAGCCGCCTGCTCCACAGGAAGTGACATTCGTTTTCTGCCACGGTGACATTTCACCCTCGCCGAACCTGCCGAATTCCTGCTAATCCTCTCATCATTCATTTCACACATTTTTCTCCCGCTCCGCTCCTAGGCGCGTTGCTAGACCCAGGCGCTTTGCTAAGCGTCGGAGTCAGCAGCAGGTAATTTAAACACACATCTGCTTGCAATCTGGGGGGAAGGAGAGAGGCCGTTTGTCTTTGTTACAAGCCCGGCGAGCGCGGCTCTTCTGCTTACCTGGTGGATCGGGGCTCGATGGGGAGCAGGTGCGAGCCAAAGGAGACGTGGAGGGTGGGATTGTTCGACGCGCTCCCCCCTGCTCCCATCGAAGCCAACGGGAGTTTTATGGGCGAGCGGAGGCGGTCTGCCTGCGTTTGAAAAACCCAGCCAGGGAGCCAAAGGCTCCTCTCTCTTGTGGGTTTATTTTTCCCTCGGCAGCCAGAAATCTCAGCCTAAATCGGCTTTTGCTCGGGAGCGAGGAAGGCCAGAGCGAAAGGCAAGTCGCTGGGAGAGCGGGGCGTGTGCGTGCGCGCGAGTCCCTTGCAATAAAGCAGAGCTGCCCTCGGGGTCTCCTCGTAAGGACAGCTAAGCCTGCCAAATTGCCTGGTAATTTTATGACACCGGTGAGGCCCAACCCAGCGCAAATCTTCTTCCCTCCTGACCGAAAGCGGGATTTGAGCCTCGGGCCGGGCCGGGCTCCTCGCACCTGCGTGCTGCCCGTGCCTCGCGGGGATGCGGTCGCTGGTCTCGGGGGGTGTTTCCCCACCTCGATCCAGGCTTCCTGGAGTCGTGAGCTGATGGCCGTGGTGCAAATCGAGCCATGGCGTTTCTCAGCAGCAGGGAAGAGACTTGCAAAGCCGCGGGGTGGGCCAAGAGGGGTGGTGGTGGAGGCAGGGCTGGTGGCCCTTGGCTTCTGTGCGAGATGGGGCTGGAGCAGGTGAGAGGCCTGATGCACACCGTGCCTTTTGCTAATAGAGCAAGGCTCATCCCGGGCCACTAATGCGGGGTCAAGCAAGCCATGGGTCAGCCTGCAGGGCAAGGACTGGACTAGGCTGGTGCATGGTGCTGTGGTGCAAGCACCTCCCCGGAGAGGTGGTGGGGTCTCCATCCTTGGAGGATTTGAAGCCCAGGTAGACAAAGCCTTGTCTGGGATGATGTAGTTGGGGCTGGTCCTGCTTGGAGCAGGGGTTGGACTGGATGTGACCTCCTGAGGTCCCTTCAACCCTCATTTTCTAGGATCCTGTGATTCAGTAGTGATGTCTTGCTCTGCTGAGCAGATGTGGGACCCAGCACCTGTCCCAGCTGCTCCGCGGGGAGGCACGCAGCTCCCCAGAAGGAAGCAGCAGGGGCAATAACCTGCCCATGGGGTGATTTTCCATGCCTCCCTTGGTTTGCAGTCAGCATGCGCCCTGCTGTCGGGCGGTTTCCGGCTCTGGCTGCTGCTCTGCCCTGCCTCATATTGGCATGGGGGTGTCCTTATCTCTTGGATGTCTAATTGGCATTGCCTTTAATCCTGCTAAGCTGAGAGGATCGGGCTGCAGGGAGTTGTACCAGTGTTCAAGGGAGAGGGGGAACAAGAATTAGCTTTTATCTCTGCCGAACGCACAGCGGGCTAATTGCACTGACAAGCCCTCACCTCCTGTACCAGAGCAGCCAAGACATCGGGCTGCGGGTCCAGGGATGCAAACATCAGTCTCCTGCTGATGGAAACCGCCTGTCGACCCAGCCATAGTCATTGAGCGGGTGGACAAAGGGTCTGGGATCCTCCCAGGGATGGGGTGACCAGACCCATGGAGAGGAGGGAGCCAGAAATGGGGTGCTGGCCTGGGACCCTCCTGCTGCGCTGTGCTTCCTCTCTGACCTGCAGCAGGTCCATTAGCCTCTTCCTGCCTCCCTTTTCCATCTTTAATAGTGGGTACCATTGCTGCTGTGGTAGATAAGGGGCAGATAAGGACCAGGGTGCAAAGAGGGCTGTGGGTACCACTGCTACCAGCTACCGCGAGAGGAGCAGGGAGCATCTCCTTTCCTTCTCCGACCGCTGCGCACAGCCCTCTCCACTGAGATGGCCGATATCCAGCCTCCCTGTTCTGCGCCTGGCAGCTTGTGGGTGCTATGGAAGTACTGAAGACAGGTAAACTGAGGCAGGCCCAGCTGGTCCCCTCATTTCACTGGAAAAGGCAGCAGATGGTTTGCAAAAGCATGCATCCTGGGCCCAAACCCCCCTGTCCTGACCTTCGCAGCGGGATACAAAGTTCCCTTGCTGCATCTGTGTTCACAGAGGCAGGGTCTGCCCATGCCATCCCCTTTCCGCCCAGGCGCTCCCACGCGTCTTCCCGAGGAGCCGGGGATGTAAGAGCTCGACAAGGCGGCGATAGCCCCTCTGCTCCAGAGGTTGGGTGTGGATAGATGACAGGCTCGGAGATGAGCTGCAGTCGGGGCAGGATCGCAAGCCAGGAGCGAGCGAGTCCAGAGATTGCTTTGCATCGCCTCGTCCAAGGGGTTACCTCTGCCGCGGCTTGGGGTGTCCCGAAGGGCAGGAGGCAGCTTGGGAGGGGGAGAGTCACCAGACGGGCCGGCTCTCAGATGGACGAGATGTCTCTAGGAAAGGTTTCTAGATGTGACTGCCAGGTTTCTCAGGGCAGCCGGAGGAGGACAACCCCATGCCTTGCACCATGCAACATGCAGGCAGGGGCTGTGCAGTCCTCTGCCCCCTAAATCCCAAACCGCAGCCCCGCTTCATGCTAGTCCAACCTGCTGCCCCCTGCTCCTGGGTCACCCTTGCCCCTGCTCCATCAGTCTGCAGCCTATCCCAAGCAGCTCTATTCATGCCCCCTGCATTGCCCTTCCAGCCCCGGGCTCTTTATCCCCCTTATTGATTTGCTTCAGTCCTGCCTTGCGGCCTCCGGCTACTCCAGTCCTGGGTTTACGCCGAGCAGCGATGACCGTTGCCAAATCCTAACATGCTTTGGGGATGCACTCAGGACTAGCAGAGAGGGAGCTCTGAACTCGTTTCCACTTGTGACCTAATTATCAGGCCCGAATCCAGCTTTACCAGGTAACGACGGGCCGCGGCATGCACCGCGACAGCGGGGAAGCTACCTGCACGCTTACCAACATGGTGCCCGGGCCTTTCTGCTTGTCACTACCTGTCCAGGCTCATCTTTGCCTTTCCAATGCATCCTCTCTCCTATGTGCACCTTCCTGCATTTTGGATGAGCTTTCAACATCAGGGCTGCCCAGCTGGATTGGGTCCACCAAGCCCAGTCTCCTGTTTCCTGAAAGAGCCACCCCAGCAGGGAACTATGGCATTGCCATATACGTATCTATAAGCTAAGATATAATGTTGGGCCATCCTGCTACCCAGGTACCCGTCAGATTCGTTTCTGCCTCCTGTCAAGCTAACCTTGCTCTCCCCTCCTCCTTTCCTTTGGTTTCCCAAAGCGGCCGCTGAATGAACGAGGGCCAATCAGTCACTGCTACTCAATACCATAAGTAGAAGTGATTTGAAAACGTGCTGATTCCTAAGACCGTGGGAAAAGACCCGCGGCGCTGGCAGAACCAGGTGAAAAGTAATGGGGTTTGTGGGTTGGTGGAGAAGCAGGCCGTTTTTCTTCATCAGTTTGAATTTTCCATCCATGGAGTTTCCCACGGGGAAGAAAGGCTGTTTCTCCACATCTGCATACGTGCCGAGAAAGCAAAACACAGCCGATTTGCACAAGGCCAGCGATTGCAGGGCCAGAGGGAAGGCAAGAACCCATGCCGCACCCTACACTTTTCAGTGGCATCGTAGAAAAATCTCCTAACCCTGCTGCACCGCGTTTGCCCTGGAGAGACGAGAAAACCAGTGCATCTTTGCTGGCACGCTGGCGTGGGAGCATAGTTTTGTGGTTCAGCACACACAACAAAAGCAACCCGGTTGCCATCCCCACTTCTGCCACAGACTCATTGCATCTGTTGGGCAAATCGTTGCATCTCATCTGTGCCCGTCCCGGGCAAGGTGACCGGATACTCAAGTCATGTGAGCGGAGAAGTATGCTGGAAAGAGTCCTTAGTCCAAAGCTCGATCCAAACTCCCAAGCCAAAGCCTGACACATCTCCGCTCCTTGCATCGGGAGAAGCTCTGCAGGCTTTCGTAGTTCACCTGAGGAAGGATGTTGGGTTTCCCCGTCTGCTAAGGATGCTCCGTACCCCCGAGTCTGGATAATCTAAGTCAATGCGACGCCTTCGCAGTATCGCTGCCCTTGTCCTCTGCAGCTGGGCCTGCTGTCGCCCGAGTGCCCGGTGCAGGGTAGAGTAGGGATCTTGGGAGAAACCCCCCCAAAAAGCTGCCTCTACACAGAGGAGGGCTGATTTGGGCACCGTGCTGGGCTCGCTTACACCGCAGCAAGTCTCTGGGAGTCTGATGGGGTGAGAACCAGACCTTCATGCTTTCTTAGCACCAGAGTTTGGGGGTCTCCCTAAAAGCGGGGACTGACACCCGGATCCTGCTATGGCTCATTTTACAACGCATGTTGTACCGGGGGTCTGGTTCAGAGGGGCTGAGCTGAGGCTAGAGAGATGAATGTGTTAGGGGGGTTGCCTCCCTCTCCCAGCCTTCAGAGCCCCCCACCTTGTCTCTGTGGCTTGCCTTCTGCCCTCCCTTTAACACGTGCGGCAAGGACCCCCCCAATTCCTGGTGCAGCAGTTTGCCAAGGACATGTGGAGGCTCCATCACACGTAAAAGTGAGACTGACGGAGTGGGGTTGAGACCAAAATCCCAGGCCGGCCCCAAGGAGATGGGCTGGAAACCTCTGATTGCATGCATCCGAGCCAAAACCCTTGGCTGGTGCCAATGGATCCTACTTGGGACCACGATTTGGCCTTGTATGTCTCCCTTATTCTGTACAAGCTCATCAAGACCTGGAGCTGTGCCTGTGCAGCCCTGAGCACACCCGCACCGTGTCTGGATCGTGCCCACTTCCCTTCAAGCAGCCAGCGCAGCTGAGTCCCGGGATCCTCGAACGGCGACGTCATGCCTCCCTCCCCAACGCACGCGGAGCTGCAAGCGCGCCGTCTCTCTGAGCACGCCAACGCTCAGCCAAATGAAAGCGCGTTTATTTAGTAAATACTTTACAGGATAAAGTTGGGGGTTTATAGGTGCCCCGATAGCGCTCCAAGGAGGACTCGTACAACTTTAACTGCATTTTCTCAGCATCACACCAGCCCAATAAAAGAGAGTTCATATGCGCTGCACAAATTCTCACTTCCAATATAAAACGGGTTTTATGAGACTGGAAGTCTCACTGGCTCTGCGGTGCGGAGCAGATTGGCCGGTACCCCGCACGACAGCCCTTCCATTCCTCTTCGAGTTGTCAGACTTCAGTAGCATTTACAGCTATTTAGCTATCAAATTTTATGTGCGGCTCTGAGAGAAATGTGTCTCTTAAATACTGCTATGTCTCATAAACAGCAGTCTGTTAAACCATGTCAATTGTACAACTGTTTCACGGAGCCCTCGGATGCGATTGCCTAACGTGCTGGTCATTGCCGGAGTGGCAAAGTGCTGAACTATGGACAAAACTTAATTTTCCAAGCCTGTCTTTGTGACTCAGGGCTGTCTCCTCGAGTTGAGAGCGGTGATAACAGCAATCCCGCTCTCGGTTGCACTGATGGAAATCTTTCACTGATGTATCTGCATATAGAGCAGCCGGCACAGTGTTTGCCGGAGAGGGTTACATTGCACCGTGCATGCTCCATGAAGCTGAGCAATCCCAGTCTCGGTTGCACTGATGGAAATCTTCTTTTACTGATGTATCTGTATATAAAGCAGCTGGCACGGTTAGTGCCAGGGACGGGTACATTGCACCATGTGTGCTCCATGAAGCCTGGCAATCCTGGTCTCGGTTGCACTGATGGAAACTTCCTCCAATGTATCTGCATATAGACAGCCGTCACGGTGTTTGCCGGAGAGGGGTACATTGCACCATGTGTGCTCCGTGAAGCCCAGCAATCCCAGTCTTGGTTGCACCGATGGAAATGTGCTTCCACGGATGCATCCGCATATACAGCAGCTGGCATGGTGTTTGCCGGAGAGGGGTACACTGCACCGTGCGTGCTCGGTGAAGCCCGGCGCCCCATGCACCCTGGTGACAGACTAGGGGGTAATGCAAGGCAGTGGGAAGGAGGGAAGATAAAGGCAAGAAGAGACGACTGTGGTTATTTATGGTCGGTGTTGCCGTTTCACCCAGAAGCCACGGGCAGTCTGCGCAGGCAGGGATC
This sequence comes from Alligator mississippiensis, assembly GCF_030867095.1. NCBI lineage: Eukaryota > Metazoa > Chordata > Crocodylia > Alligatoridae > Alligator > Alligator mississippiensis. The sequence goes on from NC_081826.1 coordinate 300,506,550, forward strand.
AGGGGATGCCCCCAGCTCAGCCCCAGGTAGAGACAGCAACTTACTGATGGAGCACGCGGTGATTCGGTGGCAGAGCCTGGAGGGGAAACCTCACTGCGAACCCTCCCTCTCCCCTTAGCTAGCATGTGGTACCCCCCACCTTGCATTTGATGCGCCAGACCGCATAGGATTTTGACGTGCAATGTGGGCCTGAGCCCTGTCTCCACGTCTCCCTCGGGAGACACGTGCTCACTTGCTCTTGCCGGTGGAATCGGGCCACCGCCGGCCGCATCATCTGGGCCTGCATTTCAGAGCTGCATCCGGCCGAGCCTTTCTTGGGGAGCAATCACGGTCTTCATTTCCATGCCTGCCATCCAGGGCCTTATGTCGAAGGCTTCAGCAGTGCGTGGAGCCCTGACCTGCCTCTTCTAGATGGCACCCGGAAAGTCCAAGCAATTAGTTGCTTGCTGTCTAATTGCCACTTTGCATCGCCCAGTGCCCCGTCACGCGTGAGGTGCTGTTTTCAAACAAGAACTGACCCTTGCAGAAGTCAGGGCTGGCTCCGGCTGGACTGGGAGAGCTGCGGTGAGGAGAGCAATGGGCTCCCAGACCCGTGGCTTTTACTTGAAGTCACTTTTCCAGCCCCTCTCATGCCGTTTCCATTAATCTGCTCCCTGTCAGCAGCACTTCCCTGTCGTCCCTCTCCCGCCGGGGCTTTCTGAACAGCCTGCAGGCGCAGCGCGCATCCTGATGTGCTTCTTTTTGAATGTTAATAATTTACCAGCACCGCAGAGCGGGCCCTCCGGGAAGCTCCCCGTGGCAGGGAGCCCGGCGTGATGGACCAGCTCGCCAGACGAGCTGTCACAGGCTCCCGTGCATCTCCGGTTGCAGAGATGCCCCTCGAGGCTCAGGTTTCTATTCCCGGCGCGGTCTGTCTCCCTCGGGGCCGGGACGCGTGTCGCGATGTGCAAGTCCTCGCTGAACTGGACGGCACGTGTTTTACGGTAGGACCTACAACCTGAGACCTGGCCCTGCCTGCTCCACAGGCATGAAATGAAGGGTCTGCAGAGATCTGGTAATCCATACCACATCTAGTCATCCAGAAGACATGGTCTGGGGGTGAGGGTATTACCCTTGGAGCCGGCTTTGTCCTTGCTCTGCTACTGACTTCCCATGTAGCCTTTGGCAAGTCACTTTATCTGGGCCTCCGGACAGTGCCCTGCTGCTTTCGTGGGGGCGGAGGACTTGAAAATAAGTGCGGCTCTCAGGTCTGTGGCGGATGGGCCGACACCTCACGGTAGGATCAAGGAGCAGAGCCCAGATACCCTGCCGCTATCACAGGCTTGCATTTCCTAGCTCCAAACGGGGCTCCTCACGTCACGGCTTCCTTGACTAGTCCCAAAGCTATTGAGACCGCTCGTAGCAGGCGAGGGCAGGGGCTATGACCACGGCTCCTGGTCCAGCACGTGGCTTTTCTGGACGGTGCTCCCCCCCAGGTCCTGGGTGCGAGGGGCCGGGACTCTGCATGGAGAGGGCATGAGGAGGAACCAGCACAAACTCCCAAAAGGAACGAAACCGCCTGCGTTAATCCTGCCGCCTTCCTGCTCCCAGCTGAGAAGGGCTCTTAATGTGGAAGAGCCCGAGGAGATGTGAGAGCAAGGGGCGGCCTTTGCTTGCTAGGCCAGCTATTCAACCTTTGAATGGCCCGGTCTTTGATCTTCCCTGGCTTTTCCCTCCCTTTCTTCTCCCCCTTCCTTCTCCGCCTTCTCTGACCTTTGCTTGGCCTCCCTCCCTCCTCTCTCTGCCCCTTTCCCTGGCCTGCCCATCCTCGGGCTCCCCCGAGGGCCTGTCTCAGCCTCCAAAACGCTTGCCTGTCATCTCGGACGAGCCATTTCTGCTCTCGGAGACCACGGGGTCTGCTCTGGGGCAGGGAGCAGGTCCTGCTCCGCTCGGCCTGTAGCCGCGCATCCCCCTCGAGCAGGGATGCTCAGATCCGAGCGGTCCAGGAGCAGCAAGCGTTCAGCCGCCGGCAGTCGCTGCCTGAGCTGAATCGTGGCAAACGCTCCCTTGTTGTAAAGAAAAAAATCTGGTTTCTAGTTGCACGTGATGCACTCGCGCAGCCGGCTGTGACGCATTATTCGCCACGTGCAAGCAGACGGACCCAACGCAGGCGGTCAGATGAAGGGCAGTTCGATCGCCTCCTCTGCGGGCGCTACGGTGCCAAACGGGGTGGGTCAGGACCTGGTATCTGAGTATCTTTAAGCCTATCTCCTGGGCTAGGATTTTGGCAGGGGGGGTTCAGATGGTGCAGGGTAGGTGGAGCAGGGATCCAAGGGGGGTGCAGGTGCACCCATGAACCCCCCTGGACCCCGGGATCCCGGTTGGGAAAGGCAATGCAACCCAGCACCTCTCTCGTGGTACAGAGGGCTGGAGAGCAGCGTTAGGGCACGGGCTCAGCGCCCCTGCCGAGCCCTGGCTTGGGGCGTGAGCGAGGGGTGCTCGTTCTGCAGCAGGAGGCTTCGGCTCGGCAGGGAAGCGGGGTGGAGGCGGCCGGACTCCTGTCGGCTCCGCTCGGGGGTGTTTGATGGCTCTGCCCCCGAGCAGGATTGCATAGGATGGTTTGGACAGGGCTGATCCTGCCTCAGGCAGGGGCTGGACCAGACGTGACCTTGAGAAGTCCTGGGATTTCTATGATTGCAGCTGCTGTGCCTGCCATAGGTAGAGCTGTCACAGGCAGCAGTGCATTTGAGTTGGAAATGAGTGTGTAGAGCAAGGGACAGGGAAACTCCTCCTTAAAGGACAGCTAAATTAGTGCCTCCCAACCTTTAGAGACTCCAGGACCCCCTCGTTACACTCAATCCCCCGCTCAGAAAATCCCGGCTCTGGAACATCACTCGTTTTTGCAGCTAGGGAAGAAGCCTAGAGCAATTCTTGTGTTGCAAAAGAAGCCCGCGACATGATGGTTTGGCACATCCCGGGGTTTATCTTGGGAATCCTGTATAGATGTTTTCACCTCGAGCAGTGCTGATATTGCGTGGCACCCCGCAGCACCAGATCTCACGTCACCCCGGCCTGCTGTGGCACTCTGGTTGGAAAATCACGGGTCTGAATAAATAAGCCTGGCCGGTCACGGTCGTTTCAAACCGTTTGGTTTCAATGAAAGGGGAATGCGTATCCCAACCCAGAAATGGTCCTGGCATTTATTTGTGAGACAGCAAAGAGTCCTCAAAACTGGAAGAAAGGAAGGAAGGTATCCGTGGCACGGATAGCTATTCTGCTATCCGTGGCATCCCTCTGCCCGGGTGGGCAGACAGACAGACAGACAGATGGTAGAAATGCATTAGTATTTGGTTTTTCTTGGCTACCCCATTATGATCCCCCCAGCCGCACTGGTCTCCTCGCTCTGCTGTGGGACTCACTCCTAATTGACGTCCGGTCCACGGGCGACGCTGCCCTTTCTTCTGCCACAAGTCCAGGTGCCTTTGAAGCTCCTGGAGCAGCGACAGTCGTCGTTAGCACCTCGAATGAGGAAGGGCCCGATGGCTTCTCATTAGCAGCAGAGAGCAGTTAACCCCATTAGTCTGAAGTCAGACGCACACAGCCGGGCAGATTGGCTCCTTGTAGACTCCCTGCATCACAGATCTCCCTGCTTCAAACCTCTGCGTCTGAGATGGGATCGAAATAAGACGGCGAGTGGGAAAGGTAACTAGTAGGGTGAAAGTGCTAGACTTTAGGAAAGCTGATCTCATTGCACTCAGGCGATTAGTCAAGGAAGCACTGCAGAGTAGGAGTTTTGATGGGATGGGTGCCCAAGAAGGGTGGCTGTGCCTTAAGGAAACGATCCTTCGGGCACAAAGCAAGACGATCCCTGAGCGAGGCAAAAAAGGGAAAGGGGCCAGGAGGCTTCCATGGCCCACCAGAGAAATCCAGGGCAGCCTAAGGGCCAAAAGGGGAGCACATAAAAAGTGGAAACAGGGTGAGATCACTAAAGATGAATATACCTCCTCTGCTCGTGCTTGTAGGGAGGCAGTTAGGCGGGCCAAAGCTACCATGGAGCTGAGGATGGCAACCCAAGTAAAGGACAACAAGAAATTGTTTTTTAGATATATTGGGAGTAAAAGGAAGGCCCAGGGAGGAATAGGACCCCTGCTAAATGGGCAGAAGCAATTGGTGACAGATAGGGGGGACAAGGCTGAACTCCTCAACGAGTTCTTTGCCTCAGTGTTCCTAAGCGAGGGGCACGACAAGTCTCTCACTGGGGTTGTGGAGAGGCAGCAGCAAGGCGCCAGACTTCCATGCATAGATCCTGAGATGGTGCAGAGTCACTTGGAAGAACTGGATGCCTTTAAGTCGGCAGGCCCGGATGGGCTCCATCCGAGGGTGCTGAAGGCACTGGCCGACGTCATTGCAGAGCCACTGGCAGGAATATTTGAATGCTCGTGGCGCACGGGCCAAGTCCCGGAGGACTGGAAAAGGGCTAACATGGTCCCCATTTTCAAAAAGGGGAGGAAGGAGGACCTGGGCAACTATAGGCCGGTCAGTCTCACCTCCATCCTTGGTAAAGTCTTTGAAAAAATTATCAAGGCTCACATTTGTGAGAGCCCGGCAGGGCAAATTATGCTGAGGGGAAACCAGCATGGGTTTGTGGCGGGCAGATCGTGCCTGACCAACCTAGTCTCTTTCTATGACCAGGTTACGAAACGCCTGGACACAGGAGGAGGGGTGGATGTCGTATACCTGGACTTCAGGAAGGCCTTCGATACGGTATCCCACCCCATACTGGTGAACAAATTAAGAGGCTGTGATGTGGATGACTGCACAGTTCAGTGGGTGGCGAATTGGCTAGAGGGTCGCACCCAAAGAGTCGTGGTAGATGGGTCGGTCTCGACCTGGAAGGGTGTGGGTAGTGGGGTCCCGCAGGGTTCGGTCCTTGGACCGATACTCTTTAATGTCTTCATCAGCGACTTGGACGTGGGAGTGAAATGTACTCTGTCCAAGTTTGCAGATGACACAAAGCTATGGGGAGAAGTGGACACGCCGGAGGGCAGGGAACAGCTGCAGGCAGACCTGGATAGGCTGGACAAGTGGGCAGAAAACAACAGGATGCAGTTCAACAAGGAGAAATGCAAAGTGCTGCACCTAGGGAGGAAAAATGTCCAGCACACCTACAGCCTAGGGAATGACCTGCTGGGTGGCACGGAAGTGGAAAGGGATCTGGGAGTCCTAGTGGACTCCAAGATGAACATGAGTCGGCAGTGTGAGGAAGCCATCAGAAAAGCCAATGGCACTTTATCGTGCATCAGCAGATGCATGACGAATAGGTCCAGGGAGGTGATACTTCCCCTCTATCGGGCGCTGGTCAGACCGCAGTTGGAGTACTGCGTGCAGTTCTGGGCGCCACACTTCAAGAAGGATGCGGATAACCTGGAGAGGGTCCAGAGAAGGGCCACTCGTATGGTCAAGGGCCTGCAGACCAATCCCTACGAGGAGAGACTAGAGAAACTGGACCTCTTCAGCCTCCGCAAGAGAAGGTTGAGAGGCGACCTTGTGGCTGCCTATAAGTTCATCACGGGGGCACAGAAGGGAATTGGTGAGTATTTATTCACCAAGGCGCCCCCGGGGGTTACAAGAAACAATGGCCACAAGCTAGCAGAGAGCAGATTTAGACTGGACATTAGGAAGAACTTCTTCACAGTTCGAGTGGCCAAGGTCTGGAACGGGCTCCCAAGGGAGGTGGTGCTCTCCCCTACCCTGGGGGTCTTCAAGAGGAGGTTAGATGAGTATCTAGCTGGGGTCATCTAGACCCAGCACTCTTTCCTGCTTATGCAGGGGGTCGGACTTGATGATCTATTGAGGTCCCTTCCGACCCTAACATCTATGAATCTATGAATCTATGAAATCTGTGCTCGAGACCTTGCAGTTAGCCGGTCCTTCTTGTGAGAGCAATGCGGGCGGGAGCAGACGACGTCTTTGCTCAGCCCGGAGCGCACTTCCAGCACTATTTCTGGGGCGGATCGGCCTCTCCGGCTGGTTTCCCAGCCCCTGTCTCTCTACTGCGTCTACTGGGGCACATCTTCCCTGCATGGTTCATCAGCTGCTGGTGGCCTTGCAAACCAAACCTATTCCTGCTATCCGTGGCATCCCTCTCCCCGGGTGGGCACTGATTCAGGAGACCCACATCATGGGTGGATCCAGGCTTTCGACAGGGGGGTGCCGACGTGTGGCACATCACCGCCGAAAACACAAAGCATATTTTCCCCAGCCCCACAGATCTGTGACACCGTGATACAGTTCAAAATGAAAGTAAAACCAAATTTCACTCATTTGCTAAATTATGCATAAAGTTAAAAAAACAAAAAACACAACAAACTCGGCAAAACATAGGCCAAAGATACTGCATCATTTGTCCTGTAGTCATTAGGGTTAAATGTGCATCTCATTCGGATTCATAAAACACAATCTAGCCTTCTGGAGTGTCCTGAGAGGGCCTCCAAGACTTCCCTGCCAGGGGTTTCTACACCTGCGTTTCTGTTACCATGCCTGAGGGCCATTAACACCTGTGGAGTGAAGATATTAGCAGGAATCGGGTAGGTGAGAATGAGCCATGAGGTCAAGTCATCCCCCCACCCCCAGCACTGCCTGAATAGAAATGCCACAGCCCCTCCCCAGTAGTTGGTTTTAAACTTTGAGTGCAGCAGGCATCAAAGCGGGGAGCAAGGGGCTAGTGCAGCTCCCTGGATCCACCCTGGCTGACATGACAGCAAACCCAACACTGGGGGCACAAAGCCTGCAAAAACCACCCCTTTTCCCCATTACACCTGGCTGTAGTGAAGTGTGCCCACCCCCACATCGTGATGCTCTGCAGGGCCTAGCTCCCCATGACCTCCCTCATGCTCACCTGGTGCAGGGCTGGTGTCCCCCGCCGTGGGCCTGCTCTCACCCTCCTGCCCAGCTCCTTGGCCCCATGGATGGAGCCTTGGAGCTGCTGCCATGGGCCAAAAGGGGGGTATCAGTCCATCTTCCTTAGACTTCAGCTTTGCAAACTGTCCGCTGATGGGGATAGAGCAATGTTCCCCACCTTCCCCCTTGCAATGGCTCTGCCTTGGGCTTGCAGCCGGCATCCAGCACCCAGACTCCTCTGGTCGTGGCGTGGCTCCTCTCCTCCCTGCTCCCTCTCCTCTTGCAGTGCAGATGGCTAAGACCACCCCATCCCTCCATTTCCTGCCTTGCTCAGCCCAGCCCTACAATCCCACCGATGTCTCCCAGCCTCTTCCTCATTCCTGGCCCCAGCAGCCCTACGCTGCAACCTTGGAGGATCTCCCCTGCTTTATTATTCCTACTTTTAGTGCTGATAAAACTTTCATTAGAGTTGGAGCAAACAGCGCAATGGAACTAATGTGGAGCTGTGCCGGGGTTGCACAGACGTGGCGGAGGGCAGACTCCTCTCGGGCTTAGCGGCGAGGAGGAGGGTGAGTGGGGGAGGGATGCTGGAAGTGCTACCGTGTAGGTCGGAGGCTATGAGAGGTCAGGCCAATGTAAAATGATGCAACGATTGCTTGCATAAATGATCTGCAAGGCAGCCAGGAATGATCTGCAAGGGAATGGAGCAAGGGGGAGCTCAGCACTGGACCAAAAGTCAGGGGCCCCAGGACCGGGGCAGGACGCTGTCCCCCAGGTATGTGAGACTGGGATGCTCGGAGGGCACTGGATGCCTCCGTCTCCTTGCAGCTGGTAAAGATGGGGTTCAGGCCTGGGCTCCTTCCCTCCCAGGCTGGAGCCAGAGCAAAGCCCTGGAGGTTGCCTCTGCCTCCCAGCACTGACCAGGCGAAGTAGCTGGAGGAGGCTGGCCCTTCGCTGCAGCCGGCTAAGCCTCCTGGCTTGGTGCAAGTGGGAGCACTTCCTCTGTGGCATCCTCCAAGACTCCTTGTTAGGCCCCAAATAGCTTCAACACCAGCCCCGTGCTTCAGGGCATCAGTCAGCTCCCTGCAAGGGTCAGGAAGAAGTTCCCAGCCTGGTGCCCCTTTGGCTTTCTGGGCTGTTCCCCTTCCCCCTGAAGCATCGCAGGTGCTCCAAGGTGGGAAGGAGGCAGACCCCTCTCCTATTCCTGGCTGTGATGGTATTAGCTCTCGTGGTAGAGGTGATATCTTTTATGAGACCAACTAGATTTTTGCAAAAAAATGCTTTAACCTGGATACTTGGCTGTGATGGTTGCATTCTTCAGAAGACCTGGGGTTGGAAAAGCCTTGTCAGCAGGGCTGGGGCAGAGGCTCTCTGCCTCTCTCTCAAGCCTGGAGCACCGTTGGTTTGCTGCATCTCGCCCTGGCATCTCTCGCTGGGTGTGTTCCCAGGCATGGCAAGGCTCTCGAGCATTAATGTGCTTCATCTTGGTGACTGCTTTGATGCCGTGGTCCTGAGCAATGCCAGGACGGTGCAGAGGGTGCTGATGCCAGACTCCCCCATCCTGCTACTGCCCCACCGTCCCCGGTCAGGATGGACACGGGGACCACGTGGAGCCACTGGGTTCCCATAACAACGGTGCAAGGACCGGCATCCTCGCCATCACACTCAGCCGACAGCGGAGGGGCGATTACCTGCCCGCCTTTTCGCTTCCTCTCCCGTCTTCTCCTCCCTTGGCTGGCCGAGGCATAGGATTACTGTAACTCATCAAGGGTGATGTGGACGACTTTGATGGAATATTTCCACCCGCCTTTAATTTCGCAGAAGGGCATTAGAGAAGGAATGTGCCCGGGTTTAATGGATTGTCTGACTAATACGCTCTGAAAGGGCCTGGCCGGAGGGAATAGATTTCTAATGGTCCTGTCAAACTCTGAAGCAAGGCAGGAAGAAAGTGGGGGAAAGCAGGAGCGAGCAAAGGGGGGGACTCTTCTGAAGTTTCTAACTCGCCGCAGATCAAAACCGAGCCACCCCGGAGCCCCCCCAACCCCGCCGGTGAAGAGGAGAGGACGCACGGGAACAGACTTTGTTTGGGTTTTAAATTGAAACCTCCTTTCCCCCTCCCAGCTCCCCGCCTGGCGATGAAAGGAGGGCAGGGCAGGCGGGAATGTGGCTCTTATCAAAGCCACAGAGCGTGGGAGCTGGGGACGGGGAGGAAGTGCTGCAGGGGGGGAAATGGAAGTGATGTATGACACTGCGGTTGCGGGTTCAATCCCCAGTTGGACCAGAGCCGGGGGTCCCAAACGGGTGCATGCACCCCTGGGGGGATGCAAGACATCTCATGGGGGTTACACAGGTGAAAGTGTGTAATGGCAGGCTTCATTTTCATTATAATAATAATTAGCACTGAAAGGGCTAGATTTTAAAAGGAGTGCTGCTGGGGGATACGGGCAGCTGGAAGGGGGTGCGCAAGAAGAAAAGGTTTGGGAGCATGTGGATTAGACAAGGCCCGTCCAGCCTTACTGCTCTGCGATAACTCTGTGTCACCACAGCAAAGCAGAGGCTCTCTTTGACTCTCAAGGGGTTGAGAAATGAAGGGGTGGGAAAGAGATGTGGATGCACCGTGTCTGTTCTGCCCCCAAAGCACGGCAGGGCCCGGATTTGGAAACCGAAGAGGGATTGTCGTCTTGATAAGAAAAAAAAAATTGGAAAAAATACACGTGGATTTCAGAAAAGAAAGTCCTCTCTTTGTATTTGCTCCTCTTGTGCAAACGCTGCTCCTGCATCCTGTCCCCATGATCTAGGCCAGCCTGCAGCATGGTGCTGCAAGGCCATGGGAAGCCTCTGTGTGTGGCATGCAGTGGAAAGGGCAGGGAGCAGAAAGCAGAGCAGTAGACTGGACAGAGAGCAGAAAGCAGAGCAATAGATTGGCCAGGGAGTACAGGGCGGGAAGCAGAAAGCAGAGCAGAAGATTGGGCAGGGAGCACAGGGCAGGGAGCAGAAAGCAGAGCCATGGATTGAACAGGGAGCAAAGAACAGGGGGACAGAAAACAGCAGGGAATTGGGTAACAGATTGGGCAGGGTGCAAAGGACAAAGAGCGGAGAGCAGAGCATCAGACCAGGCAGGGAGTAGGAAGCAGAGCAGTGGATTGAGCAGGGGGCAAAAGACAGGGAGTGGAAAACAGGGAATCGAGCAGGGAGCAGAAAGCAGAGCAGCAGATTTGAGCAGGGAGCAGAAAGCAGAGCCACAGATGCAGCAAGGGAAGGGGATCAGAGTGGCACTTGGGGAGAGAACGGGGTAATTTGTGTCACACCTGGCAAAAAACTCTCCCCGTCCCACCAGTCTAGGACATCAAGGCCATGCGCATCCCTGTGCAAGTGCTGCAGCGATGAACCCCAGACACAAGCCGTGCGAGCAATTCAATATATTTCCAAGAGGCCCTGCCCCAGGCAGGAGCCCAACCCCAGTTGGCCATTGCAGGAGGCCAGCGCATTTCTTCCCAAGCTTTGAAAACTGGGCTGAGCATTTTCAAATGAAAAGGCAAAACCCTCCCTGTGCGGAGACCTGCTCCCTGCGGACAGGGGCACAGCCGGGAGCCCGCGGAGCCGGCTGCAGACTTGGCTACTGCTATTTATGCACACGATGCTCTGATGCTCCGTCGATGGGCAGCCGCCTCAAATCCAAGGAGAAAAAACATAGGATCATAGGGCTGGAAGGGACATCAGGGGGTCTCATCTAGTGCAACCCCCTGCTCCAAGCAGGACCAGCCCCAACTACATCATCCTGGCCAAGGTTTTGTCTACCCAGGTCTTCAACACCTCCAAGTACGGAGACTGCACCTCCTCTCTGGGGAGCCTGTTTTACTACCTTCCTAGTGAGAAAGGTTTTCCTAATACCCAACCTCAACTTCCCTTGCTGCAGCTTGAGTCCATTGCTCCTTCTGTCATCTGCCACCACTGAGACCAGCCCAGCTCCATCCTCTTTGCAAACCTCCAAGCTATTCAACCCCCCTCGGTCTCCTCTTCTGCAGACTCAGTCAGCCCAGTTCCCTCCTCCTCTCCTCACCAGTCCTGTCCCCCAGCCCCACAACCATTTTCATTGCCCTCCGTTGCACTCTCTCCAGTGTGTCCACAGCCTTTGTGTAGTGGGGGGCCCACAGCTGGACACCGGACTCCAGATGTGGCCTCCCTAGTGCTGAATAGAGGGGAAGAATCACTGCCCTCCATCTGTTGGCAATGCTCCTACCAATGCAGCTCAGGACACCGTTCGCCTTCTCAGCACCCAGGGCACATGGGACGTGCTTGCATGATGGGGCAGCACCAGGTGCTTGGCACAGAGCTAGAGAAGGCCTGGGCAAAGGTACACCACAGGTGGGACCTGCTTTGGTCTCCTAGCTCGGGCGTTCGTCTGTGAGTGGCTTGCTTGATTTCCCTCCCCAGAGCTTTCCGATGTGAAAAGTTTGGGGTGTCTCCTCCTCACCGCCCCGTCAGTTTGGAATGAAATATCTCTCCAGGTTTTCATTTTCCAGCCGATGCACATGACTCTCCCCAGCTCAGGGGCTAGTGATGGGTGACAGGTTATCAGGCAGGATGAATTGCTGTGCATCATCTCCCCTTATCTGAACATCATGTCTGCGCATTGCTACACCACCGGGTTTTCTCCAAAAGCCGGGAGCCAGTCGCTATCCTCTGCTTTCTTTGATTCATAGGTGCAAACACTAGGTTATCCACTGCATCGGAGCTGGAAACGCATGGCAACATGGTCATAAACCTGCCTGCTTTCCTCCTGCTTGATCTTAAACCGTATCCCACCATGGCCTGTATTGATTTTGGTAGTGTGGATGGTGGCTTGGCGCTGCATTAGCCTGAAGCCTCGTGTCTCATAGAAGGGGAGTGTTTTTATCCCAAAAACTCCACTTCCAGTTCACAAGTTAGACTCAGGACCTTGCAACTTAGTATATTTAATCATAGGGAGGCTTCTTGATTTGACAAGGAGAAGTTGTAGGAGTTAAAACTCCTCTGCTGCTGGAAGGAAGTGGGATTTTTAGTGCAGAAAATCGCTGTTGAGTGGCATTCACCTGGCAGAGGTGTCGATGCTCCGAGGGCAGGGCAGGGTCTGCAGCCCGACTCAGTAGGTGTGGGCAGGTGTCAGCAGTATGGGTGGAAGGGTGTCACCTGGTTTGGGTGGTTGTCACCCAATGCAAGAGGCTGAAAAAGTGCAAGGGAAAATATATGCTGACAGCTCGGGGGAAAGTCTCTGGCAGTGCGGATGCCTGGCTGTGAAGATGATGAAGCTTGTGCTTGCCATGCTCTGTGTGCCGTCTGCGTGAAGACTCAGTTCCAGGTCAGACAAGTGCACTTTGCACGCTCGTTACGTTTTATTTTATTATTTAATTGCACTTGTGTGCCCACCTGGGTCACAGCCCCCTGTGGGGGTTTCAGGGGGGGAGAGCCGGTGGCGGGGGTTGAAGACAAGGGCATGCTGGCTACCCAGGGCAGGAGACAAGCTGGCACATCACAGCCTTGCCTGGGGTTTCTGGAGCATCTATGAACCCCCATAGCAGCAGCAGGATGTTGGCGGCCGCGGTCCCCTGCGGCAGGGTCGGGTGAGAGTCATGGACGGTGATGGAGCTTGAGGCATGGATGAGGAGGAAGAGAGGATGCTGTGAAAGAGGAAGCATCTATCCACCCCTGTGCACACACCTGCTCGAGGGTGCTGGGCACTTTCTGAGCAGTGTCCCGGCTCTGTGCTTCCTTCCTTGACTGCTCCCTGGAAGCATGTCCATCAGGACCGTCGCCTGCGGAGCAAACACATGGCATTCCCCTGGACCGTGCTCTCCTGCCTCTGCTGCCCCAGACGGCCCCGGGGGACATGCCACATGTCCCCTAGGTCTCCACTGCACATCAGGTGCATGGAGCAAGAAGAGCTGGTTTTGTGGTGGGTCCATGCTCCGTGTCATCGCTTCCTAGGGTTGGAAAGGGCCTCGGGGGTCACCTGGCCCACCCCTCTGCAAGCCGGCTATCCCCAAACTATCCCCCCCGATGCTGATTGAGGACCTCTTAGAAACCTCCAGGGAAGGAGATTCCCCTCTACCCTAGGCACGTCCCTGGGGTCCCCAACCTCCCTGCTCTGACAACAAGGGGGTTCTTCCTGAGGTCCAGTCTGAGCCTTCTTGGCCACAATTTTGAAGCCTTTGCTTTGTGCCTGGTCCTCTGCAGCAAGAACATTTGTTCCCCTCCTCTCTGTGGCACCTTTCAGATATTGCATTGGTAGGAGCGCTGCCAGCAGATGCAGGGCAGTGATTAGAGTGACCCTCTATTCAGCACCGGGGAGGCCACATCTGGAGTCCGGTGTCCAGCTGTGGACCCCCACACCCCTTGGAAAATGCAGAGCCAGAACCGCACGCATGACTCTAGCAGAGACCTGATCGGTGCCGTCAGCTCCGCGACACCTGTGCCGGGGCTGCTACGGGCTTCCTCTGCACCGTGAAAGGCCTGAGTTGTCCATATTCATATTCTGGCTCATAAACTCCGGTAAATAGGTTTCAGCGCTGGCATGGTTTCTCGCCCTCCCTCGTGGCACCTCCTGTTTCGGCTGCCCCCACCTCCTGCTCTCCACCTCGCCTCATTACTTCCCGCCTGCCGGCCACTGCCTCTGGAGATGGCAGAATTTAATCAACATATTAGCTTATGCTCCTAATTAGCCAAGAGCAAGACGTCCAGCCACTAGGTCACAGTCTGTGCCCTGCAGGCAGGGGGAGAGGGGGCCACGCGGCATATCCCCGGGGCTCTGTCGGGGGCGTAGACCCGGCCCGGTGAGGGCTTCCCCGTGCCGTGAGCCCTCTCATGCAATGCAACAGCTTTGCTTTTCCTCAGTTTCCTTTTACCCAGGAGAGCTGCCTGTTGTAGCGGCACACGGCTTGCACCCAGCGGTAGTGACCTGCGGTCCTCACGTCGCTGTGAGGAGCTGTTCCAGGTGAGCCGGCTGCAGAGCCCCTGACGCGACGTCTGTCCTCGCTCCTCTCCGCAGGCACAGCTCCCGGCGTTTTCTCTTCTGGATTTAGCAGGCGGCTTTGACAGCGCTCTCTCTACAGACAGGTAGGTGGAAGAGAGCGTGCCTTCGAGGAACAAGACTGGCAGGGCTAGGCAGTGCAACAGCTGGACAGCTGCTGCCAGCACCGCCAGCTGTGTTGCTCTGAGCTGGGGGCTTATTAGCTCTCCTAAGATGATTAGGTTTGAGCTAAGTTGCTGTGGCCTGGGAGACTTGCAGGGCATGTGCATGCCTTGCAAAAAGTGCTTGAAGTATCTTGATGGATGATGCTGGTCCCTCCTTGGCCTGGGGAAGGAGAGTGCCTGCTTTTCAATCAAAGGTGGTTGGAGGACTCATAAAGAAATGCAAAACTCTACAACTCTTGGTTCAGAAATGATAGCTTTTATCAGACCAACTAAGAAATTGCAAAACAAAATTATCTTTCTTTGCAAGCTTTTGGGCACACACACCCTTCTTCAGGCAGAGGGAGAATTAAAGATGGTAAAAGTCCCCATAGGTAGAAAAATAAACTTCATTTTGCACAGAGGAAGCTGAAGGTGGATGCTGAAGAATTCATAGCACCTTTCCAAGGAGAAACCTACTGTTCCCATAGCCCACGAGATTCCTCCTCCTCATCCTTTCCCCTCCGATGCTGGACAGCCTTGCCGTAAAGTTGCTGCATTTCAGCTCGGCGGTGCATGCAGTGGTTGAACCCAGCTAGCCTCCAGCGCAGCCAGCGGCTCGGGGAAAGGGTGCCGTGCGAATGCAAGGTGGTCTATTGTCGCTGGCGGATTATGGATGTCTTCAAGCACCTGGTAACAAAGCACTTCAGCCACCTGCAGCAAAGCATCCGATCCGCTCTCCACCTCCGTCTCCAGACCTGGCAAACCACGGGAGATGAAGAAAGGAGCTGCCCTGCTTGACTGGCCCCTGGAAAACAAACCAGCCGCCGGGCTCGGGAGCAAGCAGCTCCGGCGTGGGGCAGGAGCAGTGATTCATTAGCACAGGGTTTCTCGGCTTCTTATTGACAGGACAAGGAGCAATGGGCTCAAGTTGCAGCAAGGGAAGTTGAGGTTGGAGATTAGGGGAAACTTTCTCACCAGCAGAGTAGTGAAACACTGGACCAGGCTCCCCAGAGAGGTGGTGCTTTCTCAGTCCTTTTTAACACCCGGGTAGACAAAGCCGTGGCTGGGATGATGGAGCTGGGGCTGGTCCTGCTTGGAGCAGGGGTTGGACTAGATGTGACCCCCTGAGCTCCCTTCACACCCTCATGGTGTGTGATTATTTGGGGGCTTCAAAGGGAAAACTTTTTTTTTTTCTCCAGGCTGCCTCTCTTACCTCTCCTCTTTGGCCGCAGCCTCTGAAGGAGACTGAGCTAGGGGCAAGGCCAGCAATTAGAGATCCGTCTCGTGACAGCAAGGGATTAGCTTTGTGGTGACTTAGATGCCTTTTCTTGAACGGGGACGATGTTTTAAAGACATCCCGGGTTGTCTCTCGATGGTACCGTCCGCTCCAGCCAGCATGAGAAGCGAGGTACATCCGATGCTAAGCCAGCAGCATCTCTTGGGGAGGGAGGGGTGCATTTGATTGCCCTTAGGGACTTATTAGGGTCTAGAGTTATGAGTATTTATCATGGCAGGAGCCCCATCGATGTCCAAAAACTCAGATTAGGCTCTTGGTCTGGGCTTCTCCCACAGTCTGTGTATCCGCGGGGAGTCTTCTCATTGACTTCCCTGGAGAGACGCAGAGCCCCTTGTCCGAACAAGCACTGGTGGGCTCCTCTCCGCCCCGTATGGCATCCAGGAGCCCATCCTACGGCGGAGTTGGCCTCGAGCAGTGCTTCAGCCTCTTCCCTGCATGTGGCTGCAGCATCGTTTTCCTGCACGGGGACCAGGCAGCACAGAGCGAGCCGTTGCTGTTAGTGCCGGCCCAGCTGGCATCCAGCGCGGAGTGAGATGCCCGGTAGCCTGGTGGCAGGACCCTCGTTCAAACTCTGCTCCAGGCAATATCGTCCCTGTCTGAACCAGCCCTGCCTGGCCTTTGACTGCACCGTGCTGTGCAACACCATCTCTGCCAGGGACCTAGGGCATCCGCACGCTCCTCTAGCGCTCGGCAGGGTTTCATGGGGAGCAGAAGTCAGTCCCTGAGCTGCCGCAGTGCCGGGACAGAGGGGCTGTTCCCTCCCGGCCCACCCAGGCTTCCTGCTCCCGAGCTGCTAATTCACCGTGGTTATAACCTGCTGTGACCGCCGGCTATTTCTGTCCCACTCCATCCACTCCCTGCTATGCTAGCCCCCGGCTTGACCCACCACCCCACCCCGCTCCTCCAGCTTTCAACCCTCCCTGCTTTGCGCTTCATTAAAACCAGGCTGCGATGGAGCAAATGCAGCGCTCCACTGCTGTGAGCCGGCGAGCCTCGCACGGAGACCCCCGGCACGCTGTCCCCTGCCCTCAGGACTGACTCCCGAGGTCCCTTCCAGCCCTAATTTTGCTATCATCCCGCATCTCCAGCGGATGCCGAGCGCCTGAAGAATCGCGGCTCGGGCGGGTGGACATGAGGCCGTCGCTTCTCCGATCGTAGGGACATGGACGGGATTTCTGGGAGCTCTCCAAGCTTCGTGCTTTGGATGCTTTCCCAGTGCTGTGTGTGGCTCTATATTACTCTAAATAATAATTACGAAATTACTCTATACTGGCCTTGCAAGGGCACTGTTGGACACCCCAGGCTGGACCCCCGGCTCGTGCTGTATCTGCCTGGGCCTTTTCTGGCCTCTCCGAGATGCACATTTTATATAACCACGCAGCCCCCATCCCAGCCCTGTTGTAACTACTTTCCCAGTGTCGAGCAGCTAATGCCCCCTAACAAACACGCTAATTTAAGAGCTGTTAAAGCCAGGGGCTAATGCAAGGTCACCGTCCGCACAAGCAGATGGCGTTTTGTCCTGGGTAATTGCATTTCCCCTGTATTTTTGGGTGAGAGGGAGTTTTTGCCTTTGATTTCTGCACAGCTGCTTCCAGCCAGCCCCTCTCCCTCGGCCTCGTCCCCTTCGCGCTGCCCTAACGGTGTCGGGAGCCAGGCCAGGAGACACGTTGCAGGGTCTGCCAGCGGGGTCCTGCCTCGCTTCCTGCTGCACCTTGGCAAAGTTTGAGCTGATTTGCAAACAAAAAATGAATGAAGAGGAGAAAAACCCTCCTCTCCAAGCCCCCGGGGACAGGCACGGCCAACTCCGGCTGCCTCGCACAGCAGCGATGTCTGCATCCAGGGGCCAGGGAGGATGCAGAGGTGCCAAGCAAAGCCACATCTCTTCCAGGGGAGCTAGAGCCGGCTCTGCATCAAGGTCCTCGGTGTCCTCCCTGGCTGTCCCAGCAAACGGGCTCCGGCCCTTCAGCTCCCCCTCGGCCTCCTCTCCGCGGCTGCTTTTCTTCCCCCGTCGCTTCTGGAGGCTTTCAAGCCGTGCCGTGTGCCCCGGCGCGGGGCGGGGGAGCAGGAGGCAGTTTTACGAGGGCAGCTGAGGTGGATGCTGAGGTCCGGGGGCCAGAGGCCAGGCCGGGTCAGCAGCAAGAGGCCTGTTTTATGCGGCTTGCCTTGCCGTAACGAATGCAGAGTTACGAGCTGAGCGGTGAGGACATCCAGAGGTGGCTGGAGCGGGTTTATTTTGGTACTACTGTAAAACCGAGGTGGCGGTGAAGGGAAGACAGTTGCCGGAGCATGTCACGGCTCGCGGTGGGAGGGGAGCGGGCGTGCGGGCGGGCGGCTCATTTCCCCCCACCCCGCCGGCCGCCTTGGGGAAGTTGTCCGTGCCACGTGGGGGCAGAGACCCGGCTCCCAGCCTTCGATCTCCACGCCATGCCCCAGCCGCCTGGAGACACCGGCAAGGTTAGCCCAGGCGCGCTCCCCTCCCTGTCCTCCCGGAGGCCGCGGCACCGGCCGGGCAAGCTCCTTGCAGCCAGAGACCCTTGCCCAGGGTCACCCCTGCCTGCTCGTTACTTGAGGGTGGTTTAGCAGGTCCATGCTCTGCCTTGCAGGGGCCCTGATTGCATCCTGCAGCCTGGGTAGCAATGGGCATAGCCACACTGCCCTCCTGAATGGATGCTTTCCAGCTGCTTGGGGGAGTGGGGGGCATAAGCTGCGGGTCCGGACTCAGCAGGGTGCTTATTAAGTGCATTTGGTATTAGCAGATGTTCCCAAGGGACCCAGCTTCTGCATGGCAGGGCTTGTTGTGCAAGCCTGTGGGCAGCTTCATGCCAGGGGCTGGGCACGAGCTGCCCTGCTGTGCCTCAGCGGCCAAGAGGAACGACGTGTGCAGGGCATTGGGACCCGTGTCAGTGCTTGGGCAGGCTGAGCCGGGCAGGACAGTCCAGGAGGAGTTTTCTGGGGGGTCTGGCATGGCAGGGAGACGCCTTCCCCATGGTTTCCCCTCGCCTGCTGCTGCTCTGCATCTCACTGTGGGCACTCCCAGCTCATGCACGGGGCCCTTTGCAAAACCATGGGGCCCTTTCCTTGCAGGGGTTGGGCTAGAGGGGACCTCCGGAGGGGCTCCTGGCTGCATTGGGATGCCATGACCCAGGCCTGGTTGTGGGTCCAGGCACCTGGGAACTGGAAACTGCCGGGCTGGTACAGTGCCATGGGATGAAGCAAAATCAGAGGGAGTTTGGGGAGTGGAGGGGAGGGTGCCCTACACCCTGGCAAGCGATGCCGTGACTCTCAGGCTGTGACAGGCTGGCAGCAGTGGGGAGTGTATACAACAGCCGTGCCCCGGGAGCTGCTGAAAGCCTCTTGGGTGCCCGTGCTACCCGTGAGATGTGAGCGTGACCCGTGCTGGGGTCCGGCACGCAGCAAGCCCATACCTCCCCGGGTGGCTTTGGAGTGGATTCAGCCCTGGTCACATCCAGCTGGGAGAAACGTGCATGTCCTGTCCCCCATGGGCTGTGAAGAGCCTTGCATTGGAAACAGGAGTCCTGGCCTCTGGCTGGACCTGGACTCGTGGTCAGACCAGGTTCCCTTGCAGCCGAGCCTCCAACCCTGCTAGCAGCGCTGGGTACCGGTGCTGAGCTCCCAGGCACCTCTATGTGAGCAATAGGGTCTAGGAGGGCCTGGCCAGTGATTTTGGTGGGAGGGGAGTGAGGAAACCTGTCCCCCCATCCTGGAGCACCCATATCACCCCAGGAGCCGGGGCAGGGGGTGCATTCCCTCTGTTCATGCAGTAGGTGAAGGCCAGGATGCGTGCAGCTCGCCCGTTTGGACATAGCAGTGCCGTGATAATGTCAGAAATGATCCCAGGTGCTTGCATTAGCTCCTGATAGCTCAGGCCCTGAATACCGCTCGTGCTTCGTCCCGCGCAGCTGCACCCCGGTCTGGTAAGGCAGCCTCCGTGCCCTTTGCAAACGCTCCAGGGTGTCAGCTTCCTCTCCATCCTCCTGGACAAGGCTTGGGCTGCAGACAGCAGCACCCCTACATGCCAAGCTCTGATGACGCAGAGGCAGGGGCTTGCCAGGTTGCTGGTGGAGGGCTGGATTGAGCCTTACAGACTCTGTTTTGGGGTGCCGCGAGAGTATCAAGTGCACGTTTGGCCTGGGAAGACCCCGTGCCTCTGCCCATGTGCACAGGGGCTGCACGGGCTGAGAGGACGGTCATTCCCACCCCGGGCTGGCCCGCTTCGGAGGGCAGGTATGGAGGGACCAGGCCTACACACCCCCCAACTCGGGGCACAGCTCACCCCAGTGCAGATGGAGCCAGGGCAGGTCCCGCCGGCCGGGAGGATGGCCCACGCGTCTTCCCTGCCGACCCGATCCTGCTCTACATGTCCCTCTGCAGCCCCTGACCCGGCGGCCTGCCTAATGCATAGGCTTCAAAACAACCTGATCTTCCTTGATGGAAAAAGCAAATGCAGGAGCAATTTGGGGCTGTGATTTTTCCAAGCAGGGCTGTGCCAGAGCAAGGGGAGGATTTTGGAAACCGAACATTTTAGTGCTTCAATCTGGGACTTTTTTGCTTTTCCTGCTCAGTTGGGCTAGGACAGCGTGTGACTATGACACATTTGGATGTGAACGCCGCGATGTTTTTCTCTCTGCCCTGGGGCTTTCTGCTTTTTAAGGGGCATTTGGGAGTTCATAAAATCTCCTGCCCACACGCTTTCCCCGAAGCAGCACGCCTGGGTTATCTGCAGAATTGGGCAGCTGGGAAAGGGGCTGCAATCAAACCATCAGACCCGGTCTGAACGTGGAGCCAGCCCAAATCGAACCCGCGCCCGAGTTCCTGAAGAGTTTGGAACAGGTTCGTGTTTTCCATCGTTCTCCCGTTAACGTTCACTTTCGTGCCTGCAGACCGGAAACCGCGGTGCCAAAATGCAGCGGGAGAGAGCTGTTCCTGTAATAACTCCAGGCCAAGTGCATGCAGGAGGGACCCGGGGCAGCACGAACAGGGCTTCTTCTTGTAAGGTTTCCATCCTTGGCTTGGCATCTGCACCGTGCCCTGGCTGCAGTGCAGGTGTCCTCTGTCTGATCCGTGCATCCCCTGGTTTCTCTGTCTGCTTTTTACACCTTGTATTCACCACTCAAACTTTGCAAGTCTTTCCTGTTAGCCTGACGTCCGTGGCGTGTCTCTGAAGGCAACGGGGCGGCCCCTTGTAGACAGGGAGCGGGGTGAGCCCTGCCATATGCCGGTCCGGACAGAGGTCACCGCTGAATGACCTTGAGGCTCTGAGCGTGGTCCAGGGGCTCCAGGGACCAGCATGGGGGGAGGAGGGATGGATCCCTTTGCTTCCCATTTCTGGTGCCTTGCTGCAAACTTTCCTTTTCCCCCATGTGCCTCTGCACTATTTTCTCTCTCCCTCCCTCCCTCTCTCCCTAATAGCCTTCACGCAGCTGGTTCAGGGCCACCCTCGCCCAGAAAGCGCCAGTGACTCCTCTCCATGCTGCCAATGAGGCAGCTCGAAGGCATGGCCAAGGGGGGTGAATCCGAGTCCCGTGCCCCAAGCAAAGATCTGAAGCGCCCATGATGTGGGCGCTTCTCTCTCCTGTGACCCCACGGCCGCTAACCTCCCCGTGGCCTTCCCCATGCCTGGTGCTGTGTCCCTGCAGAGATTGGCGGTAGCTGGCACAGCTTGGGGGAGCTACCTCCAGGCCAAATTGGAGGTGACTCTAAGGACTTTGGTCAAGTTACTTCCACTGACTGCAGAGCCCCGTGGGAGGAGAATTTGACCCCTGCCCGGCCTGCTTCTGCCCTCAGGTTTTGCTTTCCCAGTGCCTGTGGCTTTCAGTGGGTATCAGAGGGCAGGACTGGCACGCTGGCATTAGCCCAGGTGATGGGAGAGGTAGGGAGCAACAGTGCCCTGGCAGCCAGGAAAGGCCTCTTTGTCTTGGGGCTCCCTGGTATTCACTCCCTGCCTGTGGAAGAGCTTAGCCAAAAAAAAACCCAACCCCTGACAAGTTATTTAGCACTTCAATGGCAGAAAACAGGCTGGTCCCAGCCCTGCAGGCATCGCACTCGCAGCAGGGAGCTCAGGCTTCACAGAAGAGAGCTACTTTGAGTAAAAGGGGGAAAAAGCAGCAGTGAAGGACAGCGACTTGCAGGGTCCTTGTAACTGAGCCCCTCGGACCCCCCGAGTGTGGTTGGGGGTCTCTCCTGTATCGTGCACTCCAGGGAGCCCAGCGTGGGTGCTTTCCTCCTGGGTGTTTCCCAGCTTTGCAACCTCAGCACATCAAAATTCACGGCTCCTCTTCCCCTCCCGCGTCTTTTCCGAGAGCCAGCGTCTCAGCCAGCCCCGATCCCCTGCGCTATTAGTATGCTGTACTTTGCACTGGCTTTTATCACTGCTGGAACAGATGGCTGGGCTTGGACGCGTGCCCTTTGTTTTCAGATAGACCAGTTAATTTGGTGGCAGTTGAGAGGACAGGTACAAGCCAAGGGAAACGAGCCGTTGCAGGGCTCTGAAAGGGAGACGGGACCCAGCCATGGCAGCGCGCGGGCTGCACAGGTGTGTAAAAACCTTCTCCCCCCACCCCACCGCAGCCTCCAATGTGGGACCCGAGTGCAGGCAGCATCCACGGAGCCAAGGGCTGTTTATAGGCAGGGTGGATGGAGAAGTTCCCTCCCAGGGACGTGCCCGCTCTGTGTTGGTGATGGGAGGCCTGGCATCCGTCCACGGGGCCGGTGCCAAAGGCCAGGCTACCGGTGGTTCAATGCACAGGTTTCTCTAATGTGATTGCTGCCGCGATATCTGAGCCAGAAGGGCCGGGCTGAGCACCTTTCATGTCTTTGTTCTCTCTTCCTCGCAGCGTGTGCCTTCTCTCCGGAGGGTGCTTTGGTTTTGTCACTCATTTGTTTCTAACGGGCACCTTGCTGCGCGTTTAGGTGAAAGCAAAGTTTAGGTGAAAGCCAAGAAATGTGCATTGAGCTTGAAGCAGAAGGTTTGGGCTGGGCCCTAGTCCCCAGGGGAGTTCGTCACGTGCTCTCGGACCAGCCCCATCTCCCCTGTGGATGAACTGGAGCGTTACTGGGAGTCCAGCTGGGTTGGAGGTGTGGAGTAGTCAGTGGCCGTCTTCCCTCTGGAGCTTGAAGGGATCATTTAAATAGCCTGGTCCCGGCTTTTGGAGCACCTTGATGGCAGAGCGCGCGGCCTTGACCTTGATGAAGCGCTCCCTGGGAGCCAGGGTAAGGGACGGAGGACAGGTTTGATGTGCTTCCACTAGACAGTTACTGAAGAGCTGCTCCAAAGCTTTCTGTCCCGGCTGGAGTTGTCCAGATGTGGAGAGCTCTGCCCAGGTGTATCGCATTGCCGTAGTCCAGCCAAGAGGATGCAGGTGTGAAAAGCCGAGGCCAAGCTCCCAGCTGCCAGGTTGTCCTAGCCCATCACGGGTGATGCTACGTGAAGGCTCAGCCCAGGAGAGGGCACGTCTGCATGGCGGGAGGCATGGCTTCTGGTTCCCAAGGAGCACATACCCTGCACACAAGGGGTGTGTAGGCCCTCCCGTGCACCTCCACTCCTGCGCACACGGGATGGGTAGACCTCAGTGTGCACCTTCATGGCCGTGGTCCTCTCTGCAGGGCCCGGCCTGGAGCCGTATAGACATGCACAAGAGCTTCCTAGCCCGGGGGCAGCCCTGTCCAACGGTGGGGGTAAGCCATCAGGCCAGGGTGCAAGCCCTTTGCAGCGCTTCCAGCATCCTCTCCGTCTTGCTGGGGTTCGGGTCCACCCAGCCACTCCTCATGCATGGGCTGATCTGACCCAAGTGCTGGGTGGTGTTGGGGTCGGCATTGCCGTGATCTGAATAGTGCCAACACAGGGCTCCTTGTCATCTCACTGGCTACCTACAGCACCGCTTCTCCACCAGTTTAGACTCGGGGTGCCCCTCCAGACGGTTCCAAAATGTAGGCGCACCCCATTTAAAAATAGCTATAAATCTATGGAGACTATCATAATATAACCAGGATAATGCTATGATTAATGATGGTGTAATTCATTGGGTCACAGGTCACAGAGAAGTCAGGCTGGAAGGGGCCTGCCCCTGTGCTCAGGCTCAGACTGACGCTGCATTGAGGGGATTTTGCCCCCTGGTCAGACTGGTGCAGACTGGGGGGGGTTTGTCTTCCTTTGTAGTGGGGGCACGGCCCTGCCTGGGGTCTCTGGAGCATCAATTCGCTCCCTTTGCAGGAGCAGGACATTAGCTACCGCAGCCCCTGCTTTCCCTGGGGCAGGGTCGGGGGTGACGCCTGGGGCTGTGTCAGGGGTGAGGGTAGTTTTGCTCGGAGGTTGGACAAAGGATGTGTCTGGGATGATTTGCACAGGGCTGATCCTGCTTCAGGCAGGGCTTGGACTGGATGTGACCTCTGCAGCTCCCTTCCCACCCCACATCACTCTATGATTCAAGGCACTTGGGTTTTCTTCCTGGCTCTGCCACTGCCCTGCTGCACGACCTCAAGCGAATCTCTTCTCCTCCCTATGCCTCAGTTTCCCCTGCCACGCACCGGTCTGTTTTGTGCATGGGTCCGTCCCAGTCTGCAGATGTACAGCTCCTGGCACAGTGAATATGGCTCGGAGGCAACCCAAGGAGGGGTGCAGTAGGCAGAGTCTCTCTCCTGCCTTGCAATAGTTTCTTCAGCATCTTCCGCATGAGTTGTTGTCTTCTCACTAAATGATTTCAGGGGCAAAAAATAAAGCAGAAGTTAAAAAAACAACTTTGAAAAGCAGTGAGTGTGTCAATTTGAAGTGGCCCCTGTCACCCCTGGGCACCAGGGAAGGAAGCACTGGGGGTGGCGCGGACCGGGGGTGTTTAGATGGGTTGAAAGGAGCCCCTTGAGGTGGCAGTGGCTCCAACCCGGCTGGTAGGGCTCCCTGAAGCACACGCCAGGACCGCGGCAATGCTCCTTTTTTCTCTTCTCCCTTTAGGCAACAACATGGGGTTTAGTGTGCTGGGCCGCAGCTCTGGGCCATTAATGGGCACTTCTCAGGACTCCTGCATAAAGACACAAATAGTGGAAGGTTTTATTTTTTTCCCTTCCTGACTCCCAAAGAGAAAAAGAGATGACACTTGATGGGTTCAAATTCTCTGGTAGTTGCTCCTCCTGCCCCCAACACACACCTTTGCACCCACACGCACATCCCCACTCCCACACGCACACCCTCGTGTCCTGCTGCTAGCAACAGAAGAGCAGGGGCAGAGGAGGAGTGGCAGCAATAAGACTCCAGTGACAGAAAATCACAGAAAATGAGGGTTGGAAGGGACCCCAGGAGGTCACATCTATCCAACCCCTGCTCCAAGCAGGACCAGCCCCAACTGCATCATCCCAGCCAAGATGTTTAGTCTGAGGAGGTCCAGACGTGGCTCTATCAAGCATCCAAACCTCTAGAGGCATATCCAAACCTCCAGACCTTTGGCACAGACACGTATCCCTCTTCATCGTTTTCGAAGGGGAGGAGAGGCTGCCGGTGGGGAGCGAGCACCAGCTGTCCCGACGTAACCGCTGCAGCGATCCTGGTGTGACACACGGTTGTTAAATCCCTGTAACGTCCTCGGCCCTGAATGCAACAGTGTTAACATCGCAGGAGTTTTGCAACACTTGTGTCCCTGCAGACCCGCGGATGTTACAGTTGCCTCCTAACAGCTTGTGTCGGTATTGCTGGAAATCGGAGCAGCTGCTACCTCTATCTCCAGCCCTTAGGAAATTCGGTTTGCCGCTGCGGTACCCGTGACAGTGTTTACTAGGGGCGGAAGAAAATCTTCTGTGAATGCTGCTTTTTGATGAAAGATTGAGGTTTGGCTTAAATGAGGTTGTTTTTTTTGTTTTTTGTTTTTTTTTTTGTGAAAGCATCTGCTTCCTTGCAGGAAATTCTGATATTTTTGTCATAAAAGCAAACGCTCCAGAAGAAGAAGAAGAAGAAAAAGAAAAAAAAAAGCTTCTGATTTTTTGGCTGAAACAAACAAGCAGAAAAAGTCAATATTTTCCATGGAAAATTTCAACACAAGTGTGTGGGGGTGGGGTGGGGTGGGGTGGGGGGAGGATAGCTGATTTTTGCCTAAGTTTTCGATGAGGAAGGGTTTTGGAGGGGGCGCCCGTACATGGGGGCTGTGGAGGCTTGCGTGGGGAAGAGGGGCTGTGCGGTTGTAGCCTTCGGGGGGTGGGGGAGCTGGTTGTGTCGGAGCCTCTTTGTGTGGTTTTGGAGTAGATATATAATCTTCTGCCAGGTGTGGAAGCTGAGAGATCCCAGGACTTGCCTCGAGTCACTGAGGGAGTCTGCGGTGCAGCCAGGAGCCGAAGCAATTGGCCTCCTTTTCTCCACCCCGTCGTCTGCCTTGTCCGGTCGGACCGGCAGCTCTCGATGTGCCCCGCAACGGGGCCGTACACCTCTCGTGGTCTCGGGCCAGGGGTGTCGGTAGGGCTAGCAAGAGCCACGGCTGCAACGGGTGCTGAGCTGGAGAGCGGCAAGCGCTGGGCGGGCGGGCGGCCGAGGAGCGCCAGGGAAGATGACGACTAGCCGCAGCGCGAGGGAAATGTCAGCGGATGTTGCATGATCTGGAAAGGCCAAGCTGCAGCTCGCCTCCCTGCCTGCTTAGCTGTGCACCATCCGATGCATGCAGCAAGGTCACGGCTGCTCTGTGTCTGCTGGTGTGGGCCTGCAAGGTCCTCCCGGCCCTGCCACCCTCAAGGTGCTCGGGGCCAGCCAGAGCCCCCTCCTCGCTCCTCTATCTAAG
This sequence comes from Alligator mississippiensis, assembly GCF_030867095.1. NCBI lineage: Eukaryota > Metazoa > Chordata > Crocodylia > Alligatoridae > Alligator > Alligator mississippiensis. Next base: position 300,532,644 of record NC_081826.1, read on the forward strand.
AGACCGCGCCAGGCCAGGCCCCGCTCCAAGGGGAGGCATTTCCATCCCGTTTGCTCTGCGCTCAGCCCTTGCAAATCCGCCCCTGGCAAGAGCAGCACGGGGCAGTGGAGGGTGGCGTGCCCAGCTGCTCCGCGCGGCCGCAGCAGATGTGCACGGCTGTCACACGGGAGGATGTCTGCTGGAGAGGCGAGGGGGCTGCCAGCATTGCTGAGGGGGCAACCGATGTCTTTTGCCCTCCTCTCCTTGCACGGGCGGGCACGAAGCCAGCCAAGCAGAGCTTCCAAGCTGAGCTCAGCCTCTCTGCTCTCCCATCCCTCTTGTTCCCAGCTGCCACGTGGCCCTGCCCAGACCAGGCGGGGCGGCTGCTCCTAATTCTCCCACCATTAATCAAGGCCAAATTAAGACCCAGAAGTAAGCGGCAGCCCCATAAAGCTGGGGAAAGCCCCATGGTGCCCCATTCTTGTCGCCACGGGATGGGCTTCGTGCCAGCCCTTGGTTTATTAGGGCAAATTAATCAGTTTGTAGAGTGCAAAATGCTACCAGAAGGGTAGCGAGATTGTGCGTAAACCCCGCTCGGCCCCCAGAATGAGATCTCCTTGTCTAAAGGCAGCAGCAGACGGCGCTGCTCCCCCATCTCCGGGACCTGGCGCGATGGCTTTGCAATGCAGCCGAACCTACAGGTCCCCCGCCAGCTCCCAGCTCCTGCTGCTTGCTGGCTGCTCGCATGGGGCTGGCTCCTCCTCCTCGTCTCCAGCTGCTAGGATGCATTAAAAGGAGCTAAAAATACTCCAAGGGCTTTGGTAATGTGGCTTCTCCACAGAGGTGACTGCGGCAAGGAGAGTCAGGCTGGGCCCGGGGGGTGGTGGCACCCCTTGGGAGGGGAAATGCAGGGTGAACTGGAAGGGGAGGATGGGGAGCAAGAAAGTTGGATCTAGCTCATTCAATCAGGGCATGCAAAGCAAGCGATGTGACCTCCATGTGGGTCACGAAGATGAACCAACATGAGTTTGGACCTTAAAGTGGCCCACGCAAGGTTGGAAAGGCCCAGATATCTCCATCGATGGCACCAAGGAGGATGGTGACCAGTTGTCCTCATCTCTGTGCAGGGCCAGGACAAGAAGCAATGGTTTTGAATGGAGTTGGTTGGACGTTTGGAAGAGGCTGTGACATCTCCATCCTTGGCGGTGTTCAAAGGCAGGTCCGACAGACCCTTGGCTGGCCTGGTTCAGACAGGGTGCAGAGATGGAGGATGGACTAGATAAGACCTCCCTGGTCTCTGTGATCCTGCTTGCAGCCATGCATCACCTCTCCTGGTACAAGCCCAGGGCCTGCCTGGCTACAGGCTGCAGAACAGATTCAGTGCTGCCGTCACGTAGGCTCAGGGGGCCTGATTCAGAAGCTAGGAACAGATGTTGCCTTCATCCCTGGTTGGGTTGTGCCTGTCTTTGTCCTAGAACAGAAATACCCCAGGCTCGGCATGTACACTCTCCCGGTTCTCTGCACGCGTGAGCAGGAGGCGTCAGTCCGTGCCGCGGGAGTCTGTCCATCAGAGGTGGACTCCCCACCTGTCCAGCTACCTGCAGGCGATTGCACTTGAGACTCCAGTGCATCTGCCAGCAGATCTCAGGATGCCGCCAAAGGAGGGGTACAGCCAGATGGAGCCTGCCCACCTGGAGCTGCTGCCTGTTGTGCCAGCAGCCTGGCACGGGATGCTTCGGGGGCTGATGTTTCCAGCGCTGGGGGTACGCTTGGCTGAGTCGGTGCCTGGCATTCAGAGCTGTGCAGCCGGCCAGGCCCCTGGCACGTGCAGATCCAGGGCTTTTACCTTCTGTGCCTCCCAGTGGCATCAGGGAGCCTCCACTGGGACTTTCTCTTGCTGGCAAGGGGGTGGGGGGAGTGGGTCCATGAAGCAGCCCCAGCGAGCAAGTTGCGAGCATCTCCTACTGCCGCAGAGGTCGTGTGCAGCCCGTTCGCCCTTCCCAGGCTGCTGCATGGATCCCAGCACTGGGGCCTGCTGTAAATGGCCGTATCCTGCTGGGAGCTGGGGGGGCCGTCTGGGCTTCTGCAGCCAGCCTGTTTTATATGGAAGGCGTCTGCTCTCCTGGCCAGCGCCTGCTCCCCTTTTATTTAGGTCTAAATGGATGCCATATGGCTAACGAGCCCGTAGCCATGTTCCCGATTAAAAGACAATCCTCTCTGCATGACTGATATGGCACCGTCGATGATGGAGCTATAAATGATCCGGGGGCTGTTGTTTGCATTCGCTCTCCTGGCTTGGCATGCGAGGGCTGCCTGCGGTTCTTGGTTGCCCTGTGCCTTGCTGGGTTAGGAGGCACTCCTGGCTCCGGGGTGGATCTCCCCGGAGCATCGGGGACCGGTGGGTGCCTCCACACTGCACACCGGAGACCAAGGTTTTGAGAGCACGCACTGGGGTATTTCTGGGACTGCAGCAAGAGAGATGGGGACAGCGTAGGCATGCCCTTCATGGGTGTTTGGCCCCTAAAGCCCCCTGCATGCTTACGAGGTGGAAGAGATGCTGAACGTGGAGCAGGACCCCCATTGTGGGGCAATAGGGGGGCTGTCAGGTGCTGCAGCTCTCTGCTTTGCAATAGTGCAGAGGCGCTGGAGGCCACGGGGAGAGGCAGATTCCAGCCAAGAAGCTGCGACACCCCATTCAGAGCAGGGCAAGACTCATCCATCAAAGCCACGATGGCCGGTCCTCATCCCTGCTGCTCCCCGAGGAGAAAAAGGGGGTTTCCAAGCGTGGGGTCATGTCCTGTCCACATGCCTGTTCCTGGCAAAGTCTCTCTAGAGGTGCCTTTGCTCCGAGGGGGGTTTCTGTGCATGCCCAGGGGGGCATCACCCCAGGTCCTGTCGTTCACATCACAGCCCCAGGCAATGCAAACATCACTGCCAGGCTGCCTACGTGACGTGCATCCCCTCGCAGGCTCCTGGTTGTGATAGGGAGCAGCTGCATTTAGGGGGAGTTTCACTGCTTCCCTTGCGTCCTCCCCTGCCCTGTCCTCATTGCCTTTTCTGCGGAGCCTGCCAGTGTGACCCTGGGGCTGGCACTGCAGGGACCCGAGCTCTGGGCCCGGTTCTGCCGGGTAGGTCAGGTCACCCCCTCGGTGCATCAATGCATGAAGTGCAGTGGATGACACCGGCCTCCTTGGTAGAGTGTTTTAGGAGCCAGGAGGTGGTGAGTCCTTGTGCCCAAGGGTTTGTTGGTCCTGGGATGGGGCTGGGGCTTACTTTGATGCCTGGCCTGAGCCAGGAGAGTCGTATGATTGTCCTCCTACTCCCGTAGCACTGTGCACCACACATGCCCCTTGCATCCAGTTGTGCCAAACTTTGGAGCTGGGGCTTGGGGGTGTACGGAGAGAGCTGCCTCTTTGGGGCTGGGGGTGCACAGAGAGCTGCCAGCCTCCAAGACCAGACCAGCAGATGCAGACAGACCAGCAGAGAGGCATCTTGCCCTCACTACTGGGTTTTCTATAGCAGGGATGGGCTGACCATGGCAAGCTTCGTCGGCTGGATCTGGGCGTATTTGGAGCTGCCAGGGCCGGGAGCAAGGGGAGGTAGCTCCTTGTCTCCCACCCGCAGCGCTGAGCTGTAGCTGCTCTCCGGGTCCCAGGCCCCCTCAATGCACATGTGAAACTGAGAGCAGCACAGGCGGGTGGGGGGATCTTTCTGCCATATGCGTTGGCTCAATGGCAGCTTGTAAAACACTCCCTGGCTGATGTGCAGGTTGTGCCGAGGAGAGGCTGGGAACAGGGCGGGAGAGGGGCCAGGGCTGCTCTTGGAAGGCTGAATGCAAGCTCTGGGAGCCATGCTGGGTGGGATTTGGGGTAAAGGGGGCTTCAATCCCCTGCCTCAGGGACCCACTCTTCAGAGCCACCCTTCTTGGTGGTGTTGCTCAGCAGTAGTGGGACCAGCATCCCCAGGGGTCATCCCATCTACCTCCCTGCAAGTTGGCTGCATTCCCTCTGCACCAGCGGGTGCCCAGGTCTATCTCAGCAGGTGCTGAATCCAACCCCAGCTCCCTGGGCAGCTCCTGAGATATCCCAGCAAAGCGCACTTGGTCCCTGAGTCTCCCCTGGGTTGACCTCAGGTCCTCCTCCTCTTTCCGAAGACCCTTTTCATATATAGCTACCAGTTCTCCTGTCCCTCCTTACCCTCCAGCCTGCCATCCCTGAACCCAGCCCAGCGCCCTTCATCTTCATGCCCCGCTCCTGCTGCCCAAACCTGTTGTCGTCTCTGGCTAGTCTGACATGAGTACCCAGGGCAAAGATCAGGCTCAGACCTGGCCGAAAGAGTTAATTGCCTTTCCTTGCTTGCATGCAGCAGGGTCTTCTGCAAAGTGCTGCTGATGGCAGCGAGGAGGGTTGTCAGCCAGCGGTAGAAGGGAGCAGGCCGGCGGAGGGAGGGGGAACGCTTGCAGGGTTGTCGCTGTGTTGTAGTGCTCAGAGGGTAAGTTAGTCTCAGCTTACATAAAATCCTAAATAATAAGGGTTGGAAGGGAGCTCAGGAGGTCACATCTAGTCCATCCCCCTGCTCCAAGCAGGACCAGCCCCAGCTACATCATCCCGGCCAAGGCTTTGTCTACCTGGGTATTGAAAACCTCCAAGGATGGAGAGTCCACCACCTCTCAGTAGCAAGTCAGTAGCCGAGTCATGAAGAAAACCAGGTGTCCTGGGGTCCCAGCCCAGTTGGGCTATTTCCAACAAGATGCCAGGGTTTCTCTCACTCACTCTCTTGTCTTACCAGCTGCCAGGGAGGTTTCTATTGAACACTGTCTTGGAGCACTGGATCTGGGCCCTGAGCTCCTAGGTATGGCCTGCACCTCTCTTCCTCAGGGAAGGCTGCCCCGTTGATCCTGTGCATGCTTGTAGCCTTATCCCGATGCATCTGCTTCTGCGAGGGAGCACTACAGCTGCAGCACCCTTACCCATCTTGCAAGAACAGGGCTAGGATCCACAATGACCTGGATTAACTGGAGAAACAGTCCCAGATCAACCAGATGAGATTCAACAAAGACACGTTTTATGAAGGGTTTGCATGATGGATGTGTCTGGGTGGGGTGGACAGGGCTGATCCTACCTCAGGCAGGGGTTGGACTAAATGTGACTTCTGCAGGTCCCTGCCAGCCCCACGTCTTTTGAGCTGTATGACACAAGCAAAGCGCCATACTTGGGAAGAAATACCGGCATGCACAAATAGCCTGGGGAATGACTGGCTAGGCTGCAGTGCCGCAGAGAAGGACCTGGGAGTGATAGTCGACCATAAGCCAACCTCCCTTGTTGCAAACAAAGCCAAAAACCAGGCGTTATATAAACAGGAGGTCACTTGCAAATCAAGGCAGTGATTCTTCCTCTCTCCTCAGCACTGGGGAGGCCTCGCTTGGAGTCCTGCATCCAGGGTTGGACACTTGAAGAAGGATGGGGACAGTTTGGAGAGGGTCCAGTGCAGAGTGACAAAATAATGAAGTGTCTTGGAGGAAAGGATGAAAGAGCTGGGGTTATTTAGCTTGGAGAAGACAAGAGTGAGGGGGGATTTGATCACAGTCTTCAAATCCCTAAAGGGCGATGACAGAGGATGGAGACGGGCTATTCTCCGTGGCCGTAGGGGACAGGACTAGGAGCAACAACCTCAAGCTGCAGCAGGGGAAACTGAGTTTGGAGAGTAGGAGGCACTTTCTGACGCCGGTGAAGCACTGGAATAGGCACTGAGCAAAGTGGTGCCTGTGATGAGAAAACTCAATCCCTGGAAGTTTTCAAGCACAGGCTGGACAGACCCTTGGCTGGGATGGTTTAGTCAGGGCTGATCCTCTGCTGAGCAGGAAGCTGGACTAAATGTGACCTCATGAGGTCCCTTCCAGCGCAGCTTTCCTGTGATCCAGGTTTGCTTTTCTTGGAGAGAAGGGAGCAATTGAGGTGGGGGTGGAGGAAACAACTTACCTGCTTGGATGGATAAGGGATATTCCAGTCACTTAGACCCAGGCCCTCAAAGGCAGCCAGGCTCCTGACTCACCCTGAGGCCACGGAGATGGGCTCTGCTCCCAGCTGCCCCCGTCACAGCACAGAGCCCCAGGGCAGAGTGGCACTCGTGGTGCATGGGTAAAGCTCCTGGGGCAATGCCCTGGGTGCTATGGGGTTGGGCACGAGGTTCCCTTTCCTGGGTTTCCCTTTTCATTCCTCCCCACAGAGGGGTCACAATGGACAAGAAGCTGAATATAAGCCAGCAGTGTGCCCTTGTTGCCCAGAAGGCTACCAGCGTCCTGGGCTGCATCGGTAGGAGCGCTGCCAGCAGATGGAGGGCAGTGATTCTTCCCTCTATTCAGCACTGGGGAGACCACATCTGGAGTCCGGTGTCCAGCTGTGGGCCCCCCGTGGTGGGCTAGTTAGGGGCGCTCCTGCACTGAGCCACCTACCTCACTGCACCTGACCACCTTCCAGGCTCCGAGTGCCTCCCTGGGAGCACCGCACCTTCAGCCAGCCCCCTTCCTGGAGCACACCTGCAAGCCTGGGGGTAGTGCTGCCACCACCCAGGGTCTGGACTGTTCTTGGCCCTGTGACCCTGTGAAACACAGGCCTAGTAGTCCTAGAGAGTACTCTACCCACTGCAAGAACTTAGTCTGAAGCACAAGTAGTGATCTCCCTTAGTCAGCCGAACCAAGGGGACCCCCAGACATAATCTAGATGTTCTCCCAATAAGTCTCCCATGCTAGGTACAAAGGAGAACTTTATTGGTTACAAGGAATAGGTTTGGAATAGGGAACAGGGTAGAGCAATATCAGAGAAATCCCTTAGAGCATACAGTGGCATGGTAGCCTTTGATCATGCATCTGAGTTACTGCAAGCTATATATCTAGTTAGATCTCAGGTAGCTTACTCACAAGTATCATCCAGAGGCTGATAGAGCTTCCCTCTGGAGGCAAGCAGTTTGTAGTGTGTCCATGTGTTTCAAGAGAGAGAGATAGAGAGCTGAGTTGCTCTGTGTCTTCATCCTGGCTGCCCTCCAACCCTCCCCCCGGGCACTCATTGACTTATATAGACCTTATGACCTCGCTCTGTGGGTCCCATAGACTAGCTGAAGTTGGCTACAAGCCAATCAATTGGCAGTGCATCACTGGTTGCTGGGTAGATTGATGGGGGCTCCAGCCCCTCTCCGTTATGACACTGCTTAGAACAATAGGTAGTTTGTTCCAGTCTACAATAGGTAGACTGGCCCTCACCCAGGTGTATGAGGCCAGTCACATAGGCAAAGGGGCCTCTTACTTACTTCAATGATCTGCTTAGCCACTAGAGAGATAGACAGGTGAGGAAGGAGAGAGAGGAAAAACAACAAAAACTAATGAAGGAGACCTGGAAGAGGCTGGGATGGAAGTCCTCCACACCCCCCACTACAGAAAGCATGTGGACAAGTTGGAGAGAGTTCAGTGGAGGGCAACGAAAATGGTTGTGGGCTGGGGGACAGGACTGGTGAGGAGAGGAGAAGGGAACTGGGCTGATTGAGTCTGCAGAAGAGAAGACCGAGGGGGATTGAATAGCAGCCTTCACCTCCCTGCAGGGGGGCTGCAAAGAGGATGGAGCTGGGCTGGTCTCAGTGGGGGCAGATGGCAGGACAAGGAGCAATGGGCTCAGGCTGCAGCCAGGGAAGTTGAGGTTGGATATTAGAAGGAAAATCTCACGGGAAGGGTGGTGAAGCACTGGACCAGGCTCCTCAGAGAGGCGGTGGACTCTCCATCCTTGGAGGTTTTGAAGACCCGGGTAGACAAAGCCCTGGCTGGGATGATGTAGCTGGGGCTGGTCCTGCTTGGAGCAGGGGTTGGACTGGATGTGACCTCCTGAGCTCCCTTCAGCCCTCCTTGTCTGTGATTCTGTGAATGTCCAGAGTCTCCCAGAGCAGCCGCACGGCCTCCCAACCAGCTCCCAGCCAGGGGCTGTGCCCCATTCATCACCAGCTCCATGCCACCCCTGACTGACCCAACCCCCTTGTCCTTGTGTTTGCTTCCGCAGATGGCCAACCCCGTCCCGTCAGCCTGCTGCGTGGTGCTTGCCGCCGTGGTGGTGGTGTATGCTCAGAGGCACAGCCAACAGGGTGAGTCTGCCGCACCCGCCCCCTCAGCCCGGCTTGGCCCAGGGTGGGGGCTCTGCATGTGGTTTATCTGTTGCAATCCCTCCCGTGTGCACACTGCTGTTTTCCATCATCCTATCCCTTATCGAGCCCTCACTATAGGACCCAGCAGTGATGGAGAGCAGAATGGCCCTTGTATCACAAACCCCAGGGTAACATCCCTTCCTTCTTCCCTCCTGTACTTCCCTCTCCTCCAGCCTGTGCCTTGGGGTACCACTGGGGCCAGGGGCCAGAAGCCGCTGCAGCAGCGTGGGTGGGTGAGACGAGCCTGGGATTGTGCCCTCTTGCATATGACTCCTTTTATAGTCCCTGTGCACCAGGAGGGAGCCCATCTCTCCCCTCAGCGAGTGCCTGTCCTGCTTCTGCAACTGGCAGTCTGTGCAAGGGGAGGGAGAAGGTATCTCTATGGGCATCCATTGAACCAGGCTGTTTAAGAGAGTAGCAAAAGGGACCCCCTACAAGCCTTGGGGGAGCTAGCAGGAACTGCGGGGCCCGTAGGGATGTTTGCGAGGAGAGAGGGGTCTGGAAAGCTGCCCCTGGATGGGTTGGACATCCAGTCACCCCCATCCAGGAGTCCCTGATGGTCCAGTGCTGGCCTCGACCTCCTGGGCTCTGCATGGGTGCCTGGACCCCCAATCTCTTCTGCCCAGTGCCCCCCTCCGCAGAGACCCAGGGCTAGGGGGAGACAGCAAAGGGGTTGGAAACATTATTCTGCACTTGGCAGCAACAACCTCCCTTTTTATAGCTTGATTAGTGGACACACAGCTTTAATAACTTATGAAGCCGAAGGACGTGGATGCTGAACACTGCAGCAGGGAGGCTGCACAGGCCTCTCTGCGGGGGCTCTCCTAGCCTGGCCGGCCCCTCCCTGCCCCAGGACCTCGTGCAGGGTCCCACAAGGTAGCACTGGGTTAATAATCATAGCATTGGATGGGAAGGGGTGATGCTCGGGAAGGCTGATCACTTGCTAATGGCCAGCTATGGGGCAGCTCCAGGTGTCCACACTCCTCAGGTACTCTGCCTTTGGTCCCAAAGGAGCCAAATCCCTCTGGGGTGTGAACGTGCATTGAAATGGGTGATGGGATACCATCCCACTTGCTCCCAAACTGTGTTTGCTGTAGCTTTAACATGAATTAAAACATCATGCCCCTTTTTCAATCCATGGTGCATCCACACCTTGAAGACACGGCCCAGTTTTGGTCCCCGCGCCTCCAAAGGGATGTAGAAGAACTGGAGAAGGTGCAGAGAAGGGGATGCTGAGTGCTATGGAGGGGTCAGGAGCGGGGCACGTTTCCCGGGGTTTGGATAAGGTGAAGCGGTGCATCGTGTCAGTGCCACCCTGGGTCCCCATGACCCGGGTGACGGAAAGCAGTAGTAGGTTGTTGTCCACACAGACATGCACTTCCTCCCTGCCGAGCAATGCTGAGCGTCAGGAGCGTGGCATCCTTTCCTGGCCCTGCAGTGGGGGCCGCAGACCCGTCGGCTCCTAATCCCCCCAGGTCTGGTCCCTTTTCCTTCTGACTCCTCTTCTCAGGCTCTCAGCCTCCCTTCGTTGCTTATCGCAGTCTCCCTGCACAGCCGGTATCAGCTCCCCTTATTCCCCATCGCGTCCCATTTCCCATCCCTCCAAACACACACAGGAGTCATCATCTTCATCCAGGCTCTTTCCCTCACTTTCCTGCCTCCCATGCCCCTGACGCCCAGCTCTTCTCCTCCTGGTGTAAGTCAAGCTGCTTCTTCCTCCGCTGCATCCTTTGGGGTTGCTGAGAGCATAAATGAGACAGGCTCTCTGTTCACGGGCTCTGGACCAGCAATTGCAAGGAGTTTTGCTAGCTCCCTGCAACTCCAGACAGGAGCATGCCCAGGACAGATGCAATCACTGGAAATTTTATATTCCAACCTCTACTGAGCGTGCAACCACTGAGGTTTTGCAAAACCTTATATCTTGGCCGGATTTGGGCAGCTTCTCCCGGAAACCCCCAACAAACCGCTCCCCTGGTACCCAAGCCATCCATGGCTGTGTCCAAGGTACGTCCTTGAGTTTCTCAACAAAGCACCCAACTTTGACATGGGCAAAACAACATATCCCCCCAAAATACCTGAACCATTTCTGCTGACATGTTCCAGATCCATTCAGTTGAAGACAGACACCTGGCAGGGGAGGTTTCAACCTGCACGGTTAAAGTCAGGCAGCAGTTTATAAACGAGGGAAAACAGGTTCTTATAATGGCAACCTTAATTAGACGAGGTGCTATCAGCTCCTGTCTGCGAACATTGACATTGAAAGCAGATAAATAGGGACCTGATTGCTCTCAAGTACCTTCTGCTATGAGTCACCCCACTGATATCAGGGGGCTATTCAAACGGGAATGAACTAATCCACATGAGCGAGAGCAGCTGGATCTGGACCTCGGTCAATACATATAAAGGCATGCATTTAAATGGTCTTGGTGCTCCGTTGAATGGGTGTCCTTGAAGGCCGAGGCGCGTGTGTTAATCCAGGAGGTGTGTAGGGCTGAGAGAAGCAGGAAGCCTCCTGATGAGGCTGCATATTTTAGACCTAAATAGATTTCAAGCAATGTCTATTTTTAACTGGGTTGAAGCCAAGGCATCCATTATTGATGTGGGCAGCCATTTCTGAGGTCAGAGGTTATGGAGGAGGTTGAGACTAAGTGGTTCTGGCCTTATCTGGAGCCCTCAGGTATCCCTGGGCCCTTTTCAGTCCTTATTTCTGTCCTGAGTTTGACTCAGGCACTGAATTGATCTCACTGCACACTCATCGGCTTCTGGGGATGGGCTAGTTTTGTTAAGAGAGGTTTGTATCTTATGCGGACGGACTGTTTTGTATGGCCTTCTAGCAGCTGCTCTGAAGATAACAGCCTACTGCTGCAGTCAGCGAGCTGCGCTGCTCCCTTAGTTCAAGCCGTCAGCGTTGTGAAGTTCCCTGCTTCGAGCCCATGCTGGAGGCAGAGGGCATGGCATCGTATAGCATCGTGCCACCGGTCTCAGTGGCTTCCTGCGACCCAGCTGGCACACGCGTGGCTGAGCTGTGTCCGCACAGCAGCTCTCATCCCTTCGCTGCACCCGAGAGCTGGGCAGCACGTGCACATGGGCTGGCCACGCTGGTTGCATTGTATGGCATGTGCCGTGCGAGATGGGGACAACTGGGACAAATCCCAGAGCAATTCTTCTATGGCAAAGTACTCAGCAAGCCCCCGGACAGGGCAGGATGTGTCGGGTACCTGGATTCATATTGGGAATCTCTGGGTTTATCTTGTGAATTGTGTGTGGACATTTTCACATGGTGCATAAACTTCCTGGCACCCTGAAGAGGATCCCAGTGTGCTGCAGCACCCTGGATACGATGATCCCCTGGACGAGCTGTGTGCTGGAGACAGGGATTTCAGCTGTGGTTATGTCCTGCCTTGTTTCCCCTTGCTGCAGAGGGTGAGACAGTGGTTAGTACTGGTGCAAAGCAGCTTTAGATCCAATGTAGGTCCTCGTTGTAGGAGCACTTGAGCATCCTCTTCCCTGGAGGGCACCCAGCAGAGGCTAGTCGGTGCGGGTCTGGGATGGAGTAGGAGCAACTCAGTGCAGGGGATACCCCTTCCTCTGCCCCCACCATCCCTCTCCTGCTGCAAGGGGGCTGGCAGTGTGGCTCGGCCGATCAGCTTAGGAGTGCTCCATTTCTCCGTTAGCTCTGTAGGACTCGAGCTTTATCATTACCTGCCCCCACGCACACAGCCACATCTCTCCCTCGAGCCAAGGGCTCTGCTGCGGCTGATGCTGGAGCGCGGGCTGCAGCGGGGAGGCACAGCCGGAGTCGCAAGGGCTCATGGACAGCTAATCCAGCTGAGTTGCTTATCCCATTGCTCCACGGCACTAATCCTATCGCTCGGCTAATCCGTTCCCTCTGCGCCGTGAATCCACCCGCCACTGGCTGCTGCTCCGGTCTTGCTCTGAAGTGCGGCTCCTGTCTCTGGGAGGGGGGTTAAGGCAGGTGCATGAACTTGGGTGGATTCATGCATTGAATACGAGCCCTGGGAAACCCTCTCCACACCCCACTGGGGCAGCACCGGGGGCTTGTGGGTGGCATAAGACTTGGGCATGGACTCAGACGAACGCTGTGTCCAGTCTAGCAGAGCAATGCAAAGCGTGGTCCAGGGGCTGGAAGACCAAGTTGCAGAGCATGCTCCAGGGGCCAAGTCGCAGCATCCTTGGGCTGGAAGGAGCTTCAAGGGGAAAGTCAGCTATGCCCACACTATCACTATCCAGCATGTATCCAGCCTCCTTTTGGAAACCTCCAGTGACAGGGAAGGGGTCGGTCCAGTCTGAACTGGGAAAAAAGGCAATGTTTGGAGACCACTGGAAGGGACCAGGAGCCAGGGAAGGATGGACTCTCCCTTACTTGGTGTCTTTAAGTCCATCTTCACTGTTGCCAGCTGCATGCTGTTGGCCCCAGGACGGTGTCGCCGGGCGAGCTCCTCTCGGTGTGTCTTACAGGCTGAACCAGCGCGGTCCTTTCTGGGCTGCTGCAGCTAGCGGCAGCCCCAGTGTTACCAAGCTGCCTGAGAAGTCGGATTTGTAGGACAGCTGGGTGGATAAGGGAGCTCGTGAACAGCAGGCTGCCATGTATCCAGGCTCCCCTCGGGCAAGGGCAGGTTGTGGTACAGATGCCGCCCTGCCAGCTTTGCGGCTGCACTCGCTGCCGGGGCTGGACCATGCAGTCACGGCACTGGGAACAGCCCAGGGTGGGTGGAGGGCTGCTGGGGCAGGAGGGCAGAGATGGGGGCATGGGGAGGGTGGGGGACTGTGGGGCAAGTTCCTCCAGGCTGTGCCTCAAGTTGCAAGAACACCAGATTTGGGCTTTTGCACACTTGTCCTTTCTCACAGCTCACATGGTCCCTTTTCTTGCTGTCCCACACACACGCATGCATGCACACGCACACATGCACGCACTCACATACACATGCATGCACACACGCTGCCCATCAGATGTGTTTCGAGCAAAGGGAGCAGCATTCATTAGAGACCCTCTCGTGATTGTGGCTGGGTGGGATGATCAGAGTCCCAGAGAAAACCTTACCAGTGACTGACTTGATGTGGAGCTAAACCCAGGCTTGGCATCCAGGGTGTGTTCAAGCAAAGCAATAGCTTTGTGCTCATGTCCTTGAGCCTGCACCATGACGGTAAAGACCATGGCTTTGAAGCAGCAGACAGCATCCAGGTCCAGCATCTCGCTGCCGACGAGAAGGGGGCATATCCATCCAAGAGGCCAAGGAGCAGCTTCTGGCCAGACCTGGAAGGCAGTGCTGGGTGCTGACGTTGCACAGGCAACATCATAAGGAGATACCAGGGTAGAAGGGGCTATGAGGCCGGGGGCTGTGATGCTTGGATGAGTTTATAGGATCATGGGAAAGTGGAGCTGGAAGGGACCGCACCAGGTCCCATCTAGTCCCACCCCTGGCTCAAGGCAGAATCAGCCCTGACTAAATCAGGGGTCTGTGCAACCTGCTCTTGAAAATGTCTGCAGATGGAGATGCCACAACTTCTCTGGGTAGCCTGGTCCAGTGCTTGACCACCCCCAAAGGCAGAAATGTCTCCTAGTCTTCAATCTAAGCTTCCCTCGCTGCATCTTGAGCTGCTCCTAGTCCTGTCCCCTGCGGCCACAAAGAAAAGCCCGTCTCCATCCTCTCTTGTCATCACCTTTCAGGGGTTTGAAGACTGGGATCAAATCCCCCCTCAATTCTCTCTTCTCCCGACTAAACAACCCCAGCTCTTTCAGCCTTTCCTCACCAGTTTTGCTTCTCAAGGCCCCACTCATTTTCGCTGCTCGGCACTGGACTTTTTCCAAACATCCTCCTTGAAGCGCAGGGCCCAGCACTGGGCGCAGGACTCCCGGGGAGGCCTCCCCACTGCTGGATAGAGAGGAAGAACCGCTGCCCTCGATTTGCAAGTGCCCTCCTGTTCATACAACCCGGGAGGCTGTTGTTATTTTTGCAAGAAGCTGGGCACACTGTTGGCTCGTATTTGGTCTGCTGTCACCCCGGGTCCTTCTCTGCAGCGCTGCAGCCCAGCCAGTCACTCCCCAGGCTGTATTTGTGCATGCCATTTTTCCATGCCAAGTGCAGGACTTGGTACTCATCCTGGTTGAATTTCATCTGATTGATCTTGGCCCATTTCTCCAGTCTCTCCATGTCAGTCTGGATCCTAGCCTTGCCCTCCAGAGTGTCTGCAACTCCACCCAGCTTGGAGTCATCCCCAAATTTGCTGAGCATGCACTCAGTCCCATCTTCCAAATCTTTAATGAAGATATTGAACAATACCGGGCTCAGGACGGACCCTGGGGAGCCCCACTTGATACCTCCTCCCAGCTAGACATCATTCCAGCTCCTCCAGCTTTGTTTCCATGCCAGGCCATGAGCTCTCCTGCTTCGAGACATGAGCTGGCCTCTCGCTACCAGGGCCAAGCAGAAATCTTTCCCTGTGGCGAGGTGATCCAGAAGGACCCACTGAGATGGAAGACAAGCCCCTTCTCGGAAAAGCTCGCCGTCTAAATGGGCAAGACAGACAAAGGGCAGGATGGAGAATGGATCCACAGAGATGTCAAGTGACTTGCCAGAGGCCAGACAGCAGATCAGTGGCAGAGCCAGGACTGGCACCTAGGTGTCCTGAGCCCTGGCCTGGTGTCCGAGCCATTCAGCAGCACTTCTGTCGTTGGCTTTCCTCCTGAGGGCTGTATCTCCCCCTACTCTGGGGGTCACACCCCAGCCAGCCCCCTGCCCCAGCCTTGCTTGGACCATGTCAGCCAAGTGATGTTGGCTCTGAGTGGGGTCTGAGTGGGGTCCCTGCCTAGGAACCTCATGGGAAAAAGAAAAGCCAAGTCCACGGCAGTGCCTCTGCATCCTTTATGGGCCAATCCTGAACTCCAGCAACACCAGGACCCCCGTCCCAGCATCAGTAGCAACAGTCCCTACCCCAAAAAGGCCTGACCCCAAGCAGCTCTGGAGCTGTGATATGTGCTGCGGCCAGTCTGGGTTCAGACAGGGGGGTGACGGGCGGCGATGGAAAACCCGGAGACAAAACACATGTGATGCCCAATGCAATTCAGGAAGAAAAAAGCAAATCTACGGATGCTGGTGACCTTGGCCAGTTCCCTCTCCCTGTCATTCAACCCTTCTCTCGTTGCACACGCGTCTCTGCGCCCCAGATTGAGATTTCTCGGTTCGAAAGGAGTAATTCTGCCTTATTGATTCCCCCACCTTGTGGAATTAACTCACGTTTAAACAATAATTATGTTTTCACCCCGGAGAGGAGACAAAGAGATAAACGTCTCTGGAAGCGAACGAGCTTCTGGTGCCACATGCCGGGGTTAATTTATCGACGCGTGCGGCAGCCGCTATCTCTTTGCTTACTAACCAGCAATAAGCAATTAGCTCCCGTCATTCCTCAACCGGGGGAAAGAGAGGTTTTATTTTATCCCTCTCCCTCCAGTCCCAGCGCTAATCTTTTGCAATCAGTTCTGCTGCCGAGTCTCACGGGAGCGCTGCTTTTCATGCACCGTGTTCGTGATGCCGGCCGCATCCCAGCCGAGACAAAGTCCTGGGCACCATGCAAACTGACTTCCCAAGGAGCAGCCAGCGATGGTCCACCTTTCTCCCCAACCAGATGCTCCCAGATGTGTTTCTAGCATTGCTTATCAGCCAACTGGGCTCCAAGGGGGTCTGTCCACTCTGGTTTTAGTCACCCAGGCTGAGTCCTGGGGGCTTCAGCGAAACCTGGCAGAACGAATCACTGTGCCCAGCTTATTTGCTGGAGTTGGCCTTTATTTTCCACCCAGGAAGCTACAGAGAGTCTTACAAGTCCTCAATCAGTTGAGAAGCGTTTGAGTGGGGCATCCGCAGGTACGGCCGCTGCATGGTCCACACGGCCTGACTCTTGCCCTCAGACTGAATGAGTCGAGGAGTCGTGATACGCAGGCGCTTTCCCAGGGAGGGATCTGCCCTGGGGAAAAAGCAGGACATTTGAGGCCACAGAGGCAAAGAGAAGCGGGGCTGGAACAGAGCTCCACATCTAGGCAGGACCAGCCCTGTGCGAACCACAGACATGGTCTGACTTCCTATGAAACTGCACAGTCAACCCTATCATGCAACCCCAAACATAGCACCGGAAACCGGTGTAGGTAAAGCAACATCCTGCTGCGGCAAAGGGGCTCATAGATGCTCCAGAGACCCCAGGAAGGGGCTGTTTCCCCTGTGGCCACGCGGCCTCCTGCCCCATCTCATCCAGTAGAAAGGTCTGTTTTGGCCCCGCTGTTCCTGCCCCTGCTCTCCTGGGCGGGCATCGTCTCGCTCCCAGCCTCAGGTCGCCTATGCCCAGATCCTCCCACTTCTTCTTCAGCTCCAACAGCGCTTCCCCCTCCCTGCTGTTATACTCCCCGATGTAGTCGTAGGCCCCAGCAGGCTCCTCGCTCAGCCTTCATTTCCCCAAGCTCTTTCTGGTGGCACTAACACGTCCTTATCTCTGCTGGAAACATCCCTCTGATACAACCCGGCCCGCCCAGTCCTTCCCTTCCTCAGTTGTTCCCAGTTGCTGGAAGGGAATTCTGCACATCTTCCCTTTGGAGAAGACCTTTTGTTGCTTATCTCCATGGCTATTGCCTTGCATCTGTGCTATCGCATTGCATCCCCTTTCCTGTCCCCCGGTCCTCCAGGCCACCCAGTTCTTCCTGCGGGATCTCTCAATCCTCTGTATTGACAATTTTGTGTCATCACCAGATTTCATCATTGTGCTTCCACCTTTTTGTGCTTAGATCCTCCATGAAAATATGGCACAGGATTAGTCCCAAAACTCATCTGTGAGGAGCTCCCCTGCTAACCTCCCTCCAGCCTGGCATGTCCCCTTTTCATGCAGCTCGCTGTCACAGAATCACAGACAAGGAGGATTGAAGGGAGCTCAGGGCCAAGCTAGTCCGACCCCCTGCTCCAAGCCCAGCTACATCATCCCAGCCAAGGCTTTGTCTACCTGGGCTTCAAAACCTCCAAGAATAGAGACTGCACCACCTCTCTGGGGAGCCTGGTTCAGTGCTTCACCACCCTCCCCGTGAGAAAGTTTTTCCTAATATCCAACCTCAACATCCCTTGCTGCAGCTTGAGCCCATTGCTCCTTGTCCTGCCATCTGCCCCCACTGAGACCAGCCCAGCTCCATCCTCTTTGCAGCCCCCCTGCAGGGAGGTGACGGCTGCTATTCAATCCCCCTCGGTCTTCTCTTCTGCAGACTCAACCAGCCCATTTCCTCTGCCTCTCCCCACAAGTTGCATGCCCCAGCCATCTCTCATTGCGTATCCATGTAGTGCCCCCATTTTCTCCAGCTTCACTAATCATTTCCCACTTGGCACTAAACCAAATGCTTTGCTGAAGGCCAGAGAGATGAGATCTACTGCACTTGTTTGTCTGGAGAATCAGTGATCTTATCAACGACTGCTATCACATTGGGCTGACATGCCCTGCCTTGGTAAACCCTGTTGTACTGGATCTGCTGTCCCATTTCTCTCTCTGCCTCTCGTTATTCCTTCCTTCAAAACCCGTCCCCCTCCCCGCCGCACCCTCCTGAGGCCAGGCTAATGGACCTGTCACTGCCCCGAGCCCCGTTCCCCCTGCTTACACATAGATAATTCATTTGTCGTTCTGCATTCACGAGCTGCCACTCGTGATGTGATAGATTTATTACAGATGCTTGCTCTCCAACTGCCGCGTCTCCTTGCTGCAGCATTTTGGGATGGAGATTTTGCAGCTCCCCCCAGCTTGCATAGGGTCGTTTCCTTTCCTGGCCCCTTATTCCTATTTACAGTCTCATCTATGGTCAACGCCATCCTCCTTAAAAGTGAGGTGAAGTATTCACAAAATCACAGAAAATGAGGGTGGAAGGGAGCTCAGGAGGTCACATCTAATGCAACCTCTGCTCCAAGCAGGACCAGCCCCAACTACATCATCCCAGCCAAGGCTTTGTCTACCCAGGTCTTCAAAACCTCCAAGGATGGAGACTGCACCGCCTCACTAGGTAACCCATTCCAGTGCTTCACCACCCTTCTTGTGAGAGTTTTTCTTCCTAATATCCAACCTCAACTTCCCTTGCTGCAGCTTGAGCCCATTGCTCCTTGTCCTGCCATCTGCCCCAATGAGGTCAGCCCAGCTCCATCCTCTTTGCAGCCCCCCTGAAGGGAGGTGAAGGCTGCTATTCAATCCCCTTTGGTCTTCTCTTCTGCAGACTCAATCAGCCCAGTTCCCTCCTTCTCTCCTCACTAGTCATGCCCCCCAGCCCACAACCATTTTCGTTGCCCTCCGCTGGACTCTCTCCAACTTGTCCACATCCTTTCTGTAGTGGGGGCCCAAACCTGGACACAGGACTCTAGATATGGCCTCCCCGGTGCTGAACAGAGGGGAAAGGCAATCAGGACTCATAGTACATTTGATGTCTTTTATTAGACCAACAAGATTTTTGCAAAAAAAAATTGTCTTTAATTGCAAGCTTTAAGGCACAAACACCCTTCACGAAGCATTGGAGAAAAGATTGTAAAAGTTCTTCTGGATAGAAATGAAAGTTCATATTTCATAGGATTTCACAGAGGAGTCAATAGATGGAAAACTCCTTCGGGCAGTCAGTTCAGCACCCCTACCAATGCAGCCCAGGATGCCGGTCACCTTCTCGGCACCAAGCGCACGCTGCTGGCTCCTGTCCAGCTCTTGTCCCCTGTCCCCCCAGGTCCTTTTCAGCAGAGCTGCTGCCCAGCCCGTCACCCCCAGCCTGCACCGGTGCAGAGGATTGCTCCATCCTAAGTGCAGGACTTTGCACTTGTCCTTGTTGAACCCCATGAGATTTCTTTTGGCCCAATCCTCCAATGTGTCAAGGTCTCTCTGAATCCTAGCCCGACCCTCCAGCGTATCTACTGCTCCCCCCAGCTTAGTGTCATCTGCAGACTTGTGGAGGGTGCGCCACATCCCATCTTCCAGGTCCTTGATGAAGATATTGAACAAACCCAGCCCCAGGACCGACCCCTCTAATGCGGCATTCCTCTAGGGTTGGGGCCGTGACTGGATTATCTTTAATCTCCCCCTCTTCCTCCCCGCATAGAGGCCCCATGTCTCCTTTCCCTGGTCTGTCTCATATTTATTCGCACTGAAAAGCTCTTCATCTCTTTGTTTTAATTGCCTCTGCGAGATCGAGGTCAGCTTGACTTCTGGCAGTGCTTGCTTTCCCCCTACGTGAAAGCGCTGGCTTTGCTGACCGGCCCCTTTTCTCCATCCCACGTAGGCTCTGCTTCTTCCTCGTGTCTTTCTGGAGGTCGCTGTGTCTCCAGGTGGGTCTGGAGCCCCTTCCTTGCATGTTTTCTCCCTTTGCTTCAGGTATAAATTCCTCCTAGCTTTAGCAGCTCCCGTTGGAGACTTTCCAACCACCTCCACCCAAACCCCCAAGTCTCTCAGTCCAGTGACTTCCCTTCAGGTCATTAAGGCTTGTCCTTTGGGGACAGACCATGTTGCTATTCCAGCGGCCAGGCATGGTGCCTCTGGGCTTTCTGTAAAAGGTTGGTAATGTACTCTGGAGATCCCAGGTAGAAGGGCATGTCCCCCACTGCAGAGGAAGGCAAACCCCCCGAGGCTGGACCAGTCTGATCAGGGGGAAAATCCCTTCCTGCCCCCAATGCAGCACTGGTCTGAGCCTGAGTGCAGGGGCAAGCCCCTCCAGCCAGGACCCTGCGGGGTCGGTGCCGTCACCCCGCGTGGAGCATGCTGTGGGCAGAGCAAGGCCTGGGAGTTGTCTGAGTCCCTGCTAGGTGCTCTTTTCAGGACCAGGGCATGGACCTGGGGCACATGGCTCCTCCTGCACCTGTCTCAGCAGACAAGGTTATGTTAACTGACCCATGCAGGAGAGATGGGGGGAAGTGACTCCTGCATCCACCCGCACAGCTGCTCCAGTTGTCACCATGGCTTTATTTAAAGCAACTCCCAAGTACCTGCCTTGGCACAACCACACATGCATATTTTAAGGGCAGGAAGAAGCCTGCAGGCCTGTTACCACTCTGAGGCTGAATAATAGACTCCTCTTTGCTCTCTCTCCCCTCCTTCCTCCCGTCCCACAGAGACCAGACGCTGAGCCACGGAAAACGGGTACCAAGCATGCGGTGGGGGCACCTCGAGCATTGCCCGCTGGTTGCTGAACAACTGCGAGCTGGGAACAGGGATAACAGCACCCCTTTCTTGCAGCTGTGTGCACCGTCACTGAAGCATTGCCCAGCTCTTGCTCTGTGTTTTGTTTAGGAAAAACTTTAGGAAAAACTTCTTTGCAATCAGGGTGTCCAGACTGGGATAAGCTCCCCGCAGAGGTGGTGCAGTCACCTACCCTGGACACCCTGGTCACCTCGCTGGGGTCACTTGACCCCAGTTGTCTTTCCTGCTTGGTGCAGAGGGCTGGACCCGATGATCTTCCGAGGTCCCCTCCGGCCCCTGGCAATCTATGAATCTATGGAAGACACGTAAGCCCCACGGTGTGGACACGTGTGGTGGATAGCGATCCCACAGCCCCTTGGCTGGAGCATGTGTACCAGCGCGTGTGCTAGGACTTCCTCTTCTTCCTGCTTGTGCCCCTCACTTCTTGTATGAGGAATGGTATCCGAGGTAGCTAGCAGAGCACCCTGCTCATTTTCCTGGTACAACCTCATTAGGAGTCTCTGGGCGCATTTACATGTGCGCATTTATTGCGCAGTAACCAAAATTACTGCGCAATATGGGTGCCTGTCTAGACGTGCACTTCTACTGCACAGTAAATATGGAGATTTATGCCAACTTGAGCGTAAATTTGATATCTGCATCATCATAGAGGTATCAAATTTACGCCCCATTAGTTACTGCACTGTAACGCAAGTGTAGACACCTTACTGCACAGTGACACTGTGTGTGTGCACTGATTTGGGACTAACTTTAGTCCCAAGTCAGTTCACACTCAGCATTAATGCACTTTAATG
Source organism: Alligator mississippiensis (assembly GCF_030867095.1). NCBI lineage: Eukaryota > Metazoa > Chordata > Crocodylia > Alligatoridae > Alligator > Alligator mississippiensis. The sequence continues at coordinate 300,553,799 of NC_081826.1, forward strand.
CCTGCATGTGTAGACACCAGCCTATTCCTGCTTACTGCACAGTTATTTACTGCATAGTAAATTTAAGCCGGCATAAATGCATATGTAGACATGCCCCCTGTGTTCCCTCCTCTTTCTAGGCCTTTATCCACATTGCTCTGCTCTTCACTTACCTATGGGCTTTTGTCTCACTCCCCAATAAACCTAGGTGAGCCCCCTGCTCACTAGTGCTGTTGCTCCCGGGGGGGCTCCTACTGCACCATGGCTCGACGTGAGTATAACCAGATTGGCTCCACTGCCCGTCATCCCGGCACGCACATCCAAAGTCTTCCTTAAACAAGTATCCTTTGTGCAGACATAGATGCATCGCTAGTCCAATCAGCAGTGAACATGCAATTAGTTACCTTCCCTAATGATGCATTGCCTAAGCAATCCAAATGCTAATTATGTGCCAAGCCTGTTTTCCTAGTTAGGTGATATCTAGTCCTTAAATTATCCTTGCGTCCTAAATCGTGGTGCATCATCATTCGAACGTCTTTGGCACAGCTCTGCTGTCCTGTCCGGAGCTGAGACCCCAGGCAGACAGGGTTTAGCACAGCTCCAAGCCTCCTTCACTCTTCCCAGCCATGTGTCAGGCCTTCGTGGTTGGGTGTAGCAGTAGTGTTGGTGGCAGCTCACCCTCACTCACCAACGTCACCATCTCCACCAGAGGCTTTCCTGATTGAACCCTTTTACGCCTGCCCAACAAAGCCAGCCATTAGGTGTGCAAACACGTGCACATGGATGTTCTTCCCCCCTGCGTTAAAGGGACCCATCTCTGCCCCACAGACCTTCCTGAAACGCTTCCCTGGGGCAAGAAGCCATGCCCTTGTCTGCAGAGCTGCATGCTGACTTGCAGGAAGCATCGTCTCCTGCCTCAGCCTCGGCCCTTGGCTGGAAGGAGTGATGAGAACATCACTCCGGTCCCTTCCCCCGGAGCTGTGGTCACTTGGGATCCCCCCATGGATGAGTGAGGTGGGAGAGCAAGCGGAGCCCTGGCTGGGGCTCAGAAACCTGTCTGCAATGTCTCAGGCAGGCAGCAGTCTCCCCGAGACACCAGAAGCTGGATGCCTCCATGCCCTGCAAAAGAGAGTCTCTGGCTATCCACGGCCCGTCTTTTTCTCCTGGTAACAGCAGTTTTTGTCTTCCCTGTCTTTGGGAAGTGCTGTCCTTGGAGGTGGACGGTGCAGGTTGCATTGCTCTCAGGCCAAGGCAGCTGCAGCTCACTGGCTCCTCTCGCTCGAGTGCTGTTGTGCAGCGGTGGGTGATGCAGCAGCATCACCTCCCCTCCTGGTTGCAGGATTGTGAGCACAGCGGCCATCGGTTGTGGGGCTGGGGGACAGGGCTGGTGAGGAGAGAAGGAGGGAAATGGGCTGATTGAGCCTGCAGAAGAGAAGACCGAGGGGGATTGAATAGCTGCCGTCACCTCCCTGCAGGGGGGCTGCAAAGAGGATGGAGCTGGGCTGGTCTCAGTGGGGGCAGATGACAGGACAAGGAGCAATGGGCTCAAGCTGCAGCAAGGGAAGTTGAGGTTGGATATTAGGAAAAACTCTCATGAGGAGGGCGGTGAAGCACTGGAAGAGGTTACCCAGAAGTGGTGGCATCTCCATCCTTGGAGGTTTTGAAGACCCAGGTAGACAGAGCCTTGTCTGGGGTGGTGTAGTTGGTGCTGGTCCTGCTTGGAGCAGGGCATTGGATGTAGTGGGGGCCCACAGCTGGACACCGGACTCCAGATGTGACCTCGCCAGTGCTGAATAGAGGGGAGGAATCACTTCCCTCCATCGCAACACTCCTACCAACGCAACCCTCCCACTACCGTGAGCTTTGGTTGAGCTTCCCAACCTCTCAGAGAAGTTCATTCTTCTCCGAACTTCCTCCTTCGCGTGTGAACGCGAGATCCAGCAGCCATCTCCCGGGAGCCATCCCTGCAGCGCCGCACGCAGAAGCTCTGCCCCTCTCCTGCCGTCGTTTCCGAGCCGCAGCCAGTCCTGCACTGAGGGACACGACGAGCATCTGTCATTTCCCGTCCTCTCCCCGGGGGCAGGACGTGAGCAGCCGAGCGTTGTGCCCGGGGATTTATTATTTCCATTCTGCAGCTCCCCACGCGTGTTGCTCCGTGCTTCAGAGGCAAGGTCGCCGGGACGCGCCTCGCACTCGGGGCAGACAACGGCTGGGGTTGTGAAGGCTGTGAGTCCGGCCTGTCTTGGCTTCTTCTTCCCACATATTGCCACCTTGCTCCTGCTTGATATGGGGGGATATCCCTAGCCGTAGCTGTCCTCATTGCAACACACTCATCTTCAAGTGCCGCCAACTTTGAACCCCACATCCTTATCGCAGCCGCTGCTTCCCGTGTCCTGCCCGCATGACCCTCCTCCTTTGTTCCCCTCCGAGCGAGCGAGCAAAAGGCTGCCTCAAAGCATGTCGCCGTCTCAATGAACCTGGTTTCACAGACGATCCCAATCTCTCCACACAATGCTCGTCCTTATCGTTATTTAGCACTCCAGCCGCCGTCGTGCCGTCAGCCGGCTTTGTGAACCACACGTCATCTATAATAATTATTATTATTATTATTATTATTATTTTCCTAGAGATAATTGATAAAGATGTTGAATAGCATCAAGCTCTGGATGGATCCCTTTGAAAAAAACCCTCTTCGAGGGAAGAGTGCCTGTTAACACTTGCATTATTACTTCTCCTGGTGATAACTCTAGTTGTTCTCCTTATCACGCCGGCTGAAATATGAGACTTCTTCCAAAGGAGAGCCTTTGTCCCTCTTTGCAGCCGGCTGCATTGTGTTTGCAAAGCCTCCTCGCTTGGGTGGACCGGGGTTCGGTGCCACCTGCTCAAAACCGTTCCTGCCACGCCAGGAGGATGAAGATGGGGTGCTGGATGAAGACGCCACATGCCAAAAGAAAAATCTGCTGCGGTCGGAAGTGCAATATCGGGGTGAGAGCAGCAAAGTTGTAGCCGTGCAGCCTGGCATGATGCTTCGAGAGCAAGTAAATGCCACGAGCAACTCAGGGACAGGGTCTGCCAAGAGAAATTGGAGAGCAAGCAAGCTCAACAGGGGAGGGCTAGAGGCACTGGGTTGGGAGAGTTAGGCCAGTCCAGCCGTGCCCAGACTCAACCCTGCTGCATAGGGGGTGCATAGGGGGTGCATAGGGGATGCCCGCATTGCTGCGCTGCCCTCGGGAGATGCACCTGAACCGTGCAGCCAGGGGCTGGGCTGGGATGGAGAAGACGTCTCTCCTGGCACGAAGCACGGGGAGGGCCAGTGGCTGGTGGTGGGTCCCTCTCTCCCGGGGCCGGCCTCCCCTCTCAGTGCTTCGGAGCCGCTTGTGTATGCAGCTCGTGTGCGCGCGGAGTGAGTCAGCATGAGTCACCGGGGACGCATTACCTCTCACATGAAAGCCTGCGCGCCGGCGGCTGCGGTGCCATGATTAGGATGCAGGAGTCTGTTTAAATCACTTGAAACACTGCTGCCGAAGGGGAGCATCCTCTCACGGCTGGCATCACGCAACCCCTGGGTCTCAGCGTGCCCCCTGCCCTCCCCTCCGCTCACATCTCACTGTTGGGGGCACCGGGCACGGTCGGGGCGTGCTCTCTCTGTCCCAGGAGATCCCTGCTGCTGTTTCCTTCCTTGCACCTTCCTCTCCCCTAGCCCGCTGCTCCCTCCCTCCTTCCCTTGGCAGCCCCTCTGCCATTGCATCCCATTAACGGCAAGACAGGATGTCATGACATTTAGGTTCCCATAAAGGCCCCCAGCCTCACATCCTGGGTCTTTCCCGGCTGTCTCCGGGATAAGGGGCAGCCGAGACCCAGGCGCAGTGTCCCCTCCGCGACGTGCGGCTTTCTCAGGGGCTGCTTCTCCAGCTGCAAAGCCAAAGCGAGCCCCAGCTCCTGAAACGCTTCCTTTGGCCGTCCCTCCAAGCCGTGGCGGGTCTGCTGCCTGGACGCAGCGGGCCACGTGCTCCCAGGCTGACCCTGTGGTCAGGCAGGCAGCGGCCAGGATAATAAATGCGGTCAGCTCCGCACCGCAGACACTGCACTTCCCGTGCCCCTGTGCCGTCTGCCGGGCTGAGGCCGAGCCAGCCGGCTCCCGCGCTGGCCCTGCAGGCCCCGGTTGGAGGTGGGTGGCACGGGGTGCAGGGGTGCAGAGACTGCAGCAGTGGCCCTGGGCAGCATGGGCATCTCTCCACCCTGCTGCCCTTGGTGCCCAGCACCGTGCCTCCTCCCTGAGACGGAAGGAGAGGACTGCGGTGCCCGTGCCAGCTGGACTGCCAACGAGACCAGAGCCTGCTGCGCCAGGTGCTGTACAAACCAAGCGCAAGAGGCGGTCCGCCCCTGCCCCCCCGGCATGCCTGGAGTCGAAAAGAAGGGTGCAGGAGCGAAGGTTGCTGGAAGAGAAGGACGCTCTGGGGCAGCGGGGCCAGGCTTCGTGGCAGGGAGTGCCATGGATGAAGCCCCGAACCGGCCTTGAGCACCACTCCTATCCCCTTGTCGTGTCTGATCCACCGCTCAGCTTTCTGCTCCCTGCCCGATCTGCTGCTCTACTTTCTACTCCCTGCCCTGTGCTCCCTGCCCAATCTATTACTCTGCTTTCTGCTCCCTGCCCTGTACCTCTTGCCCCATCCGCTGCTCTGCTGCTTGCTTTGTGTCCTGTGTGTCCTGCCCAACCTGCTGCTCTGCTTTCTGTTCCTTACCAGAACTGCTGCTCTGCTGCCTGCTCTCTGCCTTGTGCTCCCTGCCCGATCTATTGCTCCGCTTTCTGCTCCCTGCCCTGTCTGCAGTCGTGCTGCCTGCCACTCCCCAGTGTGCCACATGCCACATGCAGAGGCTGCCACAGCATGTGTCACGAGTTGGCCACCTCTGCTCTAGTCCTTATGCAAGATCTGCATGCCAATCATTTCTCCGCCACACTTGCCCCATATGCCCCTGGGCAAGTCACTTCATCTCGGTGCCGCCGTTTCTCCTCTGTACACTGATGAGAGGGCAGTCCTGTTACCTCATAAGATGCGCGTGGCAGTCGAGGGCAAGGGGGAAAATCCCCCTGGAGGGTATGAGGCACTCAGGTGAGGGGCGCTGATAAGAGTAGGTCTCCAGGGAGTCCCCGGTGCTGTCGGGCTGGCTCTGTCGCTGCTGTTGGGGGTAGGTGTTCCCGGGCAGTGGGGATGGTGTGTGCACGCTGTCAGGATGCCCGTCTGTGGTGCTGTGCCCCTAACGACTCAGTGTGCCAAGAGAGAGACTGCAGGTTTCGGTTCTTCGTGGTCAAAACCTCGGCCTGGTTTATCATCTGCAAACAAACCTAGGCACTACCATCCACGACCAGCTGGTCCACGATGCTAGCCGGGTCATTTGCATGCCTGGTACGGGCACAAACATCACCCCAAAGCCTGGTACAAGGTATTCAGGGTTTGCAGGCTCTTTTGTATTCGCTGATCAAAGCACCATCATGTTTATAGCAGATGCATCCTCGTTCACACTAATTAGTGCATCCTCTCTGCCAGATGGGGTTTGCTCGGTCGCTCTGGTCTTTATTCTGGTGTTCTTAGCAGTTCACGTTGCTCCTCTGAAACGACACCAAGCTATATTCCCAGTGCTTCGGTACAAGCAGTATATGGTAGGCCTAGGATCACATTCATTGCAGCCGGCTTTGGTTTGTACTGTTCTCAGGGCTTCTGTGTGTAAATGCACCGATCGATTGTTATATTGATCCATGCGCCAGTGATAAGTGCCCACGGTAAGGCAGCGGATGGTCCCAGGTCCCGCAGTAGATCAGTGATGGAGCAGGGAGTTAGAATCAGACACAGTCAGGGTGGAAGGGAGCTCAGGAGGTCACATCTAGTGCAAGCCCCTGCTCCAAGCAGGACCAGCCCCAGCTACATCATCCCAGACAAGCCTTTGTCTACCCAGGGCTTCAACACATCCAAGGATGGAGAGTCCCCCACCTCTCTGGGGAGCCTGTTCCAGTGCTTCACCACCCTCCTCCTGAGAAGTGTTTCTTATCATTTAACCTCAACTTCCCTTGCTGCAGCTTGAGCCCATTGCTCCTTGTCCTGCCGTCTGCCCCACTGAGACCAGCCCAGCTCCATCCTCTTTGCAGCCCCCCGGCAGGGAGGCGATGGCTACTATTCAATCCCCCTCGATCTTCTCTTTTGCAGACTCAGTCAGCCCATTTCCCTCCTCCTCTCCTCACCAGTCCTGTCCCCCAGCCCCACAGCCATTTTCCTTGCTCTCCACTGGACTCTCTCCAATTTCTCTATATCCTGAATTGAACCCAGGTCTCCCAAGTGCCAACTGAATCGTCTGGACCATGCTGCCCTCTCTGCTGGCAGTCTCCAGGGGTGCCCGTGAATGGGCCAGGGAGGAGGCAACCAGCACAGCCCAGCCTGGGAAACCCCCATAGCAGAGCACGGGCATTGCCGCACCTAGATCCTCCCTGCCCAACGTCTCCTGGACACCTCCAGTCCCTGGCATCTATCCCACGGCCCCCCTGCTCCCACAGCGAAGTGTTTCCTGATACCCAACTTACACCTGCGTTGCTGCAACTCCAAGCCGTTGGTCTCCATCCTTCTCTCTGCAGCAAGAGTGAAAAGGGGCCTTCTTCCTTCTCTATAGCAGCCTTTCGTCTATGTGCAGACTGCTGTCATGTCCTCTCTTAAATGCCTTTTCTGCAAGCTGAACGTGTCCAGTTCCTTCAGCCTTTCCTCATATGACCTGCTTTCCAAGCCCTTGATCATCTTTATCATCCACCTCTGGACCCTCTCTGACCTCTCCACATCTTTTTTTTTTTCAAATGTGGAGCCCAGACCTGCACGCAGCGCTCTAGATGAGGTCTAACCAGCGTGGAGAAGGAGTACTATCACCTCCTGCGTGATACGTGCCGCCTGCATTCAGTCTTTGCTTGTACCCAGCCCAGATGTGCATTGGGAGAGAGAAGTGAAGGACTTCACCCCACATGCCCCGCTCCAGGGGAAGCCCATTTCCACACCTCTGCCCTGTCTCGACATCCCGGTGGTACCGCACACACCCACTGTGTTTTCCAGCCTTCATTACAGTGAATCCACTATGAAGTGACCGACTGCTCAGGGACCCAGCAGAACATACCAGGAAGGGAAATGAGCCTGCTGATACAGCTAGTGGAGAAGTGCACTTGCAAAGCCAAAGGGAAGTTTAAATCCTGCTCGCTTCAGGTCAATAATTGTTTCACAATGCATGAAACACTTGGATTAGCGCTTGAACATAGTTGTGGGGTTACGGGGCACAGATGTGAATTAAGAAGCCTGTGAAACTATCCGTGGATTTTCCAGCAGCCAGAGGCAGCTAAGGAAGATAAGAGCAGAGGTGAGAAACAAAATGCTGTCACGGCACCGGTTTCGCCGCAGAGCTATTTGCAGAGACCTACCCTAGGACTGGCTCTTCTCTGGTAACGAGAGGTGATCACAGAGCCTGCGCTGATGGAAAGTGAGGTCCGAAAACCAACTAATTCATTGCACACGCATGCACACATACACATGTGTGTGCACGCATGTGTCACCCGACCTAGAAGGTCCATTCAAGAGTCAAGAAGAAGCTGAGAGGCTTGCAAAAGTATGTGCTGTCTCCCTGGCTGCTGGTCCAGAGGACTGTAGTGTCGCAGTAGCGGTGCCTAGGTTTAAAAAAGGATGCACTGGGGTGCTCTAGACAGTTTAACCTTCTGTACCGATCAAATCAATGGAAAAGAATTGATCAGAGAATAACAAAACGCCAGGAAGATCATGACCTGATAGAGTCTAATCAGTGGTTTGGGCAAAGAAAATTGCATCTCGCTAATCTCTTGGAATTCATTAAATATATCAATCACATAGTGGGAAGAGATGTATTGATGTACCTGATCTCTCCAGACTTCCCCAAAACCTTTGACACGGCCCAGTACAAGTGCCTGCTGAAAAAGCTAAGAGGTGACAGGGAAAGAGGTGAAGTACTGGCTTGGATCAAAACCTGGCAAGGACACAGGGCATGTCTACATGTTCATTAATGGACCTTAATTACTGTGCATTTAGCGTAGTACTTGTTTAATGAAGCACTAACTAAATGCACAGTAACGAGAGTTACTGCTCAGTAGCGCCCGTGCATGGTTATTTTTGTGACGCTTACTGCACAGTAACCTACTAACACTGCGCAGTGGGCTATTCGCACCGTTTTTCACTGCCACGCTACTGCGCAGTGTTATTAGACTAATGCGCAGTAAACGTCTCATGTAGACATGCCCACAGAGAGTGAAGTGGAGGGTTGGAGGCTCAGCTTTCATCCCGGTAAGATGTGAGCTGCATCCTCGAGTGTCTGGACCTGGTCCTACGTGGTTCTGTAGCCTTATTCATGAGCTGACAAATGACCTGAGCTGAAAGGGAGCAAAATTAGTGGCTGTTGCAAAGTGGTTCAGTTTGGTCAGGACTGCGAGGAAATGCACTCTCTGAGCCAAGCTGGGCGACCGGGCATCACAAGGGTAGGTGCAATTGCACCGGAGGGGAAACAGTCAAGCTGCTCACGCCCCTGGCTGGGTTCTCAGTGAATCGTGGGCATCCGTGCAAACAGCTCGCTGCAAACGTCGGCTGCTTGTGCAGCTGCGGGCAGAAAAGCAAATGTGCAGTCTGTGCACTCCTCTCCTCTCCCCCAGCCTCGCCTGGGTGGCACATGGAGCCAGGAAGAGCCCAGAGCCGACCTGCTAGCACCCTTCCTTAGACAGCAGCACGTCCCCCTCAGAGGGGACATCCCTCTTAGAGGCAATCGTGGCTGCGGTGCAGGGAGGGAGGCATGGGCAGGCATCCTGGAGAGGGGCCTGGTATTTGCTCTTGCAGCAAGCACACTCCCCCATGCTGCATGCCAAATCCTCTTGGCCCGAGCCAGTGGCAGCAAGAGATGCCAGCTTGCTAATTCACGGAGCAACGAGCTTGCCTGTCCCTGCAGACCAGTGCGTGGGGGAAAGGGTGGAAGCTCCCAGTTCTGTGCAGAGAAGAGCACGCCGCCTCCAGACATGGACAGCCACCCTCACGCCACCCGGTCACAGACACGGCCCTGGAGAGCAGGCTTGGGCCAAGGTCCCAGGCGGCGCCCCCCAAATTGGATGAAAAATCAGGCTCATAAGATGTGCCCATGTCAGGACTCACTGCACAGAAGTGGGAGGGGAGAATAGGCACAGGACATCTAAATCTCCTAAATGTCTGTGGCCAGCAAAGCGCAGGGAAAGTGAGCTTCTGATTTGCCTTCGTCTGCAGCGGGGGCACGGCCCTGCCTGGGATCAGTCAAGCATCTATGAACCCCCTTTGCAGCAGCAAGACGTTGGCCCCTGCGGCCCCCCTGCTTTCCCTGGGGCAGGACCGGGGGCGATGCCTGGGGCTGTGTTGGGGTGACGGTGTCGTGCTGCTCAGAGGTTGGACATGGGGTTTTTTGGGGCTGGTTTGCACAGGGCTGAACCTGCCTCAAGCAGGAGTTGGACTAGATGTGACCTGTGCAGCTCCCTTCCCGCCCCGCTGCTCTCTGAATGATGGAGTCAGGCTAGGCACGACCCTCATAGAGACTCACTAATTTGGTGTGATTAAGGGTGTCTGTGCAATGAATATTCCCTGGGCACTTGCACTCCCAGCAACACAGGGCCCAGACGAGCTGCATGAAGCAGCAACTCTGCATGCAAAGGCACCAACCATTGCAGGCTCGATGTCTTCAGCCAGCCATGGCAGCGTTTCAGCAATGGAGAAAATGGCCCCAATCTGGAAGGTCCGAGTTACTTTGAGGTTTGCAGAGGGCTTTGAAATGAAGGACCCAACAGAAACCCAACAGGTGAGGCTGATGTGAGTGGAAGCCTGAAATTGTACAGATGTTGAGCTTGAATTAGCCTCCAAAACATGATGAAGCTTTTGCTTTGAAAACCATATGCAGATGCATTGGGAACAGAGCATCTTGCTAGTCCGGCGCCATCCAGTCGAGCCTGCAGCCAGGTGGTTCAGGGCACATATTGGGTTAAGTTTGGATTAAAAGTTCTGGTCGTTCCTTATTTCTTTTCAATGCAGAATCACAGACAAGGAGGGTGGAAGGGAGCTCAGGAAGTCGCATCCAGTCCAACCCTTGCTCCAAGCAGGACCAGCCCCAACTACATCATCCCAGCCAAGGCTTTGTCTATCTGGGTCTTAAAAACCTCCAAGGATGGAGACTGCACCACCTCTCTGGGGAGCCTGGTCCAGTGCTTTACTATCCTCATCATAAGAAAGTTTTCCCTAATATGCAACCTCAACTTTTCTTGCTGCAGCTTGAGCCCATTGCTCCTTGTCCTGCCATCTGCCCCCACTGAGACCAGCCCAGCTCCATCCTCTTTGCAACCCCCCTCCAGGGAGCTGGGAGATATAAAATCATCAAGTCATAGGATCCTAAAGCCCCTGGGCACCCACAGCCCTCAGGAGGCCACCTCTAGTGCAGCCCCCTGCTCAAGGCAGGATCAGCCCAGACCGTCACTCCCCTACGCTCAAGCTCAGGCAGAAGCAGAGCTGAAATGGCAGCGATGCCCTGGAGGTGGGCTAACGAGGCCCAAAGGAGACGGAGAGAGGTCCCAAATCAGAGCTCAAGTGCCTGGGGAGAACCGTGTGTGTCTGGGCACGGGGGCAGCAGGGCTGAGGCTATCTAGAAGAGAGAGAACCAGCTCACCCAGGACTAAAGTTTCACCCAGTGCAGAAACAGGTGACAACGAGACACCGAGAGCAAACAGGTCGTCAGTGCTTGGGAGGAAGCCGGACCGGGAGCAGGTCGCGGTGGGTAGCGCCCAGGCACGATTAGAAGAGCAGAGCGGGGGACACGTTTTGCACGGACGAGCGCCGGGAGCTGGCGCCCGTTATAACTCTGTGCAGTGAGCTGTGATCTCAATGCAGCTGCAAATGGGTCAGCTCATCCTAGCACCTCCGCGCCCCGACGCTATCCCAACCGGGTGGGAGAAACCGGGCTCCAACCCAAGCAGCCGTTTGCTCAACTTCGGACCTACGCTGTTCAGACTTACCTGACGGCTTCCTTTCCCTCTGCTGGGTTCACCGGAGCGAAGCCAGTATAATTACGGTATATTGAGGAAAGCTAGATGGAGAGGGAGGTAAGGCAGGCTCGTTTCGTGGTGCATGTCACCTCATAACGAGCGCATCGGGGAGGCCGATCGGTGGGGGGGCGATCGATGGCCGGAGGCAGGGTTCCCGTGTGATTAGCTGCCACCAGGTGCCAATTGAAAAGGTCTGAGAGCTAATTGAAGTCTCTGGCTTTGTTTGAAAGGAGGTGACGCAGCCATCAGGCGGAAAATGAGACTGAGCACCAACTCGAGCCACATGTGCATGGGTGGCCGGGGACAGGGGAGCATGGATGCCACGCTGCTCCACTGCCAGGGGAGAACCACATCTGTCGGCATCTCCGGGAACATCTGCAGGGGCTAGTGCCTGTGAAATGCCCTGGGTCAGAGCAAAGCGAGCAGGATCCCTCCCCGGGATCAGAGGGAGACATAAGGATGCCACCCCACTGTGCCCAACACAGCTGTCCCTCTTCGCACAGCGGGGCTGGACCCAGCACCGAGCTGCATGCTCCACGGGCAGGCAGGAGACAAGGCACTGCTTTGGAGAGCTGGAAGTTGAATGCACAAAGCATTGGAAATGGCCACAGTCAATTGTCTGAGCCCGCTGCATGGCACGGTGCTGAGTCTGCTTGCCGGGGACGGTAGCAGAGCAGGCTGGTCACGATTCTTGGGGTCAGAGGCTTTTGGGGGGGAGTGGGCATGATGAGGAGCTGGAGATCCAAAAAAGGGGGAGAACATCTGGGTAAAGATGGGGAATGAAAGGGGGCAGCAAGTCACTGAGCAGAGCAAAGGGGGCTGGGGTGGAGGGATGCATGCATGCGTACATCTGACACACGAGCTGACCCATTGCTAGAGAGAACCGAGGTTGCTGGAGAGGAAAAGGATGCAAACTAATGCTTGCAGTGCACTGTTGTAGTGACCGTGAGGAAACCGCCGGGCCTTACCCAGCAGCTCTGCTCCGTGTGCAGCCAAGTCCGAGCGCCTGCCCTTGAAGACCAAGCTCAGTCTCGCCCACTGCATCCACCTGAGCTTGTGTGGCTGTGGAGAGGGGACCGCATCCGTCCTTGAACGTCGACTGGAATTGCATGCAATGGCCTAAAAGGCAAGGGGCTGTGTGGGTCTCACCGAGGGAAGAGTTTGCTCTAAGACCTTCATGAGAGGGTGATGCCCGGAGCCGAAGGAGCAACCACATTAATGCTCAGATGCCAGGCTGGAACACCTCTCCCCGTGGAGAATGGGCACAGGGGGTCAAAAGGCAACGAGCGGTGCCACTTTTACTCATTGCAACGCTGCTTAATTGGCAGGAAAAGCTTTGCCAAGACACGAGAGAGAAGCAGAGCCCCTGGGTCTGTTGTGGGCTGTGACCGTCCACCCTGGCTGAGCTTGGGGCTGCATTGCCTGGGTTAGCCCCTTCACGGTGTAAGGGCAATGCCCTGTTACTCATCCCTGATGCCCCTGGTCTTGGGCTCAGGCCGTCTCTTCCCTCAGCTTCTCCCTGGGGCAAGGAGCATGTGGGGAGGAAATAGTCCAGCTAGGAATCGTGAATCTAGCATCACCCAGGCGTATGCTATTGTGCACTTGTGTTGGAGAAGGCAAGGTCCAAGAAAGGTGCCTTGCCCTCGGGGTGGAAGGGGCCGGGGTCTGTGGGGTGCTTTGTATCTGGGGATGCTGGAGAAAACCCTTCGGAAAGATACTGCAGCTTAAAGCAAAGGGACCTTCACGCTCCTTTCCAGCCTAGAGTTCAATGCATTGCTTTGTTTCCAGTTCAGACGGTCGAGGGCTGGGTTTTGCCCTTTTCTTCCTGCGCGGTGGTGCCGACGCTGGCCAAGCGCTCCTCTGAAACCCGTGGGACCCCTTGCTGAGTAGAGGCCTGCTCCATGTGACAGTGGTTGGCAAGTGCTGGCCCTTAATTAATTGGCATTGATTGGACTCCACTCCCAACAGCAAAGGAGAATTAGCAAGCGGGGAGCAATGAAGCATCACGACTTAATCACTGCAGCCATTCCTGTGCAGCCAGTTGAAGCTCTTCAGAAGTCCTCCAGCAGCTGCCGTGACAGGGGAAGGACAACAGGAGCCCTCCACGTAATTGCAGCCGCCGGGAGCTCGGAAATCTGGGAAGAAAAAACCCACTTCAGAAGGAACAATAATTTTTAACAGGGGGGCACGGAGGTTTAAAATGGCTCCAGGCCTTGATGATCCCCTTGACAAATGCAAAACTCTCTCCGACATCAGTGAAAGTGGGCACGGGGGGATGCAGGGTTTTGAAAAGGGGGGTGCAATGGGGTGACACACTTTTCTCCAGTTAAAAAGGAACTAGAAGCTTTACTAATATGCAGCACAATGTTATTCAATTGAGGATCAAGACAAATCTAAGTGTATTGGACTGTGCACTGATTTGCAGTTAGATGATATATTAACTTAAGGAAAAAAGTACAGAAGAAACTAGCCCCAAAATAGTAGCGAGACAAATGTTTCATTAGTCCTGTACTCCTTACAATTAAATGTACATCTCTTATTCAGATGTGTAAGATGAAAACTAACGTCCTTGAATGTCTTGACAGTGCATCCGATACTTCACTGTCACCCATTTCTGCATCTGAGTTAATGTTCACCTGGGGGATTATGGCCACACCTGAGTTCAGCTTTTTAGCTACAGCCAAACCCCCCCCCCACCCAAAACCCCTCCCCACCCAATCTGCAGGGCTGTGAAATAGAAGAGAGACAGTACCAGGAAGGGCTGGCAGGTAGCAACATTGCAGAAGAAAGGAGAGTCTATAGCTTTAATAGTGCAGCATCCAGACCGGTAAAAAGGAGGAAGCATCAATAACACCTATGGCGTGGAGAGAGATTAGCAGGAATCCAGCAGATAATAATTGACCTGCTTGAAGATCCATGCTGCTGTCCCTCCCAAGTGGTTGGTTGTAAACTTTGGGTGGACGAGAGGGTGTAAATGCATCACTGCACCATCTGCCCCAAGAGGATTTAGGAAGCGGGCGTAGCAACAGAGTCCTAGCAAAGTCGGGCTGGCAGAGCCCTCGGGAGGTCACCTGAGGTCCACCCCCTGGTCCAGGCAGGAGCAGCCCTGTCTGAACCATCCCATGCCAGTGTTTGCCTGACCTGATCTTTAGGAAGAGCTCAGGGGCAGATCCAGGGGGCTGCACTGGTGCACTTGCACCCACTCTGATTCCTGCTTCACCCCAACATTAAAACCAAGTGCCTGGGGCATTTCTGGTCAGGCAGCGGCGGGGCACTTGACTTCATGGGTCGCTGTCATCTACCTGACTTCTTCCAAACTCTTCATTGCACCGGTGCTAACAACCCTCTCTCCTTTTTAATGGTCTTGATGTCCTAGCGGTCAAGCTCGCCATGGAAGCGCTGTCATCCGCAACGACCCCGTGCAGTGCCAGAAGACACCAAGGAAACCCCCCAGACCCCAGGGGAAGCAGGGGGATGAGGGCAGAGCCAGTGTCCTGCCACTGCCAGGACAGAAAGGAGTTTAATACACTCAGGAGATCCCAGGGATCCTTACTAGTCTTGGCATTCGGTGATCCCAAGGCCCCCAGGCTGTTGCACACATGTTGCACAGAGGGAACCGAGGAACAGGGACAAAGGTACTTAGGCACCTAACCATTACACGGGCCTCTAGCTCCCATCAATAGCAGTAGGAGCTGGTCACCCACGTGTGCATCTGGGACTGTGATCTGCCCGAAGGCAATGCATGACGGAGCTGGGAATTGAACCCGTGCCCCCTGCTAGTGTTGTAACCCCGGGGCCACATTCCCTCTCCATCAATCAAGTGGCCATCCCAGCGTCTTCCTGGCTGGACCTCTTGAAATCAGGTCTTGGCGCTTAGCTTATAGGTGAGCTATACCGAGCCCGCTGGCTTCTGATCCGCTCTCGGAGAAAGGAGCCGACACCAGCTGGACTCGGAGATTTTGCACGGCTCCAGATGCCGGCAGTCCTGAGGCATCTCCCACTTAGGCCCCTGCTTTCTCTGCAAAGATGCCCAGCTCATGGCATGGGCTAGGCATGTCTCTCCTGGGCCCGTCGCTAGCTCATCCCCAAGGCATGCACATGGGCCGTTGCATATAGGATCTACCCACAGTGCCTTTCTTTCCCCAGGTTTTTGCAATTACGGTTTTGGCAGCTCGGCGGAGATGCCTGCAGAGGTCCTAGCACTGATCCCCCCCGCGGGGATTCAGGGATGTGTACCCAGAAGGAAAACGTCAGGATTTAGGTGGCAGGTGTAATCCCGTTCCGCCCCTCATCCTGTCCTAAATCATAGAGCAGGCATGAGGAATGCCTCGAGAGAGCCGCCATCACCGAAGGAGGGCCGTGCTCACGTTACAGCCGCCTCCGGCAGGTCGTCCACGGTGCATTGCTGACCTGGTTGCAAATTCCTGGCGTGGCGTGCGCTCGGAGGACTAGCTTGGACCGAGTTCCTCCGGCCCTGTTAGACGTGGCTCAACGAGCTCTGCGCGGCCAAACAGCCCATTGCTCATTTGCTGCGAATGCAGTAAGTTTGCAATCCGGCCGGTCTTTGCGAGGGCGCCAAATGGGGAGCGTGAGAATCAGGCGGCTCTCCCAACCTCGCTGCAACCTAGCAGGGCTGGGGGAGCTGGAGAGAACAGGGGCTGCAGAGGAAAAAGAAACCAACCTGTAGCCAGGCTGAGGGACATCGTTCTGTACCAGCCATGCATGTGCTCTCCCAGGCCCAGGGCACCGGTCCCGGATAGCAGGTGGATGAGCTGGTCGATGGGGGTCCATGCAAGCTGCTAAGTGCACGTCTGGTTGTGCGTCCTCAGCTTGGCATCGAGGCGTGACTCTTCTGCCCAGATCCCCATGTATGCCATCTTGCAGGCCTGCTTCACTGCCCCACGCATCCACTGCCAGGTGGGTGGAGAGGGGGAGCATGGTGAGGGGTGTTTGAAGGAGCTGCTGGCCATGGGTGCAGGGGTGTAGAGCCCAGGTTGCAGCGCATGGCAGGCCAGGAACGTGCAGCTGGGTGCCTCACCTGTCTGCACATTTTGTTTTGCAATGTCTAGTTGGTCTAATAAAGGCTATCCCCTCTAGCAAACTGGCTGCTTGCACTTTTAGACCGTCACCGCTACAACCTTTATCACCTGTCTGCCGTGGCTTTGCGCTTGAGCCTGGCCGGTCGTCATCAGGGCCTCGTGTGTGTGCCGTGCCGCTTAATCCGGAGTCACCCCTGCTCGACATGAAACCGTGCTCCGGCCCAGGGCAGAACAGCTGCAGAGGGAAGCCATCACGCTCTTAGTATTTAATGACTGAAAGGCTTAATTATTAAATCACCGAGCTTTGTTTAAATCGGAGTGGAGATGGGTGCCCTGTGGGCTCCTGCCTCTGCCACAGCCTCCCTACACGTCCCTGGTTGGGGCGCTGAATCTCGCAGGGGCTTTCAGCTCTCTGCATCGGACAGGTGTGGAAATGCTCCCTGCATGTCTGTGCTTAGCTCCTCTGCTCGCTGGGGCTCGCTCTGCTGCAATACCAGCACCGCGATACACGCTCACACCCGGCGGTTGCATGGGACGACCTCCTCCCTGATGGGGCTTGATCCAAGGATGGGGCAGCTGTCGGGATCCGGGAAGTCTGCTGGCAAAGGCAGGAGAGCATCGTCCGAGCTCTCCCTGAGCAGGGACCCCTCAGCAGAACCGGCTGGAAAAACTCGGCTGGTCCCGCCGCGTGTCAGGGGGCTCCGAGTCCAAATGTTTGCACAATCCCGGTCCTTCAGCCAGATTTTGGGTTGGAAGAAAAGGAGGGGGTGGGAGAGGAAGAGCTCTGCCAGCCCCGCGGGAACTGTGCTCTGGGCTTTTTGCTTTATCGCTGTTTTTTTTTTTTTTTAATTTTAATTAATTTTGGATCATATCAGAAGAAATCTGCATCCATTCACTTGGGAATGTAACGCACCCGTGCTGTCTAACCCAGGGCTTGCTAAGGCTGGCTGAGGCCCACAGAGCCATGGGATCCGGCTGGCAGAGCTGGGGGGCTTTGCACAGCCCGGGGGTCAGGGGCCCGGGAGCGGTGACAGCACCATGCCGGGTCAGCCACACTTGCCTGGTCCCGGAGTGGGTCCGTCCAGCCCCCAAACCTTGCCGGCCGCTGGTCTGAAGTCAGATTGTGCTCAGAGCGCTTCTTTGGGGGGGTTGTGAAATCTTTGTGCTTTCTTCTGAGTTGAAGCCAAGTCCCGTTTCCAAAACCCTCGCGAGACATTGCCTCGGCCCCCTGCCCGGGCTCGAAGCCCTGCCCTCACCCTGGCCTTCCCCTTGGGCACTGTCCCTGCCAGCGCACGGCTCCGACCCCGGGAGCATCCGCGAGGCAGCTGCAGTGCGGGGGCAGCCAGCTGGGAGCGCAGGGTGACGGCGTGCAAGCCTTCGCAGTGTGCACGCCGACACGGGGCACGGGGTGGCGTGCGACGGTGCCAGGGGCACCGTGGGGTGTAGCATGGACAGATGCATGACTTGTGCCGCCACGGGCAAGCATCCCCAGGGAAGGTGGGGGCAGCTGCAGCAATGCAAGCACTGGGGGAAGGCAGCAACTTTCCCCTGTTCCCACGGAGCGTGGTCCTAACAAACCATGCTCACTTCTGTCTCCGAGGCCGGCAGGCGGGTATGCCGGCACGGCTCCTGCCCATCATCTCCGGAGGCAGAAGGAAAGAAAAGAAGAAGAAAAGAAAAATGATTCACAGCCCGGTGTCCAAGTGCCTCTTTTTCTGGAGGTGTTGAGAAGATTGTTTTCTATTCACGGCCTCGTGTCTGGGCTAGAAAAGCCATTTTCCCTCTGATAGCTGCTTTCTATGCCTGCGTGCATAGATTTGCATTGATTTCGAGCGGGGATTGTATTTTTCTGTGCTGGTTCTCTCCTGTTGGACTCCTCGCGCTCCCTACCCCCCTGATAGCTGCTTTGTGTCTGTATCTCTGCCTTGTTTCTTTTCTCTCTCCAACCTTTTTCTTTCCTTCTTACTCTGTTCATGACCTCATCTTCTCTCTCTCCCTCCTGGTTGTAACCGCGTTTTCACAGCAGACTCATTTCAGAGATGTTTTTTCCTCGCTGAAGCCAAGAATTTTCTTCCCTGACCAGGCTCAGCTCAGAGGGGGCTGGAGGGGAGAGTTGGGTTGTTTTTTTTTAAACCCCCAAAACGAGCGATTTCTGGGCGTTAAAGGGACAGGACAGTGAAGCTGGCGAGTGTCCGGGCAGTGGGAGGGAGTTTCTAATGTAACGGTCCATTTATTTGGGGAGCCGGTCTCCCCCAGGCATCTTCTGCTTCTCGAGGGTTCAATTTTCGAGGATGCTGTTCTCATCCTTCATGTTGCCCTGCTCCAAAGGAGTTTCCCACATTTCCTCCATGTGGCTGGAGAATTTCATGAGAACTAAGCAACTTGTAGCTTTGTCCTTTTTTCTCCCCCATCTCAGCAAGGCCCCGTCTCAGCGAGATCCTTAAGTATGTACTTCACGTTAAGGACTCACATAAGTGCTTGGCTGGACAGGGGTGGAAATCGGCACCTGCTTAAGTGCTTTGCTCAACTGCAGCCAACGGTCATTTTTCAAGCCTTTGCGAAGGCTTCAAAAACCCCAATTCCAACACCAAAACGCCGGCACTTTGGAGGTCAGAGGTTTCGGTGACCCCCAGCAGCACCTCCACGCTACTGTCCAGCCGGCCTGCCTCGAGGAGCCGGGACTTCGTTAGCAGCCGTGAATTGCGAGACACGTCGCCGTCGCCTCCGTGTCCCCGACGGCAAACCCGTGCTGACCCAGAGCTCTGGCCGCGCTTGTTTTTCCCCAGCATTTGAAATTAAAATAAAGGGAGAACTGCAGAGGGATTTGCTAATGACTTCTCCTCCCTGGTTTTGCAATCAGTGAAGAAACAGATTTGCCTGACTCTTCAGATGAAGTGATGAGAGTTTTGCATGTTGTCTGCGGCAATGACTCTCAACCAGGCTGCCACAGCCCCCCGGGGATGCTTGTAAGGGTGCCACGGGGTCGCCCACGATGTGAGCACTTCTAGGGGAGCAAACGCTGGCGCCGTAGGAACTACCAGCAAATATAGTCTCCTATGCTGTGGGCTTGCTGAGTTGGTTGCAATGAAAAAAATTGCTCTGGTATTTTTCCTGTAATCAAAAATGGAGTTAAAACTAAGAGCTGACATTTTCCAAGAGGCGCTAGAGCCTGAACTGGTGGAGAACGACTGGTCTAAAGCATTTCTTTGGAGCCTCTGAGCACCAACCCCCTTTCCTGCAGCGATTCCCATCACCCATGCACCGTGCCATTGCCCCAATTGCACAGCTGGGGACCTGAGTCCCAGAAAGACGTAAGTAGGTTCACTACAGGAAGCAAAAATGAACCCAGGTTCCCCAGAAACCTGCGGTAACCGCTGGATCACGCTGCCTTGGGAGAATCTGCTTGGCTTGCTCTGGGCTCTCAAGCATCATTTGGGTGGCTGTGGTCCAAGCCCTCAGTAAGACCCAGCAGAAATGAAGCATCACATACCGGCAGCCGCAGCCCTTCTCCAGCCTATTTTGGTGCATTGGAGACCCCGGACGGTCTCGTAGCTCATAGCTGAGAGCCTCGTCCTCGCCGCTGAAATCAGCTCCTTGATTCAAGACAAAGCCGCCCGCGGTTTGGCAGTGGATGCTGAGAGCACGGTTGAGGGGGAGCAAGGATGCACGGGAAGAGGGTGGGAATGGAGAGACCTGCCTGGAGCTGCTCATGCCTGGTTATAAAGGCAACGCGTGGACAGCGATGGAGGTGTCAAAAGAAGGAAGGAGAGGAGCACAGGATGCAGGAAAGGGCACCAAGTCCCCAGGACTGGGGCGTACCAGGCTCAGCGCTAGGCAGGTCGGAGTCCTGCCCCAGGAAGCCCACGTGGAAAGAAGGTGAAGGCGTAGGTCTTGCAGGCGGGCAATGGTCCCGTTGACCTCTTGCCTGGCTGTAACCAGCGGGCAAAACCCGACCCCGAGGAGCCTTGAGAAGTGCAAACCCATCCCAGCCTCTCCCAGGAGATGGAGGGGTTGCCGACAGGAGGCTCGAGAGACCTCTGAGGGGAAGAGCGATGGAAAAGCCCCTCTGAAGAGTTGTCAGTGTCTATACGACGATTCCTCGGAGACTGTGCTCCGCGGCAAAGAAAATAGAGGTGGTGCACTTATAGTTCGGCTGTGGTGTGTGGGTGGCAAGTGTGCAACAAGTGTGAGCGGTAGCTTTTCCAATACCCTTGGCTGTTCTCTTCTCTGCACCTCCACCGTGCAATTTGCTGGATGTGGTCCGTGCCGCGGCAGGCGTGATGGGGGCGTGCGGGCTGAGGAGCAAGCTGACCGGGGCTGCTGGCAACTCCGAGTCCCAGGGCTAGAGAAGGGGGGATTGAGTGGCATTGAAAGGCCACGCACGTCAAACTGAAATTAGGGAATATTGGTTTTAATTAACCTCGTTGCCCAGAGGACAGATAAAACCAAAGTAATAATACAGAACTGGTTTGGCATTTCATTGATAATGAGATTGACTGAGTGAGATCATAGGATCGGAGAAGAGCGGGGCTGGCAGGGAGCTGCAGAGGTCACCGCTAGTCCGAGCCCTGCTCGAGGCAGGATCAGCCCTGTGCAAACCACCCAGACACACCCACCATCTCAACTCTGTAAAACTACAGTCAGCCCCGACACAGCACCAGACATCACCCCCAATCCTGCTACAGCCGGGGGGCCGCGGCCACCAACATCCACCTGCTGCAAAGGGGTTCATAGATGCTCCAGAGACCCCAGGTAGAGGCCGTGCCCCCGCTGCAGAGGAAAGCAAAACCCCCCAGTCCAGACCAGTCTGACCAGGGGGGAAATCCCTTCCTGCCCCCAGTGCAGCATGGCTTTGACCTCCAGCAGTAGAGTCCCCCCTTCCCTGGACATCTGTCCCACGGCCTCCCAGCTCCGACAGTGAAGAAGTCTTTCCTGATAGCCACCCTAAACTTGCTTTGCTGCGACTTCAAGCCCTTGGCCCACGTCCTCCTCTCTGCAGCAAGAGAGAAAAGCTGCTTTCCCTCTTCTCTACGGCAGCTCTTCAGGTATTTGCAGGCTGCTGTCATGTCCCCACTTCAGCCCCTTTTCCACAAGCTGAACGTGCCCAGCTCCTGCAGCCTCTCCTCTATGACTTGCCTTCAAACCCTTGAGCACCTCTGGACCCTCTCTTCGCTTCCCTGTGTCCTCGGAGGTAGCGTCCAAAGAGCAGTCCTGCCTTAAAACATGTGTGAGATGTGTGATATCTGTGATCTCGTCAGGGCCCTGCCTGGCGCAAGGGCAGGCTGCAGTGGTGCAAGGGTGATTGGGAGAGATCCTGGACGATTGGAAAAAGGCAAATATAGTGCCCATCGTTAAGAAAAGGAAGAAGGAGGATCCAGGGAACTGCAGACCCATCATCTTCACCTCAGTCCCTGGAAAAATCACAGAGCAGGTCCTCAAGAAACCCATATCTAAGCACTTGGAGGAGAAGAAGGTGGTAAGGAGCAGTCAGCATGGATTCACCGGGGGCAAATCCTGCCTGACCAACCTGATTGCCTTCTATGATGAGGTGGCTGGCTCTGGGGGTGTGGGGAGACCGGTGGATGTGGACCTTGATTTTAGCAAGGTTTTTGATACGGTCTCCCACAGCGTTCCCACAGGCAAGCTGCATAAATGGACTGTCAGGTGGGTAGAAAACTGTCCGGAGCATCTGGCTAGAGGGCAGCAATCAATGGCTCGATGTCTAGGTGGCAGCCGGTGCCAAGTGCAGTGCCCGGGGTCGGTCCTAGGGCCGGTTTTGTTCAATGTCTTCATCAAGGACCTGGAAGACGGGATGCGGTGTGCCCTCCGCAAGTTTCCAGATGACACCGAGCTGGGGGGAGCAGTAGATACTCTGGAGGTCGGGCTAGGATTCAGAGAGACCTCGACACATTGGAGGATTGGGCCAAAAGAAATTTCATGAGGTTCAACAAGGACAAGTGCAAAGTAGTGCACTGAGGAGGGAGCGACCCCCTGCACTGGTGCAGGCGGGGGGTGACGGGCTGGGCAGCAGCTCTGCAGAAAAGGACCTGGGGGGACAGGGGACAAGAAGCTGGACAGGAGCCAGCAGTGTGCCCTTGGTGCCAGGAAGGCGACCGGCATCCTGGGCTGCATCGGTAGGAGCGATGCCAGCAGATCAAGGACGGTGATCCTTCCCCTCTATTCATCACTGTGGAGGCCACATCTGGAGTGCTGTGTCCAGCTGTGGGCCCCCACTGCAGAAAGGATGTGGTCACATTGGAGAGAGTCCAGTGGAGGGCAGTGAAAATGGTTGGGGGCTGGGGGACAGGACTGGTGAGGAGAGGCTGAGGGAATTGGGCTGACTGAGTCTGCAGAAGAGAAGACCGAGGGGGATTGAATAGCAGCCGTCACCTCCCTGCAGGGGGGTGCAAAGAGGATGGAGCCGGGCTGGTCTCAGTGGGGGCAGACGACAGGACAAGGAGCAATGGGCTCCAGCTGCAGCAAGGGAAATTGAGTTTAGATGTTTAGAAAAACTTTCTGGGTGTTGAAGCACTGAAATGGAGGTGGTGGAGTCTCCATCCTTGGAGGTGTTGAAGACCCGACTAGACCAATCCTTGTCTGGGATGATGTAGTCGGGGCTGGTCCTGTTTGGAGCAGGGGGCTGGACTGGATGTGACCCCCTGAGCTCCCTTCTAGCCCCATGGTCTGTGATTCTGTGACTGTTGGGTGTTTGTTCATTGTGACTGGGCTGTGCCAATGCTGCTGTGGCACCAACCCCGCAGGGTCCTGGCTGGAGGGTCTTGGCCCTGCGCTCAGGCTCAGATCGATGTTGCATTTGGGGCAGGAAGGGATTTCCCCCCTGGTCAGACTGGTCTGTACTGGGGGGGTTTGCCTTCCTTTGCAGTGGGGACACAGCCTTTGCCTGGGGTCTCTGGAGCGTCTATGAACCCCCTTTGCAGCAGCAGGATGTTGGCCACCCACCGTGGTCCCCTGCTTTCCCTGGGGCAGGGTTGGGGGTGATGCCTGGGGCTGTGTCGGGGTGCTGGTAGGTTTGCTCAGAGGTTGGACAGTGGGTTTGTCCGGGCTGGTTTGCACAGGGCTGATCCTGCCCCAGGCAGGGCTTGGACTCGTTGACCTCTGGAGCTCCCTCCCGGGCCCGCGGCTCTAGGAATCTGGGCTGAATCGTTACCCTGGCCTATTTAATCGGGCTGTTTTATTTTTTTTAAGGACCCTCGGAAAGACATCTCACCTCTAACTTTCCAAATTGTGATCTGCCCTTAATAGCGACTTTCCCTGCCTTCTGCACAAGCCCACCTACTCCGTATATCTCCCTGTCTCTCTCTAGTGGCAGCGCGGCCATATAGCCACACGCAAGCCTGTTGCATCTCGGATAGGAGCTCAGGCTGCAAAGATCTGTGCCTTAAAGGTCACTGGTTTGATCCTGGCTCCTAACAACCCCCCCCAGGGACGTCCATGCTGCATTAGGACAGGATAAATCCTTGGCCCCTGGCTTGCGAAAGGCAGGTTGGCTGACAGGCAGAACTGCCCGAGGGGGCTGAACTGTAAAGTTATTAAATGATTCAATGCAAAAAAAGAAGTTCATTTAACTTCATGGCTGTGATTTTGCACCCCCTGCCCCCCCGAGTCTGGGAATGAAGCGCTACGCGTCACACACGGGGATCATTACCTCGGCACGGCCCAGATTGTGCAGTGTATAAAACGAGGCCGGAGACGCGGCAAATAGGCTGCGGGGACCCATACCGTCTTGGCAGGCGCAGGCCAGGCGGAGAGGGGCCCAGCCGGTCCTTTACGCCTCCAGCTTTGCTAATTCTGAGCTAATAAAACACAGTTGTGCAATCCCCGCCATGAATCCCCAACCCTTCGCGGGACAGATTTGGAGTCGGTTTGCGATGGAGCAGATGCCGGTTCCCGGCGTGTTCGTTTGTGGGACGAGGGTTGCTGCGGGGGGGGGGATTTACTGCATGCACGGAGCAGAACAGGTGTTGAGGACTTTCCCGTCAGCCCCTCTCGCATCCATGGCCCAGCCCCAGCGGCAGGGAGAGCTCTGCCCCTCGGCACGGGACAGCGACGCTGCATTCAGCTGGGGGCAGATGAAGCTGAGGAGGGGGAGACATGGGGCAGCCCAGGGCATGTGCGTCTCTACCCTTCAAGATCACAAGTCCGGGGGCTACCTCATTATGGAGCTGCAAAACCCCCAGCATGCGAGCAAAGGGGCAGCTGAGCTAGCAGGGGCCGGGGTCTGCTCTCGGCTGGCGGTGCTTCCCTGCCCGGTTGGCAGGATGGAGTGTGAGAGCAGGCATCCGGGGTCTAGATGCACGCAGCGACTTATTTGCAAAGCAAAACCTTTGCCATAACCCACCGGGGAAGCTGCTCTCTTTGTTCTCAAGCCCCTTGCTCAGGAAGTTCCCGCTTCCCCATTTCCCCATCCTCCTCCAGTGCAGCCAGCTCTTGTTAAGCCCCACAGCCAGGCTGGGATGCGAGAGCTGCTGACAGCGCGGGTTATCGCTTGTGACAACGGCATATTTGTCTGATGGCACAAGTGTCCCTTCCTGTAAGGAGGATGCTCAGACATGCCGCCCGGCCTTCCCGGAGCATGCTGCGGCTGCCTCTCCCGGGCACGCGGCTCCTGGGGACGCGGCGGTGCCGGCTGTATCTGCATGCATCTGCGGAGAAGCAAGTGGGAGCAGGCGCCAGGCAGGGTGGAGCTGTTTTCCCTCTGGATGGGAGCTGTAGAGATGAGGGTTTGCGGGGAAGGGGCTGCAAACTGCCTCCGTGGCCCCCTCCCACTCTCCGTGCCCGTCGGGCACCCCCCATCTCCTCACCTGCCTACCTGCACACTAAGAAATGCCCACAGGCACAAGTGCCCCTGCCTACTGCCCCGGTAGGCTGTTGCAACCTTGCTGACATCCTTTGGGTCATAGTCATCACTGAGCCCACCCGGCATCTGCCTCTGGTTTGGGAATCGCTGGGCGAGAAATCGGTCTTCCCGGCATTCGTGCCCTGGAGCTGCCCCTGGACCCCAGCTCCCAGCTTGTCCATAGCAAAGCAGCTTCTCTTGGTTCTGGGAGCAGATCCCTGCAGCGCCCAAGCACAGCTCAGGCCCCACCACTCCTGCTAGTCGCATTGCAGGGTTTGGGGTCGGGGGTCTCTCCATGCAGCACATGGTTCACCTCTGGCACTTGCTGCCCCAGGAGCTTCACAGGGCTCTGAAAAGAGCAAGACCTTTGCACCAGGGAAGAGATGACTGTAACAAGGATGTCAGAAACCCGGGGGTTTTTGCAACCTCTCTCAATCCTGCTGCTTCAGGTCGGGAGCAAACATCTCACCGGTGCGGGGACGAGAACCTGGGTCTCTTGGGTGGGTGTAGGGTGTCTGGCACCATTCGCTGGGGGACCAGGGGCTGTCTCAGAGCAAGCCGGCCTTCTGCTCCGGTCCCATCTCACAGCACCGGTGGTGGGCACTGGAGTGAGGCAGATGGCATCCCTATGCTGGGGGAAGAAGAACTAGTTTAAAACTAGTGTTAGTTTTAAACTTGCTGCCTACTGGTTTCGCGTTGTGACCCCTCGTTCTTGCCTGGTGAGAGACGGTAATAAACCCCTACTGACTTTCTCTTTGCCATTTAGTATGCTGTAAACCTTTCTCCTGCCCCTGCTCAAGCATCTCTTTTCCAAACTGAATTGTCCTGGCCTCCTTAGTCTCTCCTCCTATGACAGCCCCTCCGTACCTCTCATCACCCTCGTTGCCCTTCTCTGCACCTTCTCCAGCTCTCCTAGCTCCTTTGGAGGTGCAAGGACAGACCTAGGCGTGGATGCACCACGGATTCATAAAGGGGCATCAGGATATTTTCCATGTTGTTCTCCCCTTTTTAATCATCCCCAATACGTTATTTGCCTTCTCGGCGGCTGCTGAGCACGGAGCTGATGTTTTAGCAAACTGTCCACAGCGCCTCCCAGATCTCCCCGCGGGCTGCTCACAGCTCACGTAGAGCCCGTCACAGTATCAGGCTAATTGGAGTGATGTTTGCCCAGGTGCATCGCTTGACACTTATATCGATGACGTTGGATTTCATCTGGCATCGAGTTGCCCATTTGCTCCGTCGTGCCAGATCCTTCTGTAGCTCCTCACAGCCCGCTTTGCCCTTTCCCGCTTTGCATCATTTTGCGCCATCCGCCAATCTGGCCGCCTTGCTACTCCCCTCCTTTTGCAGATCGGTTATGAATGTGCCGAACGGCGCGGGTCCCAGCTCTCCTCGATGGTCAGCGCAGCTGGGCTGGAGGCTGAGAGTGAGCAGTCTCAGCTCCCCCGAGGCAGCAGTTTCTCCTGACCTGGTCTTGGCTTCGATGCGGGTGAAGGGGAGGATTGCCATGAGCTGCTCTGCTCTGGATCCGCCAAGCGGATAGCAGACACCTCGCGTGAAGGCACCAGGGGGTCCCATGGGGACACGGATCCCCACGCTCACACACGTGTGCACATATGCACAACTGTTGTGAGCCTGTAAGAGTGAGCCATCACCTCCTCGCCCGAAGTCAACCATGCTGTGCTTCCAATCTCTCGCAGTGATGAAGTGGAAGTCCTTTAGCACCCATCTGTTATCTCTTAATTAAAGTTTCTTGCTAATTATTTTTCCTTGTCAGGAGAGCAAAGCTGCTGACTCAGGGGATTTACCCAAGTCGAGCAAACAAACCCAGACCCGGCTCGCCGCAATTCTTCATTAGTGAACAAATTAAACTTGGAACGGCCCCTATCTTTGGCTTCATCGAGGACATTTAATTACGCCTGTTTCCTTACTGAGATATATTTAGTTTTAAATCAGTCTTCAAGGAACTGGCTCGGTTTGCCTGGAATTCCTCCTTGGAGGGAAGGTTTCTGTTGGCAAGTGGCATTGTGTGGGGACGTAGTACCGCGGGAGGGATGGATGGAGCAATAGTAATAAATAAGCTGTCTGCTCCACTTCAGGCCCAGCTGATGTGAAGTCGAGGTCCCAGCCCGGTCTTCCGCGGGTATTTCGTCTGTGCTGTTGCAATGACGTGCGATTTGGCACGGCGGTTTGTCTGGAGAAAAGCAAGGGGCGGAGAGGGGGTCTTTGGAGGTGCCGGCCAGCTCAGGGCACGGACGTGGGCAGAGCTGCAAGGGGGAAGTCTCCAGGGTCCCCCCGGCCGGTGTAGCCGAGGGGGCTTCAGGCCAGGGGAGCGGGGCCGACGCTGCTGGAGGAACCGGCCGAGCAGGAGACGCCGGCTGCGTTGGCAGCTCACCCGCGCCGCTCACCCATGCCTGTTGCTATTCTGGTGCCACGCTATTGATCTAATTTAGATGGCGAGTCACCGGGGGGCCGAGCCCTTGTCATTGTCTCTGTTTGCAGAGCTCCCTGCACCCCCACCCCCGCGCGCTGGGTAAATATGAAATGCATTATTTATGACGAGAGGCACGGAGATCTAATTAGCCACTGCCATGATGACTTGAAGCGGGGCCCGTCCATCCTGGAGAGGCAGAGGCCGGGGGCATGCATGTGTATCAGATCTGGGCCCCGCTCTCCATCCCATTGCTGCCTCCATCCCTGCTGCTTCGGGCCTCAGTTTCCCCATCTTTAAAATGGGGCTAATGGTACTGATCCACCTGACCTACATACACACATGGACCTTAGCAGAGGCTCTCAAGGAGAAATCTTTTCTTTTTTATGTCTCAAAGAGCAGGTCCAGCCCCAACTGTCTGTGCATACTCTGCTGTATGCAGCTGCTCAGGGTCATGTTGCCTGATGGATAATAATATCCCAATAAACTGGCGTCTGGTTTGGAGGAAGTTGCTTTTGTCTCTCTTGTGTGTCTCTGGATCAAATAAAAGCCCCCCAGAGTCACAGAACCAGAGACAAGGAGGGTGGAAGGGAGCGCAGGAGGTCACATCTAGTGCAACCCCTGCTCCAAGCAGGACCAGCCCCAGCTACATCCTCCCAGACAAGGCTTTGTCTACAACACCTCCAAGGATGGAGACTGCACCGCCTCTTTGCATAGCCTGCTCCAGTGCTTCGCCACCCTCCTCGTCCTCAAGCCCTCTGCTTAGTCTTTCACCCAGGCTGAAGGGTGTGACATGCCCCCGCGTCTCCTCCATTGCTGCCAGAGATGGTGCCTCTTGCACAGACTAGAGGCTTCCTCATCCAGCTAAGAGCCCCGTGCACTAGGCACGTCCACTTGCATGGTGCAAAAGACACCGTCGAAGCCCCGGTCCCTGTTGCTGGCACAGCGGGCGCCCAGGGGCACTGGCTGCCCTAGCAGAGTTGTGCCAGGCACCACAACTGGTTGAAGCTATTGCTGGGAGTGAGGGCCCAGGTCATACAGACACGATGCTTCGCTCTCGATACCACCCTGAGCCCGGGGCGCAGGACCCGGGATTACTGGGGGCAGCAGGTTGCAGCGGGCTGGCTTCTCAGTTCTGCCAAAGGCTCCTTGCGTGACCTGGGACACTTGAGCTCTCCATGCTTTGTTTCTCCCTCTGGTATAAATGTGCTGCCCCCTTCTCTGTGAAGTGCAGAAGGAAGACGCAACTTGCTGTCCCTGCTGCAGCACACGCCAGACCGAAGGAGCTGGTTTCCTCTCACACCAACCAGCCTGGAGCTGGGGCAGCACTGTCCCCATTTTACAGATGGGGAAAACTGAGGCCCCGAGTCATGGCGTACCTTGCCCAGGGTACTGCAGGAGGATGTTGGGACTCGAATGAATTGGGAAATTGCCTGGAGCAGCAAGGTCATTAAAAAGGAGAGAGAGTCGCTAACACCGGTGGAGTGACGAGTTAAGAAGGGATTGAGTAGATTCATTTATTTCTTCGTATGAAATAGAGCACCCGAATGGCAGAACGAGCTACAAGCACCCACACTAAGGCGAGTGACAGTTTTAAATCTGACACCCATTGCAAAGCATTGTCAGCGGTCGGGCGCAGGTTTTCAGTGCGAGCATTAACATGACAAATAGGACCCTCCTCCACGATGTGTGCTATAGTTTGGATTTTGCCACACTCATATTTGGGGTCTTTAATAAAATGCCACTGATGTAGTAAGTAGCTATGTCTGCCTTGTCCAGTATGAACACATGGGGGATAGGACTGGTGAGGAGAGGCTGAGGGAAATGGGCTGATTGAGTCTGCAGAAGAGAAGATTAAGGGGGGATTGAATAGCAGCCTTCACCTCCCTGCAGGGGGGCTGCAAAGAGGATGGAGCTGGGCTGGTCTCAGTGGGGGCAGATGACAGGACAAGGAGCAATGGGCTCAGGCTGCAGCAAGGCAAGTTGCGTTTAGATGTTTGGAAAAACTTTCCGGGTGTTGAAGCACCGAAATGGAGGTGGTGGACTCTCCATCCTTGGAGGTTTTGAAGACCCAAGTAGACCAAGCCTTGGCTGGGATGATGCAGTTGGGGCTGGTCCTGCTTGGAGCAGGGGTTGGACTAGATGTGACCCCCTGAGCTCCCTTCCACCCCTCGTTTTCTAGGATTATCTGATTCTATGAACCGTAGTCCAGGTTCACTTTGGCAAAGCCAAGCCAGGAGGGTTTACATGTGGGGTCTGTGATCAAAAATGTACGAATGATGTCAGTTGTGCTCCATTGCTGGATCCAGTTTTTCTTGATACCAACATTTTCCTCGTTCAGCTCTTTTTCCACACTCCAAAATACCCTTCTCGACTTTAAGCCTTGGCCTGGCGGGTGGGGGGTCATTACATTCCTCAAAAATGGGTAGTGAATGAAATGTGAGCAGTTTTTTGTAGACTCTTAAAGTAGCCTGTTTACATCGAAGATCTGGAGGAGGAAGTTTAGTCTTCATTATCTGTAGATGATGCCTGTAGGGGAGACTATGGTTGAGGTGGACTCAGTATTTGGGGTTGGGCTCATCGTTGATGGGTTTTGCACAAAAGCTGATTCGTACTGGGCATTCGCTGGGCTTTATTAGAGAGAGGAAAAAAGGCATGAACTGTTTTGTCAGGGTTGGGCTTCAAATACAATTCATTAAAACATTCTCATTTTACCAGATCGTTACAGAGTCCCATAATGCTAGATAACGAGCCAGTCGACCTCCTCAGCACGGTGTGAATAGAAACGCTGCTGCCCCAGCCAAGCAGTTGGCTTTAAACTTTGCGGGGACTGCGAATCAAAGCAGGGTGCAAATAAAGCCCCGCGTCCTCTCCTGGACTCCCCTGTCGTGACCGTGTCCGAGCTCCCGTGACCCTGGCTCCCGGGGCTGTGCTCAGGGCACGTCCCACTCTGGGGTCTCCCCTTTGCTCCCCGGTTTTGGGCCCAGGTCTCAGCCAGGTCTTCTCCTTCTGCCTCCCCCAGACACCCGGGTGCAGTACGAGCGGATCGGCGCGGACGTGACCATGAAGTGCGGGGCGATGGACTGGGACGCGGCCGTGACCTGGACGGTCAACGGCAGCGACATCGACGAGTCGCACTTGAACGGCTCCTACCTGGTGCTGCGCAACGTGCACCTGGGGCACAGCGGCCAGTACTCCTGCTACGAAGGCTCCTCCTGGCATCTCAAGTACCAGACCTCCCTCAAAGTGGGCAGTGAGTACACGGGCGCGTGACCTGCGCGGCGCGGGCGCGGGGTGGGAAGTTCATTGTGCACCAACCGGTTGGATAAAAACTCGGTGCAACCTCGTGCTGCTTGTCCTCGACAGGCCGAGACCCTGCACAGTCCCGGAGGTCTCTCCACCCCTGTATTTCTACTGGCGTGCCCCCCGTCTCCTTTCTTAGCGGAGACGTTCATCTCAGCTCATTTTGCTTGCCAAGTTTATACACTTGCACTTAGTAGTGCTGTCTCATTTATGCTTTTGACGTTGGTCCTTGAGTTTTTAGGCAAGTGGTTTCATCCTCCCTTCGGCGTCTTTGTGCTCATGAGTGCATTTTTATTTTATTTTGTTTCTTACCAGGGAGGCCCCTTCCTCCCCCACTGCTTTTCGGCACCGTAGCTATGGCCCAGCTCAGCTGGAAGTCCTACTGAGTCACCTGCATTTAGTCAATCCCTCTGTTTAAGGATGGTCTCTACCACAGCTCAGGGATGGGTCTTGAAGTGACTCAAGAGTCCAATCTTTGACCCACAAATAGGTCTGCAGCGGTTGCAGGGCTTTCGGCAGGGGAGAGCCGGCTGCAGGCTGGGACTCCTCTCCTTGTCCTTCCTCCGCTCCCTCGTCTCTGCTTTGAGGGCAAGATGCTTTAGCTTGAAATGGGCTGCTCGGTTGAGGTTGCGGCACCACTGGAGTTGAGCCCCGCCAATGCCGACATCCTTTGTCTTGAGATCTGCCTTCGTTGTGTCCTTGTAGTGCTTCCTCTGCCCAGCGCGAGATCTCAGGCCACGACTAAGCTGGGAGCAAAGCACTTGTTCGGGGCATCCGCACACGTCGGTGCTTGAGGATCACCCACTCAATGCCGGTCTCGTTGGCTTTAGCAAGGGTGCTGGCGTTTGTGCGCTGGTCTTCCCATGGGATGTGGAGGATTTTCTGGAGGCATCGTTGCCAGTAGCTCTCCAGACTCTTGAGATGATGATGGTAGGTCGTTTTTGGTACCATCCACCCCTGTAGGTCAAGGATGCCCCAGGGACTAGGCAGGAGGTGATGCTGCTTCCCCTTCCAACCCAATGGGGTGAAAAATCAGGGTCCTGTCAGGCATGGTGGATCGGGGCAGCTTCCCCCAGACAATGGCAAACTGTGCTTGGCCCCAACGAGAGGTTGCGATCGGGTTGCGAGGGCGATCTGGCCATGGGGACATGCCACCGTGAAGTCGTCTCAGCTAGAAAGTGGTGGCAACTTCTGGATGCTCCATCAAACTCTCTGTACGCCCAGGTTCAGGGGCTGCTTGAGAGCAGCTGGGGCTTGCACGGGACCCGTGTGCATGCCCGTGCGTGTGGGTTTGATAGCAATGGGTATCTCACAGGACTGTGAGTGTTTGCACGTGCGTGAGCATGGGATGAGGATTTGGCAGTCACTGTGCCGTACTGTGTGGGACACAGCGTGCATCCCTTTCCTAAAATGCTGGTGCTGGGAATTAGGATGTGCATTATAAATGAGGAAATATGGTAATTCTGCTGAAGTGACTGCCGGGGGAAAGCAAAAGCTGGTGTCGGCAAGCCCTCAGGGGTGAGCTCTGCCCCGGCTCACTGGTGGGTCGTGAGGTGACTTATGCAGAAGGAAAGCTGCAGGTAACACATGCAGAGCTCCCGAACTGCTGGCTGTGGACAGACCCCCCACCCCCATACACACACACACACACACACACACACACGGCTCCTGCCAGAGCTTCTCAAGGAAAAATCCTTTTTTCTGTCTTTATTTTGCCTTTCAACAGCAAGGTGCATGTTTTATTCAGGGGCATGTTGTACTCCAGCAAAAAACAAATTTCAGAAGCCAGGATGTGTTTGTCTGCAGTGAAACACGCTGCCGTCCTGGGTGCATTCGCAATGGCCTGTTCAACGGGAGTAAGCACCAACGAATGGTGCACAAAACCCAGCTCTCGAGGGAGCCGCTGTCCATTTTGCAGGTTTCCACGTGTGCATGGGTGTGCGCGAGGCCCTACGTCCTTTCTACTGCTCCGACTACATCTAAGTGACAGCCGCCTTATATTGCACCGGTCGGTCAGTGTGTGTAGGGGATGTGCTGGGCCAAGATCCTGAGCTCAGGTAATCGTGGTATGAGGCTGGAGAGGTAGCAGCTCCTTTTTACTGACCCTCATCTTGCCATCCTGGCTTAACAGTTTGCCAAGCCAAGGGACCAGGGAGGCATGCCTGCTGTGGGCATGTTTAGGTGATGCCTATCCAGCCACAGCTCAAATGTCACCCGGGAGGCTACAGCATAACATAAAATCGTAAAAAATTCAGGTGTGAAGGGAGCTCAGGAGGTCACATCCAGTCCAACCCCTGCTCCAAGAAGGACCAGCCCCAGCTATATCATCCCAGCCACGGCTTTGTCTACCTGGGTCTTCAAAACATGCTTGGGGCAGTTAGGGGGATCCTGCTGCTGCCTTTATCCCGGGGCTCACGTGCTGCGGCTGGGGCTGGCTGCGGAGGGTTGCACATGGGCACACATGGCAGAGGCCTCCGGTCCAGCCACGGGAAGGTGGTAATAAGTAAATAAGCAAGTGCCCTGTGCTGTTAATGCAATTAAGTGTGCAAGGAATTAATCAGGTGAGACGCTTATAGTGCTAATTAATTTAACGGCCTGGATTTTAATTTAGTGCTCCCTGTGAGTGCTTCCCTCCCCTGCCCGTGCCCTGCCGGCTTCTGCCTTTGCACGCTCGGCTCCTTCCTCCTGCGGACGCCTGATGAATAACCTGGGGGTGGGTGCGGACAAGGGCAGATCTCCATCTGGCATCCCGCTAGGACAGGCTCACGCGCTGAGCCGCTCAACCACAGCCAGCTCCCACGTGGCAGATGAGCTGACGGCTCCAGGATGGTGCTGCGTGCATGCAAGAAGCATGCATGGACAGAGGGATGGACGTCCCTGAGGACTTGGGGGGAAAGGTTTCTGGGGTCTCAGGCCGGAGAGGAAGCTGAGTCCCCGGGCCCGCTGCAGAGAAAGGCGAAGCCCCCCAGTCCAGACCAGCCTGATGGGGGGGAAATCCCTTCCTGCCCCCAGTGCAGCATCGGTCTGAGCCTGAGCAGAGGAGCAAGACCCTCCAGCCAGGACCCGGCAGGTTTCCTAAGTCTTGGCAGGAGAACAGAGATACCGATGAGAAAAGTGACCAGGGAGGTAATAATGTTAGTGAAGAGGCTGGAGCTGCTCCCAGCAAACTGGACAGGACCAGAGAGAAACGGTCAAGATATTTTCCTTCTATTTTGCATCAAGTGTCTTGGCAACAAAATGGAGGAACTCGACCTACAGGTGCAGGAAGCCAAACCGGATATTTTAGCGGTAACAAAGTCCCAGCGAGACGTCAGTCGCAACAAAAACGCGGGTCCTGAGGAGTGTGCATCCTCCAGGAAGGGGAGCGTCGTACGTTAATGAGCAGGGATTAAACAAAACTGATTTTAAATCCAGACATTTTGGGGGAAGAGTGGTTAAGAGACTGTTGTCGCACTGGGGGTCTAGTCTAACCCCAACCAGCTGATTGAGATGTGGCTAGACACCTTTGGAATAGTCTTAGAGAGATAATTATTACCAGGACTCAGTGCAGGAGACCGTCAATACCGCGGCTCGAGAGCGAAGAATAAATTTGGGGGCTCAGTTCTTTCTGGATGAAAGAGTTGACAGATTTCTTCACCGGATCATCACCGAGCCAACAAAAGGTGATGCTCTTGCAAATCCGGCGTGAGTAAGCGGGGAGGAGATGATGGAAACCGACCTCGGATCCAGCGATTTGGAGTGGATTCAGTTTAAATTAAATGGGAGGATTAACAAACCAGGTCTGGCTCGACGGTGCTCAGCTTCGAAAGGGCGAACGTGGAGCAATTACAGCAACAAGTGAGCGGAGTGAACCGGACCAAAGAGCTCAGGGACTTGAATGTGGGAAAAACTTGGAATTTCATTAAGTACAAGATGCAGAAAGTACCTGGAGCTTGCATTGCACGCAACGGGGAAAGCAGCGGTAAGGAAGGACGCCAGACTGGAGCGCAGTGCAAGGGATATTAGGCATGAGCAGAATGGGGAAAGGTGTCAATTAGCAAAGGAAACCCCGTCTCGGAGGTCAGGAAGCGTAGGGAGGTGGGGAGATTTGCCAAAGCTCCAGCTGGGTTCGACCTCGCAGAGGAAATTAAAACAACGAGCCAAGGGTTCATTGGCCATGTGACGACGGAGAAAACGAGGACGGAAGAACTGGAGTGTCCATGCAGCGAGGGTGGAGTGGAGATTAGCGGTAATCTAGGTATGGCCCCGGTTCTCCGTGAACGCCGTCCTCGGGGTTCAATACAGAGGGTGAGATTGCAGGTGGAGAACGGGAAGGGGCTGGAAATCAGCTAGGCGCAGCTCAGGGTGCTTGATGTGCTCGAGGCAGCGGGGACCAGACCATCTCCATCCACCCCCAGCATATTTAACTGGGCCCATGAACTTGCAGGTCTTTTAGCGAGGATTTTTAACCACCCTGTTGAGTTGCCAGGGCTCCCACGTGACTGGAGCATAGCAAGGGCATTAGGTGCAGTTACGAAAAGGGGGAAAACATGCTCTAGGCAATCCCAGGCCTGTGCAATTAATCCCACTTGTATGCAGGGCTTTCGAACAGGATAGAGGCATGGCAGTAAGTGCAACGTGGCGCCATGGGTTTACCCGTGGTAGAGTGGGCTGATAGCTTGCTTGGGTGAGAGAGCTGATTTAATCTGTAAGGAAGCTTTGACACAGCTCCACGTTTGCTGAGGACACAAGGCTGGGAGGCATCAAGGGCTCGGGAGGAAGAGCATATCCGACAGGAAGAACTGGATAACCTTGGGTGCTGCGGGGACAGAAACGGGGTGACACAAAACAGTGCAGAGCCATGCACTTAGGGACTGATACGAATTTCCAGTGTCATCTCTTTGGTTGGAAATAACAAATGAGGAGGCCTGTTAATTAATCGCACAACAGTGATGAACCATCAATATGGTGCAGCTACATGAAAGGCAACTGCGATCTGAGGATGCATCAGAAGAGCCAGGGAAGTGTTGATACCATTGCAACAGACACTGGTGAGACCTTGGTGGGAATCCCTGGAAACACACAGGGCAGAGGAGAGCTGCAAGGAGGATCAGGGAGATGGAAAACCTGCCTCCAGGGCGTCTAAAGGAGCTCACGCAGCTAAGCACAGTGAATGTTGAGAGCAAGCGTGATTGCTGTCTATCCCGTATAGTCAAGGAGTATGACGACCAGGGAGAGAAAGAAGAGATTGAAGTTGAAGGATAGTCTTGGTGCAAGAACAAGCAGGGATCATGTGGGCAGCAGTGAGGGGACAGGGCAGGGGGCTGCAGCCCTGTCTCCCTGGCACTCGGAGCTAGACGGCACCTGGCCCGAGGGCTGGGGCAGCCACTGGACCCAAAAACAGCGCGCTTGCACACGGCTGTCCTCATGGGAGCGCAGGATGCGAAGCACTGTTGACAGCCACCCGAGGAGGAGGGCCGGGGGCACGGGAAGGAGGGCAGCAAGGGGC
This sequence comes from Alligator mississippiensis, assembly GCF_030867095.1. Lineage (NCBI taxonomy): Eukaryota > Metazoa > Chordata > Crocodylia > Alligatoridae > Alligator > Alligator mississippiensis. The sequence goes on from NC_081826.1 coordinate 300,589,985, forward strand.
CTGGGCGCAGGGCATCGGGGGGCCTTGTGTGCAGCGCAGCAGGAGGATTTGGGCTGCTGGCCGGGAAGGGCCGGAGAGCAGACCCAGGGCATCGGCTCATTCTTATACGTGTCTGTCCATCGCCCTACCCACGCAGTCATTCCTGTGTCCATCCATCTGTCTCCCCAGCCTCTTTATCTATCTATCTATCTATCTATCTATCTATCTATCTATCTATCTATCTATCTATCTATCTATCTATCTATCTATCTACCTCTGTCTGTTTGTTTATCCATCCATCCATCTCCATCTCTCCATCCATCCTCCCATCCATCCATCTCTGTCTGTCTGTTTATCCATCCATCCATCCATCCATCCATATCTGTCCGTCTGTCCATCCATCCATCCATACCTGTACATCCATCCGTGCATCCATGCATCCATCCATATCTGTCCATCCATCCGTGCATCCATGCTTCCATATCTGTACATCCATACATCCATAGCCATCCATCCATCCATCCACATCCATCCATCTCTGTCCATCCACCCATCCATTCATCCATCCATCCATCCACCAACTTACCTACCTACCTACCTACCTTCTGTCCATACCTTCTCTGTGCCTTCCTGTCCCTGTTTACCCTTCTCCCCCACTCCACACTCCCATGTCTCTCCATTCCCATTTAGTGCTCATCTTTATCTAACGAGGTCAGCAGTCCTCAGCCTTTTCGGACTCGAGGCACCCCTGGACAGATCTGAGCCCCCCCACAAAGCTCCAGCTCTTACTTTGCCCTTCTCTTTTGACCACAGACAAGCACTAGAGCAATTCTTCTGTGGCACACCAGGCCACATCAGGCCCGAGCATTTTGACCGCTCTGGATTCCTGCGTGCACCTCGCAGGACTACCACAGCGTGGTGCCCCGCGGCACCCTCGAACGGATCTCCAGGCTTTGCAGAGGGTCGTGGCAGCCCAGCTGAGCATCGCCGGTCTAGATGCTGCTAAAGGCTCGGTCTGTGGTCTCTCTCCCTCCATCCGTGCTGGCCGGGCACGGGGTGCGCTGCGGACTCTCATGCGCTGACGGGGGCTTGGGAAGGAGGGAGCGTAAGACCGAGGCTGGATCCAGCGTCCAGGCTCTCGGAGAGGACAGGAGAGGCTGGAATGAAACCAGCACTGCAAGCCAGCGCGGCCCAGGGGGGTCTTCCCGGGTGAGGAGCCCAAATCCCTTTGGCAGGCCCCCACGCCAGGTGTGCGCAGCGGGGCAGGTGCCAGCCCGGCTTTGCGGGGAGCACCATACGCCACGCTGCCTTCGCCTCTGCCAGCCCCGGGCGGCTGGGAGAGCGGGGCTCCGCGCCGACCTCCTTCCCCTGCTGCCTGTCACCGAGCGGCTGGCGCGAGGAAGGGAAAAAACATGCGGTTTGACGGAAAACGACATGGAAAAACAACCAAATTAACAGAAAAACAAACAAACCCGGAGCGTGCGGGGGGGGGGGAGACACAAGCAACAGGAACCACATGTGTGCCGGGAGACTACGAGCCTGTTCCCAGGCCTGACGAGATGGGGCCAAGCAAGCATCAGCCGCTAATAAATAAAAGCAGCCCCCCCGGGTCCCCTCCTGCCCTCTCAGAAGCTGCTTTGCTGCTCAGCTGGGATCCAGCTGTGCCTGGGGGGGTTATTTGGAGGCAAGGGCGGGGGCGGGGGGGTCTGCTGGTTGCAAACTCCCTCCCCTTTAAAAAGGGGGAGATTGAAGGCCGGCTGGCTGCAGGGGCTGCTGGAGCACCCGGGGTGATGGAGACATGAAGCAGGGCTGGCTCTCCATGCCGGCAGAGCAGTGACGGGGCACTAGGATGCAGGGGGGTGCCCCTAATACCCCTGGACTCGGGGGCTGGTGTCTGATGCCCAGCCTGGTTTCTCGGGTGGCCGGGCATGCAGCTTGCCTGGTCTCTTCTTGCATCTGCAGGACATGGGGCACCCCCCTTGCCCTCCTGGGCCCTGTGCCCCCCCCCCCCAGGAGGAGCAGAGGGGGGACCCCATCATAACGCATGCCTGCTGGCTGCCGTGCGGGGCCGGAGCAGGATTGTATCCCATCCCCATGAGCACCCCATGCTCTGGACCCTTTCAGATCGCTCCCAGGCCTGCTCTCCGCTGCCCAGACCCCCACCCCTGCCCCAGCCCCGCTTCTAGCAGGGTGCCATGCTCTGAGCTGTTTGCAAGGGGCATTTTGGGCTGGGAGTGGGGGACAAATCCAGGCAAGGCAGCCCCAGGAGAGTTTGTGCATCCCTTGATATGAGTAGCATGAAGCCGGGTGCCCAGAGCCCATGGCACAGCTGCGGTCGGGGTTGCCAGCTCTGGCAAACGGCCTTGATGGCACTGGCTGGCAGCTGCAAGCTGGGCCAAGAAGGCACAAGTCAGTGCATCCCTCTTTGCAGCTTGCTGGGGCTTGTTTGGAGAGGATCGTTCAGGTGCCCCTAGAAAAGCCCCCTCATGGCTTTCCCTTGGCTCCCCCTAATGAAAGGAACTGGGGCACAGAGGGAGACCGCCCTGGGTCCGGCGGCAGTGACCTTGAGCAAGCTCCCAGCAAGCAACTAGACAGGCAGTGTCTGTAGGCAACAGCAGCCTCCCTTTAGGCTCACGGAGCAGGGCCAAATGAGGAAGAAGATGGGGACAGCCTTTCTCCAGGAGGTTGGGAACTTTGCACAAGCTGACGGTGCTCGGAGACCTCCTGACCAAGCTGCCCCTGTCTCCAGGTGACAGGGATGCCACATGCCACGGCATCACGGTACTTATCCCTCCCGCCAGCCTCTCAGCACAGCATCCTCATCAGCAATAGCAGCAAGGAGCAGAAGTGACCCACGGTTCACTGCCAAGCTGCCGGGGCGGGAGTGTTACAAATGAGGCCGATTAGATTATCCCGACATCTCATCAATCTCCATCCAGCCTCTCTGCCGTTCATCCTTTGGGTCTGGGGCTGCTCCATCACTCCAGGTTCAAAAACTCGGCCCAGAAACCTTGTTGCCCGTGCCCGGAGTTTGGCCCCGGGCACCGCGGGGAGAGGGAACGGCACGCCGGGGAACGGCATGCGAATGAATCAAGCCTCTCTTGAAAAAAAAAAGACGGCTCCCAAGCCGCACTCCCCAATGCAATTAGCTCTAATGGAATTAGGAGCAGCCCTCGGAAAACAAACATGTCCAGAGGCAGATGCAACCTTTCTACCCCCTCCTGCCGGGCTGGCCTGGGGTGGAGACAAAACAGAGGGCTCTGCTCGTACGCACCGAATTAACTGGCCTCCTCGCACACGCACACACGTGCGTCCACCCCCACAAGCGTGTGCATGCACACACACACGCACGCACGCACACACACGCTGCATTCCTTCCCTTCCCTCACAGAGCTAGGCAAGCTGCCCGGCCCCGGCATAGCAGAGTGATGCTTCCTTGGCTTGCTGCGTAAAATATGATAATCCGGGGCAGCCGATGTCAGAACCAATAAAAATATCCCCCCCTTCCTGCGGTAAACACGTCGGGACTGCTCAGGCGGGGGACGCCGGGAGCCGGGGGCTGCGTGGTGGCAAGCGGGGGGCAGAGGGGGCTCGGGCACAGCAAGGGGTGCAGCTGGCATTCATTAGACTCTGCAAAGGGGCCGTAATCTAAGTCCGTGGTCTTGTGGACAACCCCAGCTGTCTCGACATATAGCCCGTAAAACTTCCTCCAGCGTCCCTGGTGTTTGTCCCACAGAGGCGCCTCGCTGAAGGTGAGTGTCCCCTTGGACATGGCTGGCAGAAGAAGGCATGGTTTGGCCTCTCACATAGCACCAGCCCTGTCCCCATCATCGTCCAGACAGGCCTCCTGTCTTGATCTGGAGGCTACGAGAGACTGGTGGCAACCGGTAATTTCTCCTTTGCATTTGCTAGCCATCACCCCCTGCTTCTCTCTCCCCTCCTGGCATGGTGCTTTCTGTATGGGAAAGGGTTGATGCACTGAGATCCAGGTGCCAGGGTGCCCGCGGTCCCCTAAGGAAGGTGCCAGAGCTCAGCCAGGCTCTCATGCTAGGTGGCTTGAGATCTCCAGGGCAGGTGAGAGCAGACATCCCCTGTGAATGCCCTTGTGAAGTCCTTCCTCCCATTGCCGCCTGGCCCTGGCCTGGGCAGGGATCGCAGGATCAAGCCCAGGCTGTGAGCTGAGCGAGTGTTTCTGTCTCCAGAAACATGGGTTGTAAAGTAAAAAGAAATGCCAGTGTCAATCAGCCGGCGAGGAAGGAGCAGGAGGAGCCGCATCAGAGAAGAGCTTGGAAACTCATGGTTTGTTTTTCTTTAAAATGGGTTTCTATGTGGCCAGTGCTGGCTGCTGGCCATCCCCTCCATGCCACAGTAACCCCACCAGGCCCCATGTCTATGCTGGGCTCTGCAAGGATCTCCCCCCCACCGTCACGGCTCTCACCCCTCCAACAGCCTACCAGGGCCCATGCACACGCTAATGCACACACGCAGGCTGGCAGCCAGGCGTGGGCACATGCACTGTCCCCGTGGGAGAAGAGAAGGCAGTCTTGCAGCCCCCTTGGGCCCATTTCCCAGGCCAGGGTCAGCTCAAATCCTAAAAATCCTAGAGCAGTGGGGCTGGCAGGAATCTCCAGAGGTCACAGCTCGTCGAACCCCTGCCAGAGGCAGGATCAGCCCTGTCCAGGCCAGCCCAGATACATCCAAAGCCTAAATTCTTTGCAAAATGACCGTCAGCCCTGACACAGCCGCAGGCATCACCCCCAACCCCACTGCGGGGAAAGCAGCAGCCAATGAACATCCTCCTTCTGCAAAGGGGGTTCACAGATGCCCCAGAGACCCCAGGTGGAGGCCGTGTCCCCATTGCAGAGGAAGGCAAACCCCCCAGTCCAGACCAGTCTGAGCAGGGGGGAAATCCCTTCCTGACCCCAATGCAGCATCAGTCTGAGCCTGAGCCTGAACAGAGGGGTCATTTCTAGCTTTGCTGCGAATGTCTTTGGATGGGGCTGTTCGGTGTCCCTGAATTCATCCATCCAGCTGGTGCCCTGATGCAAAGCCTGCCGAGGGCCTGTGCTGCCAGGGGCATGGAAGGGAGCAGGCACCGCCCCGGGAGCCTGAGCCTGCGTCTATCCTGTTGCTGTGACCCCCCCAGGAGCTGCTTTGCAGCCCAAGGGAGCAAGCTTACAGCTTGAGCTCGGTCTTCCAGAAACCCTGTCCCCACCTCTGGACTTGGGGCATCAGTGAAATGAGCTGGAGGGCTCTCATCTGAATCCCCTGTGCCCCAAACTCTGTGGGGCTGCCAGCCAAGGTAGCCTTGCACTGCCCCGAAAGGAGGGGCTGTGGCATCGAGGGCAGACCTTGCTGCCCTAATGCGTGTGGGGCTGGCAGGGGGCAAGGGGGGCCGGTCCCTCACCCAGAAGCCCCCTCAAAGCTTGCACTCAGCATCCTTGTGGCCCTTCTCTGCACCTTCTCTAGCTCTAGATCCTTTTGGAGGTGCGGGGACCAGACCTGATGGGGGCTTCTGGGCCCCTCACCCAGAAGCCCCCTCAAAGCCTGGACCGAGCGGTCCCCTGAATACACCCTGGGGTCTAACACGGCCCCGGCTGCCTCGGCCTCCCCAGCTCCGCAGCGCGCCAGGGCTCCGGCGTCAGGCGTGGACGGCAGCCCAGTGTTTTCCCTGCTCTCGTTAGCTTTGTTTATCCTTGTTAACATGACAAACCTGGCGCAATAATTAGAGTATCCAAACCCTTGTGTAAACAGCTTCCCACAGACCCCCCCCTTCCTCCCACAGGCCCCCCCAGCCCCGTCCCGGTCTATGCCTTCCCCTCCAAGCTGTCGGCAGGGCTGACGGCAATTAGCAGCGTGCCCTGGGAACGGGGAGTGACTGCAGCCACGTCCTCCCCGAGCGGGCTGGGGATGGGGGCGTACGTGTGTGCTGGTGAGACCGGGGCCCCTGCGAGCGTGCATTGCTATTCCTGGCGAGCCAGGCTCTGTTTGCCCTGGCTGCCATTCATTGGCATGGCCTATGTGAAGTGCCTCTTGCTGAAATACTTGGGCAAGCGCTCTGCTGCCTGCGGGGTTGAGGCTCCAGAGAGCTGGCTGCACCCTGGGAGGAGACCCAGGGCTCCCCGGGAGTTGTTACCCATCCCTACAAACATCCTCTCTGTGCTCAGAATCCCTCAAGGAGGCAAACGACGAGTTCGGGATGATTAAGAAGGGGACTGCAAGCACAACGGGAAGTGTCCTGATGCCCCTTGATAAATCCATGGTGCATCCAGGCTGTGCTCAGGTCTGGTCCCCGCACCTCCAGAAGGATCTATTAGAGCTAGAGAAGGTGCAGAGAAGGGCAGCAAGGATGCTGAGTGCTATGGAGGGGCTTTCCTAGGAGGAGAGACTAAAGAAGCCAGCCTTGGTCAGCTTAAAAAAGAGACACTTGATGCGGGACCCGAGAAGGGTTTACAACATACTGAACAGTGAAGATAAACTCTATAGGGACTTACTATTGACTGTCTCTCACCAGACAAGAACAAGGGGTCACTACATGAAACCAGTAACTAATGGGCGCGTCTACACGTGCACACTTACTGCGCAGTAATTTAGGCTACAGCGCAGTAACCGAAAATTACTGCGCAGTATGGGCGTGTGTCTACACCGACTTGGGCTTAAATTTGCTACCTGCATGACGCGGGTAGCAAATTTACACCGGAGTAGTTGCTGTGCAGTAACACACATGTAGACACGTTACTGTGCGGGAACACTGTGGGGGGGGGGGGGGGGGGGGGGGGGGCTGACTTGGGACTGACTTTACTCCCAAGTTGGTGCATGCAGCGTCACACAGCAGACGTGTAACACATGGAGCACGTGTAGATGCCGGCCTAAACACTGCTTACTGCTAGTCCCAGTGTTTCAGTGCTGCATCCCGGGAGCCACCCTGGAAGCCAGATCTTGGGGCAAAAGCTGAGGGGCTGGTGCATGGGGCTGGGTGATGCATGCTACACTCCCGGCTCCCAGGGGCATCCCGTGTAGACAGGACCCCACAGTGCCCTGAATCAGTGGCCACGGCTTTCAAAGGCAGCAAAATCAACTTGGAGTAATTGAGTAGGGGACTTCCATAGGACATCTAACCCACCCCCATGCTTCAGCACGTCCCCACTCCTCTCGCCGCGGCTCTCCCAGCCAGCCGGGTGCCCAGCGAGGGACCGGCAAACAGCTTGCTTTGCTCAGAGCAAAGACCGACCGAGGGGGGAACCGGGTGTATTTCAGCGTGAATGACATTGTCATTAGCGACGGTTTGCAGATCCGGCCTGTCGGCTGTGCATAATTTAGGATAATAAATGTGCAATGATAACAGCAGGTCTGTGCAGCAGTGAGGGGGGGCTGGAAAGCAAGGAGGGGATAAGACGTGGAAGACAAGACGGGATTTTCACCGTAGGCATCCTAAGGAGGATAGCCCTGCTCCGCACCTCCTCCGGGCCCGCGAACCAGAGCGTTTCCCAGCCGCGCAGCGCTCGCGGCCCAGGCCCTCCCGAGCTGTCAGCATCGGTACCGCGGGGAGCGGGAGGATGGTTTCCAGTCGCTCTCGCTCTGAGCGCTTTAATGCTGTTTAAACAATTACGCAGTTGATAAATTTTGACAAGAAGAGATAGGAATAGCCTGGGAGAGCACCGAGTGGAAATGCTCGAAACAGATGTCCCTTTTCTCCCCCCCACCCCGACAGCTCCCTGGGGTTCTCCAGCGTTTGCTGCCAACTAAACAAGACAGCATTTGCTTCCATCACGGAGGGGTTTCGGGGGGGTCCCTTATTAAAATGGTTTATGAGCCTGTCCCGGGGGAAGCCGTGTGCTTGCTACCCGGTCTGGTCTCATCTCCATCCTCGGATCCTCTCGCACGTGGCATGACGAGCTGCACGACATTTTGCCCCCGTCCCCAATCACCCTGTGAGGCCTCTGGCTCCAGCAGCTGGAGTCGGGTAGTCAGTGGGACCGGGACTTTGCAATGGATTTGAAAGGCCTGGTGGAGCCCAGCAACCGCCTGCCAGGAGGAACAGGGTCAGGAAGGGCAGCAGGAGCCCGTCCAGCCTGTGCTTACCAGCACGGGCTCTGCAGGCTTTCCGGGAGGTCCAGCACCAAGCCAGGCACCCTTGCAAATCCCGCAGGGCTCCCCTGCGCTCTACTTTTGCACCTTCCCAGAGGACCCGGGGGTGTAGGTGAATCTGTGCAGCATTAAGCCAGGCTCCAGAAGTCTCTGCCTCCTGTGTGCATGAGGATTACCCTTGCAGCTGAACATCCCTCTGGGCTGGAAGATCAGAGACTGTCTTCACTCCAAGGCCTTCAGCTTTTGGGGAGTGTCTGACCTCTGGGAGCGCCTTGAAGATAAAGCCCAGAAATCCTGTAGCAGCCATTCCCCGTGGCCACCCTGCTCCTGGGTGCAAGCCCCGCTTCTGCCAGGCTCAGGACCCCAGGCACTAGCATCAGTGAATGAATTTTCATGTGAGCCGCAACCCTGCTTGGGGCTGCAGTCCCCAGCATAGGTAGCCTTAGAATCACAGATCCCAGAAAATGAGGGTGGAAGGGAGTTCAGGGGGTCACATCTAGCCCAGCCCCCTGCTCCAAGCAGGACCAGCCCCAACTACATCATCCCAGCCACGGCTTTGTCTACCTGGGTCTTCAACACCTCCAAGGATGGAGACTGCACTGCCTTTGCTTCACCCCCCTCCTACTGAGAAAGTTTTTCCTAATATCCAACCTCAACTTCCTTGCTGCAGCTTGAGCCCATTGCTCCTTGTCCTGTCATCTGCCCCCACTGAGACCAGCCCAGCTCCATCCTCTTTGCAGCCCCCCTGCAGGGAGGTGATGGCTGCTATTCAATCCCCCCTTAATCTTCTCTTCTGCAGACTCAATCAGCCCAGTTCCCTCAGCCTCTCCTCACCTGTCCTGTCCCCCAGCTCCCCCAAACTTTTTTTTTGCCCTCCACTGGACTCTCTCCAATGTGTCCACATCCATTCTGTAGTGGGGGCCACAGCTGGACACAGGACTCCAGTGCTGAATAGAGGGGAGGAATCACTGCCCTCGATCTGCTGGCAACGCTCCTACCGATGCAGCCCAGGACATGGGTAGCCTTCTTGGCACCAAGGGCACGCTACTGGGTTATCTCCATCTTCTCGTCCCCTGTCCCCCCACATCCCTTTCTGCAGAGCTGCTGCCCAGCCCGTCAACCCCAGCCTGCACCGGTGCAGGGGATTGCTCCCTCCTCAGTGCAGGATTTTGCACTTGTCCTTGTTGAACCTCATGAGATTTCTTTTTGGTCCAATCCTCCAATGTGTCAAGGTCATTCTGAATCCAGCCCGACCCACCGGTGCATCTACTACTCCCCGCAGCTTGGTGTCATCTGCAGACTTGCCAAGGGTGCATTGCATCCCATCTTCCAGAATGAAGAATGAATGAAGAATTAATGAATGAAGGTATTGAACAAAGCCACCCCCAGACTGACCCCTGGGCACACAAGCCTTGTTGTGCAGGAAGCTGCCGTTGACAGCGGAGGCCAGGCCAGGTGTGTTTGTGTCACTGGGTCTGTGCTAGCTGGAGTCTCCGAAGCACTGGAGGCTTCTTGCCCATGGCAAGTGTCCTGCCAAGCAGTAAGGAAGGCAGCCAGAGCATCCTTTGCCAGGCCAGTGCAGAGCATTGTAGCCTCCCAGGAGGTGGAAGGAAGAACTGCACAGAGACACAGCTAGGCGTGAGCTCAGCGCCTGCGATGAATCCAGGAGCACTCCCAAACGATGCAGCCCGTTGTCCAGCGGTTCCCCATCAAGACAAAGAGACTGCTGCATGATGCAGACCCTGCACTGGCCATCCCACCAGCTCCACCTCCGTCGGCAGCAGCCTGGAGGGGTTCTTCGTCCAGCAGCTACATGTCAGTGCACGTAGGACTGGATCTGTGTGGGCACCGCACAGCAGGGCCTGGTGAGGAAGGTGCCAGCAGGATCGATGGGGTGCAGCCTCCCAGATGGACTCTAGTCTCGCTGCCCGAGCCCCTTCCACCTCTCCGGGGTGAACCCCAGGGCTGACAGCGCTGCATGCAGCGGAGGGGAGCAGGAGGATGTGTGTGGATGTCCACGCATTGGCAGGAGGGCATCACACATCTGTGCCACTGAGACAGGGTGCATCTGGTTTCTGCCCCTGCTCAGCACCAGTGGACTGAGCAGGATTTCTGAGCAGAGAAGCTTTGCTTTCCCCCAGTCTCCAACACCATAAAGGAAGCACCCCATTTCTTCACTGAGCCCTGCTAGCTCCCCTGGGAACCTCACCTGGCTTTGGGAGCTGTCTGGGAGGGGATAAATCACATCGCTGGGATATCAAGCATGCCTCCCTCACCACTTGGGCTTGCAATGGCCGGGTGCTGCCAGGGTGCTGGTGCAATGCATGGGTCCTTTGGCAGGGAGAGATGAAAGCAGCCTGCAGAATGAGAGGCAAAATAGGACTCCCGTCTTACCACTTGACTCTGGGTCAAGCACGAGCAGGAAACCATTCGTGTTTCTGGGAACAGGGGTCTCGCTCCATGTATATCTGCATGCTTTATGTACCTGGAAGCGCGCTGACACAAGGCGCTTGACCTCAGGCACTTAATACCTGTGCAGTCAGACTCTTGGAGAGCTGATTATAGAGAGGCAGTTTGCTAGCTGCCAAATCTGATCTGATTCGTTCTGATTCCCATCGTGCGCGTGGGGCACTTAGCATCGCAGCCTGTCTCAGGAGGCTGGAAAGGACGGGGCGCCCCTCTGCCTTCTGCAAGGCTGGCCAGCCCCCCCCAGTGCTGACCGCAATGCCAAGGCCTCTACTTAGCTCTGGGTCCCACAGGGCAGGTGATCTCTGCCCCCTCCCTGCCCGCCCCGGCCATGTGATGGATCGCAGCGTGCCATGCACTGACAGCCGTGACGTGCTGAGGTTCAGATGCAATGTGCTGCGGGGATCCAGCGCCCTTTCCCCGATGCTCTCCAGCTGCCATGGGCTGGGAAGTGCCACGTGCAGGTCCCTGTGGAGAGATACCGTTCCCTTCTTGGTTTTCAATTATGGGGTTTCCCAGGCTTTTGGGCTTTGCTGGTTGCCTCCCCCCTTTCTGCTCTATGTGTTGGGGGTTTTAAGCCTCCCCCAGAGGTGCTGCTGCAGCCCAGGCTGGGGATGGGACTGGGCTGTGCCAGTGCTCCTACTGGGACCAGCACTGGAGGGTCTTGCCCCTCCACTTAGGGTCAGACTGATGCTGCACTGGGGGTAGAAAGGATATTCCCCCCTGGTCAGATTGGTACAGACTGGGAGGGTGCTTTCCTCTGCAGCGGGGGCACAGCCCTGCCTGGGGTCCTGGAGCATCGATGAACTCCTTTGCAGCAGCAGGACATTGCCCACGGCTGTCCCTGCAGCAGGTTCGGGGGTGATGCCTGGGGCTGTGTCAAGGTTGACAGTCATTTTGCAAAGAGTTTAGATTTTGGATGTGTCTGGGCTGGTTTGCACGGGCTGATCCTGCCTCAGGGAGGGCTTGGACTGGATGTGACCTCTCCAGCTCCCTGCCAGCCCCTCTGCTCTCGGAGTCTCTGCTCCTAGGATTTCCAGGATGACTTGCCTTGGCCCAAGCTGTTGTCCAGGTCTGTGGCGCTGCCCCAATGCAGCCAGTGCGGGGCTGTGGGGGAGAGGAGCCGGGGTCCCACGGCTCACGCTGGGGAGGGCTCTCCAGGAGCTGGACGGGAGCCCAACCGCGGGTCTGCAGTCAGCCCAACTAATGCGATTACCGTGGCGAGGCAAAAGCCCAGAGGGAGGAAGTTGTGTCTGAGGCAGCATGGGGGAGGCTTCAAGCAGGGGCATTCACTGTCAGCAGACCCAGCCAGGGACCATTGCGACGGGCACCTCATTTGCCTTGCGTGTTGGTATGTGTGTGGGGAGGGAAAGCGGGGTTGCCCTGTGTTTGCATGTTTGCTTACATGTGCATGCATGTGTGCATGCAACTGCAACCACGTGTATAGCTGGATGCCTGTCTCTTCACACACGTGTGCTGTTATGTTTGCATGCATGCGTGGGTGTGTGGGCAGCTCTTGGCTCGCATGTGCCTGTGTGTGGGTGGCGGTGCCTTCCTCTGCAGCATCTCTCGAGCATCTATTAAACCTTTGCAGCAGCAGGACTTTGGGGTAGTCCTTCAGTCTGTCCTTTTGCAGCCTCCAGGCACTGTTTCCACACCGTCGCCCACCCTAATCATGCCCACCCTGGCCACAGGTGTCCAGGCAGCATTCACCTTGCGTCCTCCCCGCCACACACCCCTCTGTGAGATGCATCTGCCCTGGTTGCCTGCTCCTCGGGAGGCAATGGCCCCACACTCCAGCTGATGGGAGCTTGCAGCGGAGGTAAACTGAGCCAGGCAGAGCACTTGGGGCCGGCTTGAAGAGCGCATCTTTCCCAGGCATGCTGGGATCCCCCACCGGGATGGCCCCCCCACTGCGGATGGAAGAGACGGCTCTCCAGGGAGCATGTCAGGAGCATGCGTGTGCATGTGTGTGTGCGCACGTGTGCACGTTCACATGTCCCAACCCTGCTGTCCTGTCTGAAGAGCATCTTGCCTCTTTGCAGAGCAGTGGGAAAATTGCTGCTAAATGAGAGTTTTGGTGGCTAGCAGAAGTGCCGGGCAGCAGCAGGGAGACACGGGGCCGTTTGCTGTAGCACCTTCAAGAAACTTGAGCCAACCCCTGACAGGACTCAGTCTGGACCAGAGAGTTCGCATCTACCTTTGCCCATCCAAGGACCCCTGTCTAGGAGACTGGCCTCCACCCCCAAAAACCCAGCTTCCAAAAGTTAGTTCCTTCTAAAGAAAGCAAACACAGCCCTGATTTCCACATTTCTCACCCCGTTTTCACCAAGCGGATCCCTGGCACTGCTCAGCTCTGGCTGTTCCTCCACCTACCAGCAGCCACCGCTGCGATGTCCTGAGTACGGTCCTAACCTGGGGGTCCCAACCTGGGGCTTGCAAGGAGGCTGCAGGGAGGCACAAGCACTTCACCCTTCCCAATGGCTGGGCAGGGAGCTCCCCGAGTGTGCAGATATTAATCCAGTGTGGGAAGCAGGGATTTCCATTGCTGCTCCATTGGGATGCAGTTGGTACTTAAGAGTAGCATCTCCCACCTGGACACGAGGCTATTTCCCGGGCAAGGCAGGTGTCCCTGCCCGGGGCTACCACGTGCCGCCTACAGCTCTGTGCAGCATGCTTGCGAAGTGTACGCCGTTACCCTTTCCAGCAGCGAGTCCCACCGCCAGTGCTTGCTAACGAGCTAAGCTTTTCGCTCTTGGCGAGGGAGGCTGACACGCTGGTGCTGAAAACCCCAGGTTCCTTTCTGACTCTTTTTGCAAGCTTTTAGGGAGAACAAAGCCGCCAGCTGCCGGTGTTGGCAGAAACGCTGGGATTTCACCTTGACTCAAAGTCACCGGCGCTGACTGGGCAGGCGATGAGTGTTGGGTAGGCTTCGCGCTAGCGGCGGGGCTGTTTGTGTTGGGTGCCAGAGGATGCTGAGCATTTCATCCCGGTGTTAAATGGTGGTGGACTTTTATGGCTCCTTTATGAGCTTCTTAATGGCCAAGGGAGATATATTCTGTTTAGGAACCGCTCTGCTGAGCTCCCTCCCCGGCACACGAGTAAATCCCGGGATTCATCTGCAGCAGGTGTCAGCAGTTTAGCATCTGAGGTGGAAAACGGTGAGGCCTTGCCTGCTTCCCCCACTCCATTTTTGGCCCCTCCAAAAAGCAGCATGCCCTGGGGACTTGAATTGCACAGGATTGGGACCGTCTGCCTGGGAGGCTGGAGAGCATGGGCATCTCCGGGCTGCCCATGCTCTTCTGCTATAAAGCGAGCCAGCGTCCACCACAAAAAAGTGGTGTGAATTCATACCAGATATGTCACCGCCACATATTTGGAGCATTCCTGGTGCAGCAACAGGTGCAGATGTGCGTTTGCATGGGCTTTGGGCCTCCATACAAACTGGTCTGGTTCTCCTGCAAACAGCACAGTGAGACCGGGGCTGAGACGCTGCAACTGGTGCAGGCCTGTGCATTGTAGAAATGAGGGCCAAAACCCAGAGAGGGAGAAGGGAAAATGCTGCAGAAATCCCAGGACTGGAACGGAGAAAGATCCTTTGCATGCCACTCTGCTCAGCTTATCTAAGAGAGCACAGAGAGGGGGCTAGATTGCAGGTTATCAGCACTGTCAAGGGGAGAAAATACAGGTGCTAATCTAGCAGAGAAAGCCGTAAGGAGAGCTGGTAGCAGAAGATGAAGGCAGACACGTCCAAATGAGAAATCAGGTGTGTGTTTTAATAGCCGGGCTGATTAATCGCTGGAACCAATGGCCAAGGAAAGTGGCGGATGCTCCCTCTCCGGAGGCCTTCGCATCAAGGACGAGCGCCTTTCTGAGCAGCGTGAATCACACGCAGGTTGTTGGGCTCAGCAGCGAGAGGAGCGTAATGGCCTGTGATATGCGGGAAGCCAGACTAGACAATATTATGGTCTCTCCCAGCCTGGGAGTCTCTAAATTAAGGAGCTCGTCCGTCCCTGGCTTATGGGTCACACCTGGCTTAGCACAGTGGCTGTCTGCATCAGCAACGCATTGGCATGCAGCTCCCACCTCCTCGCTGGATCTGATGGTTGACAGGACAGGTCAGCCCAGGAGCCCAGCAAGACACTTCCAGGTGCTTGTCCGACCCCGGCCCACGTGAGGCTGCAATCGGAGGATAGCGGCTTGTGACGTAGCGACCAGTCTGCATCGCTCCAGAGCGTGCAGCTTTTCAGAGACCCGGGGCCTAGCATTGTAATGCAAACACAGGGTTCACAAAGGCAGATCACTTCTGAGAAATATCCACTAAGCTGTGCTGTGTCTGCCTGTGGGCAGCATGAGCTGGTCGGGTGCAAGAGGTCCTCGTGAGCAATTGCTGCAGCTTGAGCCCATTGCTCCTTGTCCTGTCGTCTGCTCCCACTGAGAACAGCCCAGCTCCATCCTCTTTGCAGCCCTCCTGCAAGGAGTTAAAGACATCATCACATAGGACACAACACACATTATTTTGCAAGTAGGGAGAAACTGGAAAACGTGCTAATATGCTGGGGGCCCAGCACAATATTGTACAGTTTAGGATCAAAGCAAAACCCATTACAACTTCATTGGAATGTGCATTACATTTGCTAGATGATATATTCAATTTAAAAAACACAACAAACTCAGCAAAAATAGTCAAAAGCTTGTTTCATGAGTCCTGCAGTCATACTAGTTAAATGGTTATTTCTTATTGAGATTCATAAAACAACCCTTAGCCTTGAGCATCTCGCCAGCACAGCCAGCGCGTTGCTGTCAGTCGTTTCCACACGTGAGTTAAAGTTCACCCGAGATAATGTGGCCATCCCTGAGTTCAGGTTTTTAGCTAGAACTAAAAGCAGTCTGCGGGGCTATGAAACAGAGGATGGACATTACCAGGAATGGCTAACACAGCAAAATTGCAAAAGAAAGGAGAGTTTGAATAGTGCAGTATCAAGCCCATTAAGAAGGAGAAAGGGTTTTTAATACCTGTGGAGTGAAGGGATTAGCAGGAATCATGGAGATGATCATGAGCCGTGGAGTCAGCAGGCCAACGGAGAGGTCCCTCCTGGTCGCAATGGCCTGGGTCCAGCTCTAGAGCTGGATCACATCCCCCCCTCGGCCCTACGCCACCAGCACCAGGGCTGCCGCCTGGGTAACACCACCGTCCACAGTCATAGAGTCCCGTCTTGGCCGGGATATCGGGCCCCAGGACTTCAGAGACCCCTGAGCTGCAGCCACGAGTGGTGGCATGGGGGGGCTTGGTCTTGGGGGGTGCCCAGTTTGGGGTCCCTGCTCTTTACTAGGCAGCTGTGCAGATCTGCCATGGGGTCCCTGGTACCATGGCCCGGTTGGCATCACCCTCGTGCCACCCCTACCTCCATGCAGCAACCTGTCCTTCACCTGTGGCAGCAGAGACTGGGATTGAGCTGCTCCAAGTTCCCACAAAGGAAGGAGAGGAGGACGAAGCATTCCTCAGGTCGGTGATTTTTTTACTGCCACAGGAGCGAGGTGATGTGAAGCCTCCCCCAGAGGCAGCAACCTTTTACCAAAGCAGGACGTTGGCCACTGCGGTCCTCCTGCTTGACCGGTGGCAGTTTCGGGTGTGATGCCTGCATTGTGCCAGGTTGTGTTACTGAGTTTTGATGATGGATGTGTCTGAGCTGGTTTGCACAGGGCTGATGCTGCCCCAGGCAGGGGATGGACTGGATGTGACCTCTGCAGCCCCCTGCCAACCCCCTTCTCTGTGGCTCTACGAGATGCATTGGCCGGGGGCACACGGCAGACGTCCAGGTCCTGCGTGGAGGGGAAGAAAGTCGATAGCTCCATCTCTTCCAGCACGCGGGAGCTGCTTCCTGCCTGCCTGCCCCATCAAAACTGATTAAATGTGGATTTTATCTGTCTGTGGGAGACTGGGGGAGAGCGGGGTCGGGCAGGCAGGGCTCGCTGTCAAGTTGTCTGCAATGGAGGAAGGAAGTCGGGGGGAGAAACGGAAATGAAAGGGCAGCAATGCAAAGGTGGGAAAGGAAGGGGAAGGGGAGAGCTAACGAGGGACATTAGCAGTAAAGAGAGGAAGCTCCCTGATCGCCCGCTAATGAGGAAATTGGCCGAGGGCTTCTGATGCGGGGCCAGCATGAGGTAATGCAGACGGGTGAAGGGAGCGCAGAGGCTCTGTGCATCTCTTGGGACCGCAGGGTGGGGGGATCCTGGGCCAGCAGCGCATT
Organism: Alligator mississippiensis; assembly: GCF_030867095.1. NCBI lineage: Eukaryota > Metazoa > Chordata > Crocodylia > Alligatoridae > Alligator > Alligator mississippiensis. Next base: position 300,606,769 of record NC_081826.1, read on the forward strand.
CGGCATCTCCGGCATGGTGCGTGCACCTCCCCGGGGCAGGCTGGGAGCAGGGCTGCCCCGCTGGCTCGACCCTGGCTCTGGGGGCCGCGGCGCTGCACCAGGCAGGGGTGACGGGTCTGGATGGAGAACGCGGACCCCTCACCCACGCAGCCCCCCCAGGCCGTGGGGTTGGGGCAGGTCAGCATCTCCTCCTGGTCCACCGTGCAGGACAGCTCCTGCCCCCAGGTCTGTTTTCCCTCCTGCTGGTCCAGGTCCCGGCGGCCACGCTCCCACCAGCCCGAGGCATCTCTGCTCCAGCCAGCACACACTTAGGTCCTGAGCCCCCTCCTCTGATGCCCGGGCCCATATTTCACCCAAGATCAGGATGGTCCTTCCTCAGGCAGGGGGTTGAACGAGAGGACCTCCGAGGTCCCTTGCAGCCTGGCTTCTCTGCATTTCCGATTCCCTGCCCCTCCGGTGTTGTATTAGCCTGTGAAATGGGTCCCTTGCAAGCCAGCAGTGCTACCGCACGTCGCGGGCATCGAATGCAGCTGTGAAATGGGGAGGAGCTGGACACCGCCTAGCCATAGTAGGAGCCCAGATGCTGCATCCAGAGGTTGCCAAAAATCCCTGCCATCCCAGCACCCCTAAATCCCCGTCAGGGAGTTGACAGACACTCCCTGGAAGAAAAAGCAAGCTGGGCGGGGTGCAAGCAATCTGGGCCTGTTATCTCTGGGAACGCCTGCCTTTCCGCGCGCTCACCTGCCGCAGGAGCACCATCCGTCCGTAGCCGACCATGAAAGAGCGGCTCTGACGGCGTCCATCTGTAGACAATCAGATAAGAATTAGAGTTATTTCTCTCGGCACAAATGGCCTCACTAATCTCATAATCCCTTAATATTGTTCGCGCTGGGATGCGGCCGACGTTAATCCCCGAGAATTTGTTCATGGGCAAATAGCAGGGAGATAACGATGTGAGCGGAGGATGAGGAGCGCAGCCGGGGGCTACATCCAAACCGCCCCCTCCTCCTCATCCTGAGGGGCCCTGCAAGAAGTTGTCGGGACCCAGCTACTCCTGAGGCCGGGGGAAAGCTAACTGCCGGCATTAAGGTATTTGCAAAGCCATAATGTATTTGCAAAGCCGTTAAACACAAGCTCAAGGAGGGCGTGCAGGGCTCTGATCTCCTCCCGGGGTGCAAGGCCAAAGCTCTTGCTGGGTTTTGCAGGTTGGGTGCTTTTCCCAATAGAGGGGCTGAGCCTGGATTTGCTGGAAGTCGGGAGCGGGGACAGCAAGGCCGTGACGCCAGGGTGATGGGCACGGTATGGGAGCCTGAATGAGCTAGGTAAGCGGGGAGAAGGTGTTTGTTTCAGGAAGGTACAAAAGGCCGAGAGGTGCAGTGCAGCTGCAAGGGCAGAGATGCTGCCGGGTGTTTGGGGGCCGAGTGAATGGACTTGGTTGGTCTCCGTCCCACAGCGCGTCTCGCCAACAGCACCGGTGCGGCTGGGTGCATGCAGCGGTAGTTCCCAAGCAGTGCTGCGCACACCCCTGAGGGTGCCGGATGGTCTGTACACGACAGCTCAGCGAGCACCTGGCGATCCACGCGTGACACCACACACGAAGGCACATCACACACAGCCTCAGAGTGACTTTGCCCCGGGACCGAATTGCCAGCAGCACGGCGTCCACTCTGGCTGCGGCTGCAGAGGCTGTCGGCCCTCGGGGATCGGGATACTTCCTCAACTCTTCTGGGAGCTGGGTGTCCAGATCCCCTGGGCCATGCTGAATTTCTCTGCTCCCCTCTATTTGCTGAGGACCCCCCCAGTAGCAGCAGCCAGTCGTGCAGGGACAAACCCCCCTCTCCTTGCAATACGGAGCCACCTGCCTGCCCTTGCTCCCTTGCACGCCCGGTAGAGACCCTTCAGTGACCACCCGTGCAATGTCCCCTTGCCCTGGGGGAAGATTGCTTCTCGCTGCCCATTTTGCTAGTCGGTTGTTTCTCCCGTCTGTCGGCCTTTGGTTCCAGTAGTTCCCATTTTTTACACAGACATCCACTACTGGGTTGGCTCTCTCCAGGCGTGCAAAATCCATGGGTGTCTCTGCAGCCTTTTGAAGGGCAGGGAAAGGCACAGGAGCAATTCTGGTCATTATATTAGTCCCCCACCCCCAAGCGTGGGTTTGAGATGCTTTCAGACCTTGGTTTGGAAAGGCAGGTGCAAAGTCATGCTAAGGGCTTTGGAAGCTGCAAGCTTTGGGGGTCTCACATGCAGACACAAGCCCGACGTGCAGATCTGTGTGCAATGAGCCAGGGTTATAAAACACACTGTTACTTCCATTAATGTCTTGTCCTCAGACAAGTGTCAAGCTACCTGCTGAGTTACAGGTTGGCAAATTAGGATGGAAGAATCCCCTGCACCGGGGCAGGCTGGGGACCAAATGGCTCAGTGGGAGCTCTGCAGAAAAGGCCCTGGGGGGACAGGGGACAAGAAGCTGGGCAGGAGCCAGCAGTGTGCCCTTGGTGCCAGGAAGGCTACCGGCATCCTGGGCTGCATCGGTAGGAGCGCTGCCAGCAGATCAAAGGAAGTGATTCTTCCCTCTATTTGACACTGGAGAGGCCACATCTGGAGTCCTGTGTCCAGCTGTGGCCCCCACTGCAGAAAGGATGTGGACACATTGGAGAGAGTCCAGCGGAGGGCAACAAAAATGGTTGTGGGGCTGGAGGCATGACTGGTGAGGAGAGGCTGTGGGAAATGGGCTGATTGAGTCTGCAGAAGAGAAGACTGAGGGGGATTGAATAGCAGCCTTCACCTCCCTGCAGGGGGGCTGCAAAGAGGATGGAGCTGGGCTGGTCTCAGTGGGGGCAGATGACAGGACAAGGAGCAATGGGCTCAAGCTGCAGCAAGGGAAGTTGAGGTTGGGTATTAGGAAAAACTTTCTCATGCAGAGGATTGGAATAGGCTTCTCAGAGAGGTGGTGGCATCTCCGTCCTTGGAGGTGTTGAAGACCCGGCTAGACAAAGCCCTGGCTGGGATGATGTAGTTGGGGCTGGTCCTGCTTGGAGCAGGGGCTGGACTGGATGTGACCTCCTGAACTTCCCTTCCACCCTCATTGTGATTGTATGAAATTGCTGTCACCCCGTTGCACTTGAGACTGGTAAGAGCCGATGGATCCACGGTGCTTCTTCCCCAAAGCCGATGGGTGCAGCATTTTTCAGTCCACTGGTCATTCTGGTGGCGGTAGCGATGTGGCAGTCGTGATGGTCCAGGAATTGCACAAAAGGCAAGGCTTTTGAATGGGGTGACATCTTGTACTGGAACAACTACGTGTTCGGGATAAAGTCAGACAAGCTTTCAAATGCAAGGCCATTCTTGGAAAAAACGACCATTTGAAGCTGGCCCAAGGCCAGCACATTTAAAACTGGTTTAGGGGAACCCAGGTCTCAGAGAAGAACCTCTTGCGGAGGCAGAGGCGAGGCCTGGTTTGCATTTTGAACCGTTCAGCGGTTTGTGAAACGCCCTGGACTGCCATGAAAGGGAAGGCCGAAACCCACCGTGACGGCGAGCTGGCAAAGGGAGACGTTTCGCATTGAAAGCCCCGAGAGGGAACATTTTGGTTTCTGTGATATTTGATGGCTTTTACAACATGGGCCGTTCAGCAGCAAGGAGACGAATCTGCGCAACATTTTGACCTGCCCAAATCTGATGGTTTTTTGGTGGGGGGAAAAAAGGGGTCGTACAAAAAGATCTGCTGCACGCTCCTTACGGCTGGGTCATCTCTGGATCGAGGGTGCAAGGGACTGAAGGTGGAAATCTGTAGGATAAAGGTTGGATGAGTCCTGGGATGGTCCTGAGCTGCATTCATCCCCACAGGCAGGAGAAAGCCAAGCCCGTCTCCCTCCTGGCCCCGCCAGCCCATCCCCGGGGGGCTCTGCTCCCTACCCCTGCCCCTGTCGAGCCCCAGCTGCCCTGAAGGGCAGGGGTTTTGGCAGGGTCCCCGGCTCCACCATTGCTATGGGGTGCACTGTGTTGGCCCCCGGGAGCGGTTGCTGCCCCTACTGATTTCCAAGCAAGCAGCACAGACACTTGGCAAAGAGAGGCCTGGGTTGCAGCCTAGACATAGAGCACCGGAGAGCCGCGCCAGCTTTCTGAGTCGCACCCCTCGCCCAGGGCACAGGGTCCCTGAGGGCACAATGTCCTCTCAGCAGGGGCGTGAGGGCAGGGCATCGTGCCCTCGCCCGCCGGGTGTGCAGCCGCAGAGGGAATGCAAATGTGCCCTGGCTGCTCACTTGCTCCCAAAGCCAGGGTTTTCCCCGCTGCCTCGTGCCGGCGATGGCTTCTCCATATGCAGCGAAGAGCCGTGGGGTGAGCCTGGGCATTGCACCAGGAGCAGCTCTGAATGCAATTCAGGATCCCGCCGGCGGGTCCAGCAAGAGGCATGGCGGGGACCGGGGGCTCCCTCCTCCTGCAAGCAGCGGGTCCATGCAGCCGCCCCCCTCGGCAGAGCGGCTCCTCTCCGGCCTATCGCCCCAAGCCCATCAGAAACCCAGCCGGTGCGTCTTAATGCCTCATTAGAGGCATCCAGCGTCTCCCGCGCAGCCCAAGGGAGCAGCCAGGAGGGCTTTGACTCCATTTAATAACTGCTCCATGGCTCCTAATTGACAGACAGAACCGCTGCTAACTCGGTTTCGTCCGACATAATATATGGCCAGCAGCGACCGCTCCGTCCGTCAGGCTGGGCGTGGTGCAAGTCCTGATCCATTATGTTGACGCTGATCGTCCGTAATCCGCTCATCCGCCGTCGGGAGTCGGGGGGAGGAGGTTGTGCCTGGGAGCCTTGAGATTCATCTTGTGATGCTCCGGAAGGTCGTGCCCAGCTGCTTTCTGGAAACCGCCGCCCGCACAGCGGCCGTTACCCCCTCCTGCATCCCACGGCCCCTACCTGCCCTTGCTCTTGCCCTTGGCCCTTCCTGTGCAAAGGGTGTACCGTAAAATCCGTGGGCTGGCAGGGCCCTCAGGACATCACGTGCTCTCCGAAGCGTGCACCGCTGGCCCCTGTAGTAAAGAGGGGTCAAAAACCCTCCCCCAAATTCCCCTTTCCCCTAGACGTCCAGCCATGCATCGCTCACCGGGGCACTGTCATCATCCCCCTCTTGTCTGCGCCCATCCGCTCGCTCCCGTTTCGTGTGGCGAGCCTTTAGGGGCAGAGCTCGTTTGAGCGCGTGCAGCGCCTGGCGCAGAGGGGTTCAGTTGTCTGTGCAAATATTCGGTAAAAACTGGCATGGCTATATTAGGGGCTCAGGAATGGGTGAATTTGGCTTTAAAAGCCTGGTGGGGTGTTCTTTATTCGGCTTATTTTGTCTCTTGTGTTTTTGTGCGGTGTCTCAGCCTTTGCGAGGGCACGGTTTCAGGGATTTCTAGACACTCCCCTGCAAGCTGGGATGCCGGCCAAAACCCCAGCACTCCAGGAGCTGGTGATTTCAGGGGAAGGGGAAAAGCCAGGGCCATGAGACTCACGATGACGGCGTGTGGGTTGGCCGTACCGGGTGCTGCCGGGGTGATGGATGCCCTCGATTTCCTCGAGAAACAGGTGCAGCGAGACAGGGGTGCAATTACCGATGCCGTTTTGGACCCGGAGCGCCGCGTCGCATTCACGCTTCAACAGGGACGAGTCGAGCTGTATTTTCATAAACAGCAGCCTAGTTTTCAGTGATATGTAATCAGTTCGCTCAAGGGAAGACGTGCGTCGACGGCGCACACTCGTTTCCTTCCGTGATTGATGTTCCCGAGCCAGGCAGCGGGTTGTTTTCCATCAGATGTTTCAGCTCCATGGTATGGATGTGGTCTCTGCCCATGCACGGCACCGTGCCAGCAGGTTTGATGCTAACCTGTGAGAGGGTATAATCTCTTTCCTGGAGGAGAACAATTCTGCCGTGACCCCCGGGCTGTGGCTTTTGCTGGGCAAATGCAAAGACATGAGTTTTCTCTCCAGGGTCCAGGTGAATTCTGAGATGGAGACAGCGAAGAGCAGGGCTGTGACACTGCCGGCAAGGGGAGACCCATGGGAGAGCATGGGGCGGGCGAAGCAACTGCCTTTTTGGTGCCTGGGGATACAATAATTGCACCCACATTACTATCCCTGCATGGTGTGTGTGTTCCCAAATCCCCCTGGGAGGTGAGAAAGGAGGAAGCAACAGGCTGGAGATGGTTGGAGTGAGCCAGCGGTAGAGAAGAAGAGAGATGGGCTGCGAGGTCGAAGGAGAAGGCAGAGATGCCTGTAGCAAAAGAAATGGGCTTGTAGCAGAAGAGCCCCTGAGAGAGGAGAGGGATTATTGGCAGCAAGTGCTTCGGGGACCCTGGAGAAGATATTGATTTAGATTGAAATCACCGTAACGGCAGCTCTAACAGGACCCGACGGGTCCGCTTGATGAGGCCAGGGAGCTGCGTTTGAGCAGGTTGAATATTTCATCCCTGCAAGCGCCAGGCTACGGATCCAGGCTTTCTAGCCGTGCTCCTGGGCAGAGTGGGAGGCGAATCTCCTCCAAAACCAGCCCAGATGTGCCGGCCCCGGAGTCTCTAAACTCATAATGGTGTTGAATAGGAGAGAGATCACTCTTGAGATATTTGGCTCAGCGCTCTCCCTCTATATAGTTTCATAGTTGGTCGGGTCGAAGGGACCTAAGCAGATCATCTAGGGTCAGGAGCATCTGCTCAGCACAGGGCAGCTTCTATTGCCTCCACGTTGCAGATGTCCGGCCTCGCTGCAATGCCTGTGGCTGTCAGAGTGCCTGTCCCTCTGGTCAGCCGGTCAGCAAGCCCCTCTCTGTACAGGGCTTTCCCTTAACCTGCACGGTGCGGGTCCTAGCAGCGAGTCTGGCAGCAAGGACCGGTTTCAGTCTGCCTCACTGGGCTCCTTGGGATGTGAGTACTTAGTGACTTCAGGCTTCGGACCCAAGAGCTGGAGAGTGTGGCGGTGGCTGCGGATGCACCAGCAGAGCACAACTGTTCACAAGGACAAGGGAGACCTTCCATGAGTCTGTCCTGGAGGTGTAAGCAAGCCAGGAAGCCGCGTTTCCAAAATACGAGACAGTTGCATCCCTTCCTGGGGTAACAGAGCTACTGAGGAGTCAGGAGTCCTCCCCTGGCTGCATCACCAGGACTGTCCTGGGCAAAGAAAACCTCCTCTTGGTCCAAGACCCAATTTGGTCCAAGGCCTAATTTAACATCCAAGGCTCAATGTAACATTATGGGGTGTAAAAAGCCCCAGACTTGGCGTAATGAATACAAAGCCAGAGACCAGCCCTTGTCAGCCCAGCCAACATGGGGTGCATCACTAGAGAGGTTTCTCTGTCGTGCTTTGCCTTAAGATCCTGGCCCTATTGCACTTGTCAGGCCCCTTGGTGCAATCCTGTTCCTTCCTGCTCAAGCCCCTGAAGCAATATGAACACATCTGCTTTAGTGACATGCCGTCACCTCCGCCGTCCGATGCGGTCACGCACGGCAGCCAGCAGTGCGTAGGGGTCTCTGCACCCTTTGTGTTAAGCTGGTTTGCAAGGACTGAAGCAAGGTGGAAGAAAATCCCATTAAGTCCACTTAGCCACCTGGTATATAGAAGAGACTCTGGCTCCAGGGGTCCATTTCTACGTGGCTTTTTGACGTCTCCCTTAGAAGTGAGTCGGTTGTCAGAGATTTGCCCTTGCAGAGTCCATCAGGTCAGTAAGTTGCTTGCTGCCATCCCCAGCACCTGCTGCCATCACAGGATTGTGTAACAACCGGCAAGCAATGAAGCAACGTGAGGTACTAAAGTGATACGGAAATAAAGGATGACCTCCGTTCTCCAAGTGAGATTCTGGATTTTATTGGAGTCGAAATTTTTGACTGGAAGAACATTTCGCTTCCAAAATATTTATCCCCAGAGATGTTCATCCGAACCAGTATGATCGTGCATGCGCACACTCACGCACACACATGCACACACACGCGCACCAGTGGAAAAGGCTTGCAGGGGGGGTTTCCAGTGGAGTGCAAGGGATAGGAGACACGACGAGGAAGAAGAAGGGGGTCTGGCACCCTGACGAGGGGAAAATCTGCCTTCGTGTGCGGCAGGAGGCACAGTCCTTTTCCTAGGAGCACCTCATAACCAAATACTTCCAGGCATTAGGTGTCCCTTGTCTCCCGCGGTAGCAGGAGGCTTGTGAAGATGGAGATATCTGCAAAGCTGCAAGCCCTGCCTCCCCGCGGCTTCCCATTCGGATTCCCACAGACCTGCTCCGCTTTCTTGTGCAGCTCGAGCAGATCTCTTCAGCAAGGGTCAAACCCCAGGCACTTTCATGGTAGCGAGCAACTGTTTTTCCTTCAGAAACAAGCCCCATGTCTCCCTTTGCTGCAAAACAGGCCGTGTATAATCTGTGCTACGTGAGCGCTTCTCCCCTAATATTATCTCAGCACTTAGCACTCTGCAGAGATTATTCGGGGCCAGCTCCGTACCTGGTGGAAGTTGCTTCAGCTCCTTGAAGCCGACGGAGCCGTGCTGTGATTTACACCAGTGGAGACGTGGCTCACGGGTATCCTGAGCAAACCTCCCGCTTGTCGGCGCTTTCGTCCCATTAAAGAAATGACAGCTTTGCTCTCTCTGTTTGCAACTGGCTCACCTACAAAGCCCCACAGATGCACAGACGGGACCCTTGTAACCATCCAGCCCAGCCTCCTGTACTGCACAGCCCATAGAGCAGTCCTGAATTAGTTCCTAGACCGTAACCTTTGGCCCCAAGGCAATGTTTGGAGGTTGTGATCAAGTTCCCCCTTATACTTGGCTGAGCCAAATAAGAGCCCAGGTTGGGACATGCCTTCTGGGCTATTAAGACCCTGTGTGCACAGGCAGCCATGGATGCACAGCTTAAACGTCTCTGCTTCGAACCCAAGGTGCAAAGCCAGGAACACCAGGAGCAGCCCATAACGGCCTAGAGGAAAGCAGGGAGGACGTGGGCATTGCCTGTGCCTCTTTCTCCATGCAAAATCAGAGGATGCTAGGAAAAGGACTGTGCCCATGCAGCAGAGGCATATCTGACCTGGACCCGAAATGCGGCGACCACCAGAACTAGACCCTCTTATCAGCAACCCCGTAATGTCCCAAGTACTAGCAGAAGCATCACTGCACCCCAGTCAATCCCCTAGTCTCAGCTGTGCCTGCGAGGAAGGCAAAACACCAGCAGCATCCACGGAGGGGGCAGTATCCCTGCCAAGCTCCTTGCGTCTCTCAATCATGAGGCTTATCTTCAAATCCTTCTCAAAGCTCTTCTCTGAACTTCCTTGAGCTTCCTAGCATCCTTCATGCCATGTGGGCACCAGAACTGGAGTGACCACACCAGTGCCAAGGGCCGGGATAGACCCCAAGAGAGAAACGCAGAGGGTCCGGAAGCGGGCGAGGAAGCCGATCAAGGGCCTGGGATGCAGCTGCAGGAGGAGAGGTTGGAGCGACTGCATATGTTTAGTCTGGAGATCAAGGGGGGCTGCAATGCAGTTTTCAAATATTTGGAAGGAGAGGGAGAAGCACGACTCTCCTTGCTCCAGGGGCAGGACATGGGACCGGCTGCCAGAAGGCAGATGGGGAGCAGATTTCGGGGCAGGCTTCCTGGTGTCTGTCGGGGCTGGGAGGTGCTGTCTCTCATTTCGGAGCGGTAGCAGGGTGAGTGTCCTGTCGGGGGAGAGGTTGGGGCTGGGATATCTTCATCGTCTCTGCACCTGGGCATGGAGGTGAAGGCACTGCAGGAAGGGAGGCAGCTGCTTGGCATGGAAAGAGGTGCATCCCAAGAAGCTCTCCAACTCACATCTCTCTGGATGGGATCAGGTACAACTCCTGCTCCTGTGCTTTGTGCCAGGAGAAGCCTCTAGCCCAGAGCCCCTGCTCGGCACGGCCCAGGCTTCAAGCAGAGAGGCTGGGCATCAGCGCTGACTGCAAAGCAGCTGCGGCCAAGGAGCCTGCGACACATCTATTGCCACCCAAAGCAGAGCCCATTCTCCCCTGGGCAAGGGTCCAGTGACTGTGGACGAAGACCCCAGCCGGGCAGGCTGCTAGCACCTTTCCTACCTCATGCTACCAGCATCCACGTGGCCTCCACCTGAACAGCCGCAAGCCCTCCGTGCCAGTCATGTTATCCCAAGCAATCCTCACCTCCACCACCGCTTTTCCAGCTCCGTCTGCAAGGCATAAGCAGGGCTGCCTAACACCTAGGTGTGAGGGAAGAGCCCTTTCTGTAACGGGTGAATAAAGCAATAAGGAGCAAAGAGCATTTGCTCCCCGTGGCTGCAGCCTGTGACCGAGCCTGGGCTTGAGACGAGGGTTCAGGACTGGAGATTTGCAAGTGAAAGGTGCAGCTTCCACAGCGTGCCGCCTGAACACCTGAAGGGCTGCTAGGGAGAAGAGGGAAAGCAGCTTTTCTGTCTCGCTGCAGAGAGGAGGACGTGGAGCAGGGGCTTGAAGCTGCAACAAAGCAGATTTAGATTGGAGATCAGGAAACACTTGTTCCTTGTTGGAGCAGGGAGGCTGTGGGATAGACGCCAGGGAAGGTGTGAGCTCTCCATCACTGCGCTCAGGCTCAGACCAACACTGCATTGGGGGCAGGAAGGGATTTCCCCCCAGTCAGACTGGTCTGGACTGGGCAGGGGTACCTTTCTCTGCAGCGGGGGCACGGCCCTGCCTGGGGTCTCTGGAGCATCTTTGCAGGACGTTAGTGGCCGTGGTCCCCCTGCTTTCCCTGGAGCAGGGTTGGGGGCGATGCCTGGGGCTGTGGCAGGGTGACGGTGTCGTGGTGCTCAGAGCTCGGACACTGGATGTGTCTGGGGGGGTTTGCACAGGACTGATCCTGCCTCAGACCTCCACAGCTCCACGGCTCCAGGATCTGTGATTGTAAGGTCTCCCTCCCACGCCCAGGGCAGCAGCAGACTCAGCTGGACCACAGATGCTCTTCACCTCTGTCCCCGCAGGGACTTGGCCCCTCCTGGAGCACTTCAGCTTTCACTTCACAGCTGGCTGCAGAGCAGAGCCCACGCTCACCAGGTCCAAAGCACGCCAAGCGCTTGAGTCTCTTGAACCCCAGCCCCGTGCCCCTTGCACATGGCCGTGGCTGCCTCGTGGACCAGGCGATGGAGATGATGCCCGTGCTTCACAGCCAGGTCATTCCCAAGCTGCGGCTGAGCTCGCGGTGGCCACCACTGGCTTTCCAGATGTTGTCGTCTGGTGCGCGCTGTGTGTGGGGACCCGGCCTGGCGTGGCTGGCAGAGATATATTGAGAGAGCTCCTTTTACTAGCACGTACGTGATGCAGAGAGGGCTCACATCACTCTAGCTGCGCCTGGCACATTATAAATCTCCGGGAAAAAGAAACGGGAGGGTGGGTGGGAGTGGTGGGGGCGGAGGGATGGAGTCCTTTCTTCCAGGGAAGAAAACAATAAATGGGGAAGATTGCTTTTGCAGGGCCAGGCGGCTTTCTGGAGCAGCATTTGCTGCTGTTTACACTGGACGGGACTCTCTGTTCCTGGCTGGGGATGTCGGGGTGACCGCGGGGCGTGCGGGAAGCAGAGAGGAGCAGGGGGGGCAGCTGCTGAGACTCTCCAGAAGTCACGTCCAGCTGTAAATCAAGTGGGGATCCATCCCATGTGGAGGAACCCAGAACATCTGCTCCGCTGGGAATGTATCCCGTAGCAAAGGGATTCGCTCTCTCAAGACTTCCCAGAGACAGCGGGGCTAGGACTCACCTCTCTGCCCGTGGTGCTGCAGGATTTCCCCCGTGGTGCCCGGGGAGCCTTTGCAAGACCACCCTCCCTTCCTCCCCAGGGCTAGTGGGAACTCGTGCCCGGGGCCAAGGCCCTCGGCATTGCAATCCGTGACAAATCTCCCGCCGGCCCTGCTCCTTGTAACAGGCTTTGAGGATATTAAGTGCTAAGTGTTATTATTGGATATCTGAATCCTGCACCGTTGTGGGAAGCCCTGGCAGATTAGCATTACCCGCCCACCTTTCCGCACTCCTCGGGGCTGCGCGGGCACAGTTTTAGAGAGCAGAGGGCTTGGTAGCATTGCACCCCTCCACTCCTACATGCCTGGAGGGCTTGGTAGCATTGCACCCCTCCACCCCTACATACCCAGAGGGCTTGGTAGCACTGCCCGGAGGGCTTGGTAGCATTGCACCCCTCCACCGTAGTGGATGGGTCGGTATTGACCTGGAAGGGTGTGGGCAGTGGAGTCCCGCAGGGCTCGGTCCTTGGACCGATACTCTTTAATGTCTTCATCAGTGACTTGGACAGAGTACATTTGACTCCCTCGTCCAAGTCTGCAGATGACACAAAGCTGTGGGGAGAAGTGGACACGCCGGAGGGCAGGGAACAGCTGCAGGCAGACCTGGATAGGTTGGACAAGTGGGCAGAAAACAACAGGATGCAGTTCAACAAGGAGAAATGCAAAGTGCTGCACCTAGGGAGGAAAAATGTCCAGCACACCTACAGCCTAGGGAATGACCTGCTGGGTGACACGGAAGTGGAAAGAGATCTGGGAGTCCTAGTGGACTCCAAGATGAACATGAGCCGGCAGTGTGACGAAGCCATCAGAAAAGCCAATGGCACTTTATCGTGCATCAGCAGATGCATGACAAATAGGTCCAGGGAGGTGATACTTCCCCTCTATCGGGTGCTGGTCAGACCGCAGTTGGAGTACTGCGTGCAATTCTGGGCGCCGCACTTCAAGAAGGATGCGGATAACCTGGAGAGGGTCCAGAGAAGGGCCACTCGTATGGTCAAGGGCCTGCAGACCAAGCCCTACGAGGAGAGACTAGAGAAACTGGACCTTTTCAGCCTCCGCAAGAGAAGGTTGAGAGGCGACCTTGTGGCTGCCTATAAGTTCATCACGGGGGCACAGAAGGGAATTGGTGAGGATTTATTCACCAAGGCGCCCCCGGGGGTTACAAGAAACAATGGCCACAAGCTAGCAGAGAGCAGATTTAGACTGGACATTAGGAAGAACTTCTTCACAGTTCGAGTGGCCAAGGTCTGGAACGGGCTCCCAAGGGAGGTGGTGCTCTCCCCTACCCCGGGGGTCTTCAAGAGGAGGTTAGATAAGCATCTAGCTGGGGTCATCTAGACCCAGCACTCTTTCCTGCCTATGCAGGGGGTCGGACTCGATGATCTATTGAGGTCCCTTCCGACCCTAACATCTATGAATCTATGAAACCCCTACATGCCGGTGAGCCCTTCTGCTGGCTGCGAGGGCTGTGTTTGCACCCGGACACTGGCCAAGGCTCAAATGAAAGGGGTAGGGTGGAGAAGGGAGGGACTTTCTCAGGGTTTCTCTCCCCCACCCCAGCACCTTCCTTGTCCTTTCAGCACAGAAAATTAAGACTGGCACCTGCTGACATTCGTGGAGTTGCATGCAATTAGCCAGGCCTGCACCTGGCCAGGTATATGCACCTGGTTGCATGCAGAGGCAGCTACTGGACCAGGGCATGCAAGCCGTGACCACCGCACACGCGTGATTTCCCCGTGCGGTGGCAAAAAAGCAGACTGTCCTTTTTCAAGCAATCACATTGCGCTGCCCCCAGGGTTTTAGCCCTGCCTACTTCTGCTTCAGCCCTGCCCCCTGGCCACGCCAAGATGCTTGAAGCATCATGAGCGTGCAGCTTTGCATCCGTGCCAACGTGCCAAGCCTCACCTGTCCTGCTCCGTGCCAACGCGTCCTCCCTCGGCCAGGGTGGATGCAGCATTGATGGGGAGGCTAAGTTTGCTCCAGGCTGTGTCCATCCCCCATAACCCTTCATTGCTTTGTGCCAGGAATGTCCTTCCCGCTGTAATTAGCATCCTAACGGAGGTGTTTCCTCCCATAGCTCTCATCCTGCCCTGTGTCTACCAGCATCGCCAGGCCTAGGCCGGCTGGGCCGCACCACAGCTAGGGCGGCTCATAGGTTTCCCCGACTCCGTTCGCTCTCCCCCGCCAGCCTAATAGCAATTTCCTGCAAAGTCCTTCCGAGAGGGGCCTGCCGTCTGCTGGCGCCGCTAATAACATTTCTCTTGAAAGCCCTGTTTTTTTTCCCTCCTCTCTGCAAAGTCTTACCCAAAGCCCACTGAAATCCTCTCAAATGCCTTGCCAATCCCCGAGAGACCCCATGCAGTCTTGCAGAGAGCCTAGGAGCACTTTGACCTTGGTGGGGTGGGGAACAGCATTGGTTTTGCCTGCCAAAATGCTCCCTGCTGCATTGAGGGAAAGGCACGGGCCCCCACCCTGCTTCCAGCTCTCTGCCTGCAGCGGGCACCTTCGTGGAGCCCATCACCGTGGTCTCCCGGTCCACAGCAGGGAAGTGCTGTAGTCCTGGGGGGTTCAGAGAGACTCTTGAGCTGTTTACACCGGGCTTGCCGCTGGCAGCCTGCAGCTCTTGCAAGCCCATCAGAGCCGCTGGGCAGGTCTGTGGGCTAGTGGCCTGGGCTGAGATGCGTCGGTGGCAGGTGGTGGAAGAGCTCGTGGTATCCACAGGGCTGGGAGTGTCTGTCTGCAGCCTGCACAGAGCCACCGTGATGCCCAAATGCTCTGTCCGCTATGCCATGCTTCCTCCATGGCTCCAGCTCTGTCAGTGCCAGCTGCAGATCTGAGCCAGGGGCTTGCAGCGATGCAGCGGGGTGGGCTCAGGGGAGCTCCCAACGAAGGCAGTGCAAGACCGAGTCATGAGTCACCCCGGCTCCAGACCCTGGGGCATGTGGAGCACCCTCCTTTCCATAGTCTGGCAGGGACTTTGAGCACAAAAGAGGTGGAGGCTTTCATGGGAGCCCCCTGCATCTGAATGCACGGGTGCATTGCAGCGCTGGTGAGAAGGAGAGAGACAGGGAACCACCAAGGGAGGCTCCTAGGGTTGCCTGGGCTCTGCTGGGGCAGGCTGTGCCCAGACAGCCCCTTCCTAGGCAGCCACCTGATTGCAAACTAAGCAGGGTGTTATCATAGAAATCCTAGAAAAATGGGGCTGGAAGGGAGCTCCAGAGGATGCATCTAGTCTAAGCCAAGATCAGCCCCGTCCAAACCAGCGCAGACACCTCCATTGTAAAGGAAGTCTTAGGAAAACTAATGTCAACTCTGACACAGCCCCAGGCATCACACCCAGCCCTGCCCCAGGGAAAGCAGGGGGACTGCGGCAGCTAACGTCCTGCTGCTGTACAGGTTGTTCATAGATGCTCCAGAGACCCCAGGCAGGGACTGGGCCCATCACAGAGGAAGGCAAACCCCCCAGTCCAGACCAGTCTGAGCAGGAGGAATACCCCTTCCTGCCCCCAGTGCAGCATCGCTCCAAGCCTGAGCACCCTCCAGCCAGGACCCTGCGGGTTGGTGCAAGCAGGAGCACTGGCACAGCCCAGCCCCATCCCCAACCTGGGTTGCAGCAGCACCGGCACCTCTGAAGGAGGCTTTTCTTCCTGAATCAGTGCCCAAGGGGCACTCGCGGTGCCCTCCTTCCAGCCCAGTGAATGGAAGGAGCCCTGACCCCATTGTGACGCCTTTTCCAAAAGCAACTGGTTGGAGATGGGACTCCTCTTCTCTTCCTGTCCTAGATGTACCGCTTTGGGAAATGGGGTGAGAAATTTGGCGAGATGGGGTTGGGAGGAGAGGGGCAATTTCAGTGCATGTGGCCCAAGGGGACCATGAAAAACTCTCTATGGTGCAGCATAGGGCAGCTCCTTGGGACCAAACCCAAAACACCCCATCGGGGAGGCTGGGTTTAGGCTGCAAAATAGATACAGGAATTGCCAGCAGCCAAGTGGTCCCTGTCCCAGCCCCACCTCCAGCAGCAGGAGGAAGGCACAAGCTAAATTAAGCATTGGCATAAAATGCCCTCTGTCCTTCATCGGGTTTCATAGAGAAGTTAGGCTGGAAGGGATCTCCAGAGGTCACATCTAGTCCAGTGGGATCCACATCTGGCCATAGGATAAAATCCCTTGCTGCCCCCAATGCAGCATCAGTTTGACCCAAGGCGGAGGGGCAAGACCCTCTGTCCAGGACCCTCCCTGTCCAGTCCCAGCAGGAGCATTGGCACAGCCCAGTTCCCATCCCCAGCCTGGGCTGTAGCCAGCACCCAGTGCATGCTGCATTTCAGTTTGGATGGATGTCCCCTTTGCTTGTTCCCTGAGAGAGGGAATAACCCAAGTTCCATCTTTGTGAGCTCTCAGGGTGCAGAAGAGAGGTGAGCTGCACATGGATTAATTAAAAAAAAAAAGCATGAGAGGAGTAATTATTAGATGCACTTCAGCAGGGATATAATGCAAACAGCTGACAGAAGTGCCATCATCGCTGTTTACAAAAATCCAGAGAATATTGGTTTATCGCAGCCCCTGGCCAGCTCAGCTGGCAAATGCGCCCCTTTAATGAGTAGCTAGTGCAAAGCAGCCTGCAATGCATCCAGAGCCCTCACTTATCAGCCAGGAGAGGTAATCAAGACTCCCTGTATAGATTGGGGGTAGATACACTTTGGAGAACTGCATCCATTTCTGGGTGTCTCATCATTCAAAGGTCATCAGTAATGTGCAGGGAACACAGAGGAAGGGCAGAGGGAGTGAGCAAAAGCTTAGAAGATGGTGCTTGAGGTAGAGGAACGATGAAGGGGGTGCAGCGTGAGGTTCACGGCATGAGCGGGCTATGGGAGGGGAAGGAAAACACTTGCACAAGCCTTTCACAGTCTAAGGCAGGGACGCACAGGGCGCTTAGTTTGGGTCTCTGGCTTAATGCAGCTCAGGTTAAAGTTACACATTATCCTTAGGGCACACAAAGGGCACTTAAAATGCAAGCGTCCACACGTTAACGCTCGTTAACTTGTGCTAAGAGCCCTCTGAGCATCTCAAAGTGACCCTGCTGCAGGCAAGGTTTAACTCTGGGTCATGCTACCCAGCTCGTGTTAGGGTAACTTCAGTCAGCTCCACGAAGCAATGTGCAGTCTTCCAGCATCCCAGGATGCACTGCTTCCAGCACCCTAGGCCCCAAGAGCAGAGATAGAGCCCAGGTGTCCTGGCTCCTCGCCACACGCCTGCTCACCAGCCCTCTAGTAGCAAGTCAGAGCAGATCAGGCAAGAAGCAATATTAACCCTTAGCGTGCGACTGCTCACAGCGCGTTCTTGCGTTAACGCTGCTTCATGTCACAGGTTTAGTATGGACTGAGTGTAACGTGGAGCTTCGCCTCTGCTTTGTCTCTGCATGTGATCGGGTTCTGCCACGCTTGCCGCGCAGACTGCAAACGGTGCATGCCAGGACAACACGTACCATGAATGCCAGGCAAATAGGTTGCATTCTCCTAATGCCAAGACAGTGGAGGCTTCAAGCTGGGCTAGTTGAATAAACCAGACTGAGATTCAAGCAGTCAGCGATGGAGGGGGACCAAGGCAATGCTTTTAGTGCGTGCCGTTCCTCCTTGAATCTGGTTTACGGGCAGTGAGATACAGAGACCTCATGAAGGATGATGGCTGAGTGAAGGCTGTATTGATCATTTCCAAATGCCAGTCAGGGGTGGGCTGTACCCGCCTGGGGAACTCAGCACCCCCAGACAGAGCTGAGCTGAGCTGGAGTTGGAGGAAGAGAACACGGTCTTCTCTTCTGCAGACGCAATCAGCCCATTTCCCTCCTCCTCTCCTCACCAGTCCTGTCCCCCAGCCCTCAACCATTTTAATTGCCCTCCACTGGTCTCTCTCCAATGTGTCCACATCCTTTCTGTATTGGGGGCTCACAGCTGGACACAGGACTCCACATGTGGCCTCTCCAGTGCTGAATAGAGGGGAAGAATCACAGCCCTCGATGTGCTGGTAATGCTTCTACCAATGCAGCCCAGGATGCCGTCCGCCTTCTTGGCAACCAGGGCTGTTATTCCCGCGTTCCTGTCTCCTAAACTGCACAATGCAAGACCTGCGCTCCCGCCGAGCTCCTAAGCTGGGCTGGAATTTGGGAGCACAGCTGGGGCCCGCGTGTGCATTTTCAAGCAGCTTTTCTCACTCCAAGCCCTGCCGCGGTGCTGGGCATCCCGGAAAGGCGGTGTTGTGGGGATGGAGGGCTCGGGGAGGTCCCAGCTGGCCCCTGAGCTGAAATCTGCCTTGCAGTAGAGGAGTGAGGACTGTTTGCAACTGGCCGGTGGTAGGGGTCCATCGCTGTGCTGGAGGCAGGGCAAATGCCCCGTGCATTAGCTGCTCAGAGCAGCTTTGAACCTCCAGCCCCTTGCTAATGAAGTGGAAGGCAGGGGAGAGGAGCAGGGGCCAGAGCAGCTCCCCAGCACTTCCTTTAATCCTTTCCTAGGTATTTATCTCCCCCTTCCAGCTCCTGTCCCGGAGCCAGCGCGGCTCTGGCCGCCGGCCAGCCCTTGAGCGTTGTCCAAGCCGTGTGGACTTCTCAAAGTTCCTGAGCCCTATAAACTTGTCACTGAGACTACAGAGCCCAGGCGAGGGGGGATTAGTGTGACGAGGGGCTGCCCCCAGCGCTGGGAGCTCTCCAGGCTGCCCCTTCCCTTCATCTGGCAAGCCCCAGGGCTGATGCTCTTCCAGCTTCTCCTATAACATCAACCAAGCTCTGTCCCACCTCCGGGGAGCGTAAGGGCAGGTGCTGAGAGACCTGCCCAGACACAAGCCCCCTTGCCCATGCCCTACTTGCATTCTTGCCAAAAATCGCCACACGGCTGCTTTTCGGCAAAGGGTCTTGGATGCTCCCGGGTCACGGGGCCGGTGCTTTTGCAGCTGGCGCTGCAGGAGGGCATGGGCCAGGCTTGTCTCCCTGGCTCTGCTTCGTTGGGGGTGAGCAGGTGAATCGAGATGATTTGAGAGGGGTTTGATTAAACATCTGGAGCTCTTGGCCGGCGTCCTGGCTGTTTAATTACTGCGCCTCTGTCATCCCCAGGCGGCGCGCCGGAGCTCCTCCTGGCCCCTCGCCTCGGACGCCAGCTCTTAACCCGTTCAGGGGACATCTTCCCTGCGCTGAGGTTTTCCAGCAAGCCTTGCAAAGCAGGAGTAGGAGGGATGTGGCCACGAGGCCTCTCCTCAGCCCCCAAAGCCTTTGCTTGCCACGTCTGTGTTCCCGTGCCGGCTGCAGCCGTGGTTTCGAGAGAGGCTGGGAAGCAGGAGGGCTGCAGCTCAGGGCTGAGATCTGGGGGTGCAGAGCCCAGGGAAGGCTGGCAGGGCAGAGGGATATGTGTCGGCAAAGCAGGACTAGCCCAAACTGGGAGCAGAGATTGGGGAGGGCTGAGGGGCACTGGGAGAGCTGCAGGATGGGGCATACAGGGGGTGAGGTGGGGCTGCTCCACGCAGCGCTAGCAGAGCTGTGCGTGCCGGAGGAAGCCAAACCATCCCAGTCACGGTGATCTCAGACCCTGCCTTTCAGACCCAGCACCCAGGGCTTCGATCTGCATCTGCTTTGCTGCAATGCAAACTCGAGCGGGTAATGCTGAGCCGATAGCACCCCCAGCCCCTCCCTGCAAGCAGGTATCACTGACATCCTTCATTCCTCCTTCTCCCCTGCTTTGCCAGCAGCTGGGGGTGGGTTACGACTCCAGGCCCCCGGGACTGCATGTTAAGAATAGCTCAGGGAGGACTGCGGAGGTCTGCATCTCTCTGGGCAGCGTGGATCTATGTTGGGCTGGGATCCCTGAGCTGCTGTGAGCCAGGACCCAGCTAGAACTGGGCCCCTTGATGCTGAATTCAGCCACCTCCTTCCTTCCACTCAGCAAATGATTTGCTTGCTGGTACACCCCATATCACATCGGGGAGCGGCTCTCCATCCCATGTGCATCCCATGTGGATAATGACACCGAGCCTGGGGTTTCTACCCCACTCCTCTCAGCCCCCTGCACCTTGCTGTCCTCCTCAGCCCCCTCCTTGGACCTTGGCCCACAACCCGCTGAGCTTTTCCTGCGTCTACATATTTTACCCGGCAGGAAGGGGCTAGGAGTGCTATGGGTTTGGCGTTACCTGCTCAAGTTTGCATTGCATCAAAGCAGATTTAGATCAAATCCCTGGAAAACCTCATTGCCGTACAAATCACAGGGCAGGGGAACCAGCTGCCTGGGGATGTGGTGGATCTCCCTTCCCGGCTGGGCCGGCATCTGTCCGGGGCAGGTTGGGAACAGCGCAGCCCTCGTCGGCGCAGCGGGGCGTCGGGCTAGATGAGCCTCGAGAGACCTCCCAGGCCCAGGGCTCTGCAGGCTCCAGGGATGGTCCAGCTGGGGAAGATGCAGCCTCTAGGTAGAAACAAAAGGCCTGAAGGCTCAGAGGTTCGTCCGAGTTGCTTCTCTGTAGTCTCGACAGCTGGAACAGGCCATCTCCCGAGACCCTCTGGCTGCAGCCCAACCTTTCCTGCAGCGTCTGCAAGGCATGGTTTGCAAATGGGCACGTGAAGCAGGCGTGGGCTAACGCTGTTTCCCGATGACACACTGCTGGGAGACTTCATCCGAGCCGGGGTGGGCTGGGATATCGTCGGGGAGGAACAGGGCGACCTTGAGAACCGGAGAACAGAGCCGGGGTGCAATCCAAGAGCACTGGGTGTGTGGTCAGGCCCTCAAGACCCGATGGCTGGCATTTGCTGGAAACCGCAGCAAAGGAGGGGAAAGACCGTGGGGCGTTGGCTGATCTCACAGCCACGGTGAGCTGTGATGAGAAAGGCAGCTGCCGCCCTTGAAGACATGGGGTGAGGTGTGTTTTCCTCTTTAGTGGGGGCACGGCCTCTGCCCGGGGTCTCTGGAGTATCTAGGAGCCCCTTTGCAGCAGCAGGACGTTGGTGCTGTGGCCCCCCTGCTTTCACTGGGGCAGGGTCGGAGGCACGATGGGTTTGCACAGGGCTGACCCTGCCTCAGGCAAGGCTGTGACCTCTGCAGCTCCCTGCCAGCCCCGTCTCTGAGACCCTATGCTTGCCATCCAGAAACGCTGTCAGGTAGCAGGGCAGAAGGAAAAGCAAGGACGGTGCTGGCACAAAACCAGATTGGGAGAAGCTGGCGCTGGATAACTGGAGGCAGGGATGAGGAGATGGTCTCTGGCTGGCAGAGCAGGGAGAGCCTGGAGCTGCCTTGCAGATGGAGCTGAGCCGGGATGGCTGGGGCCTGGGCCGTAGCAGCCGGGTGACCCCAGGGCCCTGCCAGCTCGATGCCCGCATGCATTGAGCTTCTGTTCCCCGACAGGGGATGGGTTGGGTGGAGAGGCCGGGCAGCTCTGCTTGCCACCTCCAAGCTGGTGCTCACAGCCCAGGCTGCCGGTCCGAGCTGCGCACAGCAAGACTGCGAGAAGCCCAGCAAGTCCCTGTGCCGAAGGGGAGAGGGGAGGAGAGCCCGATCCCAATGCCCTTTGCCTCCTCAACCCTCTGAAGCCTGGGCCCTGTGGAGAGAGCTCACACACACACTCATAGGCACACAGCCACAGTCACATGTACACTACTCACATACACACATGCACCTACTTATACTCGTGCACATACACATACATACTTTTAGACACATGCTCGTACACACGTGCACTCTCACATACAGTCACGTGTACACATATGTACACAAGCAGATGCACACATACCTCATACATATACTTACACTCACACATGCAGTCACACATACACTCACACACACATGCTCACATACACATACACTCACATGCAGTCACACCTACACATGCTTATACACACTCATACACACGTTCACATACTTACATATATAGTCACACGTGCAGCCACACATACACATGCACACACTCACATGCAGTCACACATACACACACTCATACACATATAGTCACACACAGTCTCACCTAATCATGCTTACACACACTCGCACACATACACACACTCACATACTTACTCATACATTCACACATGCACTTGCACATACACACGCATGCCTACACTTACATACACTCACACATACACACCGACTCATAGACACTCACACAGTCACACCTACGCATACTTACACACTCATACACATGCAGTCACACATACACACAGATACATATACTTACGCATACTCACACGTACGTGCACACAAACACTCATACACATACAAACACTTGCAATCACATACACATAGACTCGCACATACATACGTACACATGCATGCTCATACATACACTCACACATGCAGTCATACACACATACATGCTCACACACAAGCACGCACACACGCTCACTGACATGCAGTCATGCACACACCCATCCTTGCCCTCACACCTGCATACAAACACTCATACACACACATTTACTGTCTCACCCCCTTACACACTCATGCCCATGCAGCTCTCCCTCCTGCGGCGAGCAGGGCAGCTCCCAGGGAGCAGGGAGGACGGGTCCCATCTGCAGGCAGGGGCAGGACGCCGGTGGCTGAGAAAGCCCGGTCTCGGTTAGCGCGCTCCACCTGCCCCTGCCCGTCCGCCGGGAGGGAGGGAGAGCGGCGCTTAGCCTCTCCCGGCCTGTTGCTCCGAACATGACAAATGGCTCGAGCATCCCTCTGGAGCCTCCGCCTGGATAAATCTCCCGGTTCCTGGCGCTCGGGTGGGATGGCTTTGCCGAGGATACATGGCTCTGCTGACGGCCCCCGTTGCGTCTGACTGTCCCTGGTATTTTCCCCCCGCCGTTGCCATCTGGAGTGACGAGGAGAATGAATTGTCTCCTTGGAAGCTGGAGCAAGGTAACGGCGAGGGCAGGGAGTCCGCTGCTGGGCGTAAATTATCGCGCTTCCTGACACGGAGGTTTCTCCCGGGGAAATCTGCTTTGTGTCTGCGCGGAGGCCGTGGCTCCTAGAAGGTGCTCGGCGTCGGGGATTGCGGTGATAGGGGGAGCTTAGGGGACCCTGGGGCAAGTCTGCTGCAGAGTCACAGACAACGAGGGTGGACGGGAGCTCAGGGGGTCACATCTAGTGCAACCCCCTGCTCCAAGCAGGACCAGCCCCAACTACATCATCCCAGCCAAGACTTCGTCTGCCTGGGTCTTCAACACCTCCAAGGATGGAGAGTCCAGAAGTACCACCCCGATGAGCACCTCGATGCCACACCTGGCATCCAAGGGATGGGAGAGTTACCTGGGGGGAAGTGGCCTAGGGGAGCAGACACACAGCCTGGACCCTGGGGGGACCTACCCCGGGGTAGCATCCTCCTGGCTTGCCACTTTACCGGGGAGAGGAGCGGCTTACGCTGGTGTGAGGCCACCTGCCTGCTGTGTGACCACTGCTGCCCTGGAGCAGAGGCAAATTCCTCTGGATTAAATGTGCCGTGCGTCTGCAGCCGGGAGCTCTTACCCAGCGTCTCCAGGCAAGCATGCAGGGGTTTACCCACGCCAGCCAGGGAAGGAGCAGTGCCCAGCCCTACACACTGCCCATCTCCCGGGCTGCCAGGGGATGGGTGCAGGGAAAGCATCCATGCAGAGAGCGCTCAGTCATTGAAGGGAAGGCGTCCCCGGACACCGAAAGATCAGGGAAGGCTGCAGGTTTCTTTCCGGAGCAGTATATCCATAACGCTATGAAGCAGCTCGTACCCCTGCAGTGAGGCACGACGTGTCAGCAGCCCCGTAGTGCAGCGCCGGGTGCAGAGGGGCAGAGAGAGAGATGAAAGGGGTTGCAAATGGTCCCTTCTCACTCCTCACTGCATGCACCAGGCAGCATCCTCCCCGGGCATCAGCCATGCCCCGGGCACAAGTCCCTTCCTCCTCGAGCAAGGAATTGCTCTTGCCCATGCAAAGCCCTCAAAAATAGTGTCTCACTGCATGAATCCAGTTTAAAATGAACCAAAAGGAGTGGGTCATTAAAGGGTGGAGCTTGTGGCCACGAAACATGGTGGGAGCTGAGAGTGCAACCAGATTCACCAAGATATTGGACACGCGCTTGGAGGACTGGGGCATCAGGAGCTATTGGTCAGGGAGCGAGGAGCACGGCCTCTGCATCAGACCCTAAACGCTGGAGGCTGCAAGGGAGAGAGAGCGGAGATGGGCAAAGCGGACCTGGAGTCTGATATTCTCAAGTGCAAGGACTTGGGTCTCTCCAGAGCCTCGGAGGAGGTCGGGGCTGCCGGGGGTCTGGTGCCAGTAGGGCTTTTCGTCCAGCCAGTGCCCTGAGCTGAGCCTGCGACCCTGGGCGCGTAAAAGGGGAAAGGGAAATTCCTCCCTTTGTTGGGAAACGGAGCGTGCTTGATCTGGCACCGCAGAGGCAGGGTAAACCCGGCCCCCCTGCGGGGCTGCTCTGCAGACTGGAGCCAACTTGCCCCTGGCTTCTGGTGCCCCGCGCCTGCCCGGGCTCCCCCCTGCCTTGCTGAGAGGCTGGGGAGAAGGGGGGAGGCTGGGCAGATGCAGAGCTGGGGGCCAGGGAAGGGGAGAAGGGTAGCAGAGGAGGGGGGGACAGGCCCATGGGGGGGAAGGGGCAGTTCGTGCAGTGGCAGGAGACCTGAAGGGGATGCAGTGATGTGCAGCGCTGTGGGGAGGCAGGGAGCTGTGCCTGGGGGTGCCACGGGTACCAGCCCCGCTCTGTCTGCATTGCCTGCTCAGACCCCGCCGGCTGCAAGGCAAGGTTATGGAGGCACTCACAGATCTGCTACGGACTTGACCTCCATGGGTCTAACCCCCGAAGCTGCACCCCAATCCGCTCGGGATGTCAGTGCCCGTGCCAGGAAGGCTGGAGCTGCACTCAGGTCCGAGGTGCAGAGTCAGGACAGACTTGGAGAGAGCTGGGGGCAGCAGGGGATGGTGGAGACCAGGCTGAGCAGCCTTGCAAGGGGACTGACCCCTTATTTAGCTTCTGGCACATATGGATGATGTTGCCCCAGCACTGTCCATCCTCCCAGCCTTTCACATTGGGGAGAGGGTGAGGGATGAGGGCTGGGGATTGCAGAAGGTGCCTGTGCATCTCCCGCATGTATGGGGAAGCAGGAGGATGGATGGATGAGCTGGAGCTCATGGGGTAGGAGGAGAGGACAGGGGGCTTTGCACCTAGCCCTTGGACTGGGCTAGCTGGCCCTCAGGGCTCAGACCCTTCCCACCGTGTTGCACCTATTTCAGCTGGTGCTCGGGACACGGCCCGTGGCCGGCTGGCGGTGAACATGCAGCACCTAGCACCACGGGCCCAGGCCTTGAGCGCTCCCCTTGGCTCACCAGCCCGGAGCAGCTGTGCACAGTTGGTCTGGCTGCCTCCTTTACGGGCCTGACAGGGAGCTGCGTGCAATAGGTCCCACCCTGCCTAAGCCATTTCTGCCTCATTTCATGGGTGTGGGGGGGTCTCAGGACCTCCTGGGAGCCCTGTGTCTCTTCCTGTCCCAAACTGGAGCTGAAGGGAAGCCACTGGCAGCAGGACTGGGCTCCTGGGGTGTGCTATCTGGTGCACGGCCCACCAGCATCCACGTTCCCCTCCAGAGGTGGCTGCATTTCAGTGCTAGGGAGGGGGCGGTGAGTGCAGTGTCTTCCCTCCCAGCCCCAGCTGACCCAGGGAGGGCAGAAACCCAGCCCCTCTGCCCTCCCCATCCCTTTGCAATGAGGGGCTGGGACAACATGCCCAGGGCTTGTTCTGCCCGCAGCATCCGGCACCCAGGGTGGGACGGGGCCAAGCGGGGAGGGGAGGAGAGATAAGAGGCCTCCCAGCTGGAGAGCGCAGCCCCCGGGAGAGAGATTCCAGCTGCTTTCCCCCACACCGTCCCCTCTCCCGCCCCCGCCTGCCCCCGGCCAGCTCACAGGACGCGTTTGCCGGGCCATAAACCGTGAAATACAACATCCTCCGTGCAGCAGGGAGCGCGCACACATGCCGTGCAACGAGGGGGGTGCTCCCTTCCCCGCCGCGGACGGGGCCCATGCAGCTCGCCCAGGCCCGGCGTGGGGGCTGTTTCTGAGTCACGCCAGGCCCTTTTCGGGCACACAGCCTCCCTCCTTTCCCCAGCAAGAATTGCCCCGTTGCTCCAGGTCCTGCTGGGGCTGGGGTGGACAGTAAACCCAGTGCAAGAGGGGCCAGTCCAGGCCCCTGGTTGCAAGGGACACTCTCATCCAGCCGATGCGGGATGCACCAAATACTCGGTGCTCGAGCTCGTGCAAAACCGTTATCCCACGTGGCGGCAGAGAAGCAGCCTGGAGGACCAGGAGCCTGCGCAGCTCTCTGGGCTCCAACGAGGCCTCTCAGCAATGTGTGAGCAAAGCCATGAGGCCTCCCTAAATTTACAGCGCTTGCTCCTGAGGGTGAGCTTTCTGTGCAAGGTGCTGGCGGCGGGGGCCTGGGGGTGGGGAGAAGATCCATTGCCGTGCAACTGAGTTATAACAGCTTTAAAACAGGCCCTTCTGGGGATTTATCTCTTTGCTGAGTCCACCCTTTTAGGCAGCTCCTTCTGGAAAATAAATCCTCCATCACGGACACCTGGAAGCTGACTTGCTTCTGGAGCGGAGCAAAGCTGAGGGTGCCGGTGGCTCTGGGCGGCCACTGGAAGGCCCCAGAAATGCCCTTTCCCTGGGCACTGGGTGCCCTAGAGAGACACATCGATCATCCTCAGGTGCCTGTTAACCCCCTTCTCTAGCTGGGCCCTGAAACACAGAGGCTGAGTGACTTGCCTGGGCTCTCGCGGGCTATCGGTGGCAGAGCAATTGTGTGCTCTCCTGGCCCCTCTTACGGGCTACGTTGTCCTTTAAAATGTAGGTAGATCCCCTGGAAAAGACTCAGGTCAGTCGCACAGACCCTGAAGCACCCTCAGGACCATCTGTGTTCATAGCAGGCAAACTTTGAGCCCCAAGCGGAAGCCCCCAGGCCTCTGGGGTCTCACCAACCCTGATGCACTCCTCTTCATCTCAACAGCACCATTCCCCTCAGACCGCAAGCCAGAGGCTTGTAAACCATGCTGCCACGTTCAGCCATCGCTACCTATGCCGACATAGACATAAACAAACTCTGGCCTGCTCATGCCTCAGTTTTCCCGTCTGTAAAATGGCTCAGCACCGTGTATGCGAACACCCGTACAGACTGCATCGCTGACCAGCAACCCTACCTCAGAGGCATGCAGGCTGACTCAAAGCTACCCCCAGGCTCCCGCTCTCAGGCAGGTGGGAGAGCGATGATTTATTCATAGAGTCGGTTTCCTGCTGGTCTGCCGTCAACAGACAATTTCCAGCAAATCTGCATGAGAATAAATAATGCATTGTGTGTTCTGGGCCAGAGCGCGGCAAGGACAGCAACGCCGTGCGTAGCCGGGGAGAAAGAGAGAGGCAGATGCATACGCACGTCGCCACGCTTGCCGGTCCGCCTGCCGTGGCACAGAGCCGTGACGCCGGTTGCATTTGGGCACGGGTAGCGGGACGTGGCCGGCTGGATTCCCATGCCCGGCCATGCAGCATTTGCTGCTCCTAACCTGCAGCCTCTGGTTTCTCTCCCTTTCTCCCAACGCGGGGTAGCCTCTGGTCCACCCCTGCTTGGCCCGCCCGGCCGGAGATGTTCCCGCTAGCGAAGAAGCAGCTACCAGAGCCAGCGTGGTGTTTCTACCCCATGTCGAGCAGCTGCAGTGGGGCCAGGATACACATCGTATCCCAGCATGCGCACACACCGAGTATGTCATGTTTATGTCTCCGGAGGGAGTTTGCTGATGGGGCCATGTATTACAGAGGCTTTATTGGCATGGGTTAGGGATGATGAGTTCTGCAGGTCATCTCCTGTTCGTGCCAATAAAATCTGTCTCCCACATCATCCTGCGGCCGGCGAGTGCCACATGTGATACAGAAGGAAAAACTCCCCCGGACGGGTTGGAGAGAGCTTTTAAACCATTTATTGATACTATTTTCCGTGCCCTGCACCTGTGGAGCCCAGCTCTGTTAGTACACTCAGGCCGCAGCGGGAGAGGGAAATTATCTCAGATCCATTTCAGACCCCTCGAAAAAAATGACCGAAAATAACTTTTCTATATATAAAAATGCCATGATTTTAATGGCTGTTATCTCCTGACCTACCAGGGCTAGGAAAAATGAGTATAGATCATTTTTAGAGGGTTCTCGACTGGATTGGCTACACTTTCCCTGCGCATGATGGGACTCCAGGCACAAGGACAATTGGGCTCTCGAGATGGAGGCATACAGAAGCTGGCTGGTCTAGGCAGCAGGCCGGATGCCTTGTGCTCTTGATCTGGAGCTAATATTGTTTGCACGGGTGCAGAGAGTGCAGGGGATGGCACTGCTTTCACACCCGCCGTGCATGAGTGCAAATGGCTGTATGAAGGGCAAGGCAGCAAGAATCCAGCCCCAGCGCCAGGAAATCTCTTGGCACGTGTATTTTACAGATGCCTGAAGTTGGGATCATAAAAGCAGAGACAAGGAAGGTGGAAGGGAGCTCAGGAGGTCACATCTCATCCACCCCCTGCTCCAAGCAGGACCAGCACCAACGACATCATCCCAGCCAAGGATTGGTCTACCCAGGGCTTAAAAACCTCCAAGGATGGAGACTGCACCACCTCTCTGGGGAGCCTGCTCCACTATTTTACTACCCTTCTCATGAGAAAGTTTTTCCTAATATCCAGCCTCAACTTCCCTTGCTGCAGCTTGAGCCCATTGCTCCTTGTCCTGTCGTCTGCCCCCACTGAGAACAGCCCAGCTCCATCCTCTTTGCAGCCCTCCTGCCGGGAGGTGAAGGCTGCTATTCAATCCCCCTTGGTCTTCTCTTCTGCAGGTTCAATCAGCCCAGTTCCTCTCCTCACCCGTCCTGTCCCCCAGCCCACAACCATTTTCATTGCCCTCCACTGGGCTCTCTCCAACGTGTCCACATCCTTTCTGCAGTGGGGGCCACAGCTGGACACAGGACTGCAGATACAGTGGCCTCATCTCTGAGCAGTGTCTGCACTTTCTGATGGACACGTGCCATCCCCAGCCCCATGGGGCCTCGCAGGCACTCCGAGAGCCACCAGATTTTTGATGCCACGGGATCTTTTTCATGTGGCGTGCCATTTTTAAGCATCGAATCCATCCCGCATCCCTCCATCTGATTATCTCAGGGTTTTAGCTTGATGGATGGTTTGGGCTGGTCGTGTGGGAGAGAAGCTGCCATCTGTAATCGAGACTCGCCAGACAGGCTCCATGCACGGGAGCCACAGAGCTCGCCCTGCCAAAGATGAGGTCCAGAAGGAGCCCTGGCCCGTGGTGTCGTTCACGGGTTCATGGGGTGCACGTGGCTCCGGCTTCGATGTCGAAGCCCAGCAGCTGAGCGTGCATGGGACGTGCGAGCTCAGGAACAGAGGTTCGATGGGGAGGTCAGGAGAGCAGGGACCGAGGATGGCTCTGTGGCCAGGAGAGAAAGGCAATGCTTTGAGGCCGTTCAGGTCCGGCTCCCCGTGCAGAAGAAGGGCACCTGCATCTTGCGGATGCCGCGTGACACCTGGTGCTGCGACCACGCAGGCTGGGAGCAGCTCGGGACCCCCGGGGTGCCCCGTCTCTCCCATGCCTGTTTCCCTCGGCGGTGGGGGGGTCTCCAGGCAGTCACCGGGGCAGGCTGGGCTTAGCGCCTGGCCCAGCGCCAGGTGGGACAAAGGAGATGGAGCTGGCGTGCAGCCAGGGATGGATTTAGCGATCGTAATGTCATCAGCGCCGAAGGGCCGGGAGGCAAGGAAATTGCTGCGGCGCTGACGGGGCTTCGGGGCGGCTGTTCTTTGTCTCGCGGTCGGGGGGCTCGGGACGAGCAGCTCGCGCCCCACACCCGTGCCTTGCACCCGCGGGGAGGGACCGGCCGGGGAGCCAGTGGGGCAGGGAGGACTGGGGCTGGGCCAGCATGGGGGAGCGGAGAGGGTGCAGAAAGCATCTCCCCCAGCCGTGCTGGAGGAAGGAGCGGGGTGGCGCTGGGCTGAGGGGTCCAGGCGGGGTGGAGATGGGGGTCACACCCCTCTCTCTGGTCTATTCCTGCTCTCTTCATCCCCCCCTTGGGAGATGGGGGCAGGTCCCCAGCTCCCCCGCAGCCCCCTCAAGCTCTCCCCCTGCCCATCACTCCCCAGGCCCATGGGGACCGGCCCCCAGCACCCTCCAGAGCCCCCGCGCCAAGCCAGTCCTTGCTGCTCCCTCCTTGGCTTTGTTTTCCTGCCTCTCCCGTTCACCGGCTCTCTCCCCCAACCTGACAGCCTGGCCCGTCTCCAAAGACAGCATTAAGGAGCCCCTTATCGATCAGAGGATGCTACTTTATTGTCTCTCGTTAAGAGCCTGTGATGGGCAGAGGTGCCCTGTCTGCAAAGGAGCAAGGACGTTGCTCGGGGAGGGGGTTGGTCTAGGGTGGGGCTGGAGCTGTCCGAGATGAGGGCAGCCCCATCACGCCCTCCAGGGACCCAGGCCTGCTAGCATCCTAGCACGACCAGGTGGCCCGTACCCCGTCCACCTGCCTCCTCTTGCTGCCCCATGCTGCATCTCACTTGACCTCCCTCCTCCTGGCTTCCTAGGGGTCTTGGGGGTGGCTCCCGGGGTGGTAGGTGGTCTGCTCTGTAGCTTCCCCAGGGCCGGGAAAGCATCTGAGCTGTGCACACTGCTTTTTTTTCCCGTCACTGTATATCATGATGGGAGGATGCTCCCCAGGACAGCAGAGCAGCCTTGCTGCCTTGGCTTTGGCAGAGGCATTTGTAATGCATTTGCATGGCACTCATGCCACTAATGCCAGTGGGTGTCATGCCCAGAGAATGCACCAAGGAGCAGTCATGGCTTAAAAAAAACCTGTATGTCTTACCTGGGTCTCTGTGCTGCCCACAGGTGCCTGCAGGGCTGCCCCTGTCTCCTTCAGTCCCCCCATGCACTGTGTACAGGCAGAGGATGGATGTAGGAGCTGGCACCGTGGCGCGTGCTTAGCCACTGTATATCATGATGGAGATCATGCAGCAGCCCGGAGCCAGGCGGGGCTGGGGGAGAACTGGGATCAACCAGCATCATAAATCAGGTGTCCTGAGAGGGGGGAAAAGAAAGAGGGACAAGTTTGGGGCGACCTCCTGGAGCAGGAGAGCATCTCCCTGGGGCTGGGCTGATCCCAGGGTGAAGCAGAGGCCAAGGGTCTTTGCATGGTCCATACTCGGGTCCTGCATGCAGCTAGCAAACCCACCGCGGCCTTTGCCCCCCTGAGCTGTAAGTGCCCCCCTCCGCGGGAAGCATGTTTCGGGGAAGGACTTGGTGCTCCCAGCCAAGGCGGCTGAGTCAGAGGCACGGGGCGAGGGGGCGGCTGGGGGCAGAGGCCGCCGGGAAGCCCAGCTGTTGGGCACGACCTTTCAGAGAAGCGTTGACGGCATCGTGGGCCCGGGGAAGGGGGAAAGCTGGAGAGAAGCAGATGCTGCTGCTTCTGCAGAGGCAGAGGAGCCGTCGCCCCAGAAGCCCTCCCCGGTCCAGAGCCCGGCGGGCTGGACGATGCTCCAGCCGGCTGCGCGCACGGCCCTGCACTTGGGTCTTGCTGCCACCCTGTGGGAGCTGCGCACTAGAGCAAGCCCGTCCATCGCCTCCATCCCGGCTCCCACGCTGCCTGCCACGCTTTGCAAGCGCCCCGTGTGCGTGCTTCACCCCCAGATTCACCCACTGCCTGCCCCGGGCTGGGAGAGGAGGGGAGAAGTGGGTGCTGAAGGGAACCGGGTACAGACAACCGTCCAGCTGCAAGCAGGGAGATCTGGGTTCGACCCCCTTGGCCTCAGTTTTCCCATCTGTGATGGGGTGCATAATAACCTTAACCCACAGCCCGGAGCTGAGCTCTCGGTGCCTCGAGCCAGGGGACTAGATGGCCTCACGAGGCCTGCTTTCCTGTGCTCCTAGGCTGTGCGGGAGCTCTCCTGTCTGGAGTCATTGCCGAGACCCAGCCTGGGGCTCCTGGGTAAGCAGACCCAGCCCTTCACGGGGGTCCGAAGCACTCTCTGCAACCCAGGCTCTGTGCAGGTCAGAGATGCACTAGCAGGGGGTGCACGGCTCCTCGTGCAGGTCAGGCAGGTGCGTTAGCAGCCAGTTGCAAGGGCACCACGGCTGCCACTAGCTTCCCACATGCCTGCTGCAAAGTGTATGAATATGCTCATGCCTGGACTGGCACCAGGCACCCACTCCCGGGGGGATGTGCCAGGAGCCCAGAGCTCTTCTGCATCACCACACGTTTGCACAAGCTTCTCAATGCCCATGGTCGGCCTTTGTTCCTGCCAGGCCGTGACTCCAGGGATAATTCACAGCACCAAAGGCGCCCATGGGGGTCCACCCCGGGATGGAGGGTGACCCTGTGCACACTCCCCAGGGTTTCCAGTGCATGAGGCCAAGCCAGCTGGACACAGCTTCATCACCCACAGCCTGGGGAGCAGAGCACCTGCCGGGAGCTCACCACTGCCCCCCGGTCACAGGGTCAGAGGGGGCCAGCAAGAGCACCCTTGCACCCAGGGCTCTTAGCAGGCCAGACTAGATCACCTCCATCAGTCTCCAGCCGGGACACCTGCAGAGCCCCTCTGGTCGGTGCTACCCAGCTGTGTGTGGCCAGCGACATGCAACACGTGGAAACAGCCTCCAGCTGAGAGAGACCAGAAGGGACTAGCTATGTGCGTGCACGATCCCCCACTGGTTGGAAGTCGGGGTCCGGGGGTACATGCGTTTTGTCGAGCAACAGTGAGCAATGATTCTTAACCGGGCTGACAGGGCACTCAGGAGTCCCGCCAGATCCTTGAAAGGGTGCCACGAGGTGTAAGGAGATAAGCAAATAAGCTAAACCAGGCTCAGACTTGTCCCTGCCTGGAGGGTCCCCCATGCCCCCTGCCCAGCCCCTGGGTAAGGAGGGCAGCACTGGAAGATATCCATTAGCATTTGAACTGGGGTGCCGTGCCTCCTACATGGATGGCCAAGAGCTGGCCCTTGCACACCCAATTCAATGGGGAACCGGCAGCCCTGGAGACCAGAGGGTGGGCTATGGGTTGTGGGCTGGGCGACTGGTACTGGCAGCAGCGTCCTCTTGCATTTGCTGCGTGTCCCCCCTGGGCTGCATGGAAAGGCGAGGAGCAGGCAGGTGCATGGCTAACGCTGTCTGCTCTCTGTGTCCCGGCAGCCCCGCCGAAGGAGCCCGTGCTGATGTGCCGCTCCAATAACTACCCCAAGAGGTTTTACTGCAGCTGGCACCTGCCCAGCCCCACCTACATCCCCAACACCTTCAACATCTCCGTCATGTGAGTGCCCGGCCGCAGGGGCCCTTTGCAGGCATCGGGTCTGGGGGGCACATCTGGAGCAGGTCTGGAGTCATTCCCTTCAGTCTGGGTGGATCCTGGCTGATACCAGGGCCACGGCCTCCCTGCCTGCTGCTCCAGGGGAGGGGAAGGGAAGAAGCCAGCAAAGGAGCTGAGCAACATCTCACCCCAAAAGCAGACAGGAGGCTTTTAGGCTGGGTACCCAGATGGGTTCCCAGCTGTCACCCCAGGGACAGCACAGCAGGGGAGTAGGGGACCTGGGGAGGAAGATGAGGCAGGGGTCTGCATGAGGCTGCTGAGAAGCGGTGGGTTAATAGCTCTCCAGAGCTGGCATTGAGGCCAGTCTGCCCTGACCAGGCCACGTGTCCCCAGTCGCCCAGGTAATGCCCATTGCTTCTTGTTTCTGGCAGACATGGCACCAGAGAGATGGTCTGTGAGAAAGAGGCTGTGCCCAAGAACAGGTGTCACATCCGCTACCTGCAGCTCTTCTCCACGGTGAAATACAAGGTGACCTTGACCGTCACGAATGCGCTGGGCAGGAACTCCACCACCATCACCTTTGACGAGTTCGCCATAGGTAATTTCCATGGCAGGCACTTGCTGTGCTTGCTGGGGGCCTGGCAGGGTGGTGGTGCCAGGGAAAGGTGCCAGCGTGGGAGCTGGGGAGTAGAGGCCTCTGGCTGTCCATGGGCAGAGCCAGTCCCCCACCCCCACAGCCTGCCAAAGCATTTCACCTTGCAAAAACACAGTGCAAGGCAAGATGCAACCCCGTGCCACCTCTTCCCAGCCCCAACCCCTTCTGCTTCCCAGCCCTCGTGCACCCAGGTTGCACAACTAGCAGACAAACTGAAGTGACTCCTCTCCAGAGCAGGGGCTCAGATACCTCTTGGTGGGGGGAGATGCTTGTGGGAGCCCTGTTGGGCCCATGAGGCTGGCAACAGCTCATGTCCCTAGCAGCCATCCTGATCGTGGAGAAAAAAGATCCTGCCGCAAAGGGGTGGAGGCCAGGAGGGATTCATTATCTGCACCAGATTGCATATAGGTTGGGATGCACTCCCATAAAGCAGTGATCCTCAACCAGTGTGCTGAGGTTAGCAGTGTGAAGGGGGTCAGCATGGTTCACAAGACAAACTCAGAGATTTTAAATGGGAATCCATCATGATAAAATCACTCTGATGTGCTGTGGGCTTGCTGAGTTCTTTACAGCAGAAAAATGTCTCTATTACAATATTTCCATAGTTGAAAACAGAGTGAAGTCTAAGAGCTGGCATTTTCTGAGAGGTGTCTTGAGTCTATCGAGGGCTGCTTTGAGTCTACTGAGGGTGCCTTGCATCTATCAAGGGGTGTTTGAGTCTACAGAGGGTGCCTTGAGTCTATTCATGGTGCCTTGAGTCTATCAAGGGTGCCTTGAGTCTATCGAGGGGTGCCTTGAGTCTATTGAGGATGCCTTGAGTCTGTCAAGGAGTGCCTTGAGTCTATCTAGGGTTGTCTTGAGTCTATTGAAGGGTGCCTTGAGTCTATTCATGGTGCCTTGAGTCTATCAAGGGTGCCTTGAGTCTATCAAGGCTACCTTGAGTCTATCAAGGGGTGTCTTGAGTCCATCGAGCTGTGCCTTGAGTCTATTGAAGGGTGAGTTGAGTCTATCAAGGGGTGTATTGAGTATATCAAGGGTGCCTTGGGTCTGTCAAGGATGTGTTTAGTCTATTGATGGGTGCTTTGAGTCTATTGAGGGTGGCTTGAGTCTATCTAGGGTTCCTTTGAGTCTATTGAGGGGATGTCTTGAGTCTGTCAAGGGTGCCATGAGTCTTTTGAGGCTACAAAGGTGAGAACCACTGCTCTACAGAAATGAAAGATATTTAGTCATGAAGCTGGGCAAGGTAGAGGCACACCTTGAAGGCTACCCAAATCAGAGATGCAGAAGCTTTTGTGAGGAAGAGCTGACTGTATCCGATGCCGTGTGATGGATCACAAAGCGAAGTGACATGTAAAGCAGCGCAGCAGGAGCTTGCTTGCCTCTGAAGCTGGGTGCTTTAGTCTTCACGACCACTGAGGTCTCGTAGGAGAGGAAACAGCCCGTATAAACACAGCAGACAAGTGAAAGCTGCTGGGATCACATAGAGTTTGCTTTGCAGTCACCTGGGCAGGCCCCAGCCTCGCGGAGCTACCTGGGGTGGGGTTGTCTGAAGACCCACTGTCAAGACAGTATGTACCCCAGAGAGCTCAGGGGCGCTGCGTAACCCGAAATACAGAGCTGCCAGCGAAGGAAGGGTTTTGCTGAGGTGCCAGGCAGAGGCGGGAAGGACCGGCCACGCGCCTCGTGCTGCGTGATGGATTCTTCTCATCCGTGCTGACCGAGGATAAGCATCTCGCCGAGGCCCTCGTGCTGGGCGCAGCGATAAGAACCGCAGCGGGTGCAATCTTTCAGTTCTCGAGCATCCTTTGTGCAAAGCCCTTGGCAACCCAGAGGGAAACAACTTCACAGCGTTATCAGGCTCTCCGCTGGGCTTTGATCCTTCCCTTTCAGGTCTGGAAGAGCCAGAGCTGAGTCTG